>NC_090185.1:44065710-44371960 GCF_024679245.1 Pseudorasbora parva
CCGGAGCTGTGCCGGATGTGTTACGATTCCTCTTAAATCACCACTGGATTGTTATAATAACCTATGCATAGGCCTACATTTTCACAGTCTGTGGAATGTGCAGAAAAACATTTTCAGCCTTAGCTATGAATAAAAAGCTTGACTTGACTTGATAAAGGCTAGTTTCACTTGGAGCAATGCGTAGGCCTATAGGCTATAGCTGAAATAAATCGTTTTAATGATTAAAACACATACTAAAACAACGTGAACAAAGTCAACAAACACAGAATTAATGACCACAAATTCAGATTTAATTATACAAAACGAACAACAAAGTAATGAACAAAGTCAACAATTAACAGATCAGTCAACAACAAACACATAATTAATGGATAAAAACACCTATTGCTATTAACACAACGTGAAAAAACCAGTCTCTCCTGGCGCTCTCCTCTCCTGTCCGCCGAAAGGGCAAACCTCCTGATGTATGCCTCCATATTTCATCTTCTGTTGCCGTTGCTGCACCTGGAAAACAGCATTACTGATTAGGCTGAATGAGAAATCTGGATCAGTGCTAGGCCTACATGACGACAAAACAGGCAGACGTATATTGCATTTGCTCAAAATGAAGATAGCATCCTTCTAATTCGGCCTACTTCTATAACGGTTTGTGCATTAGTTGATGGAGCTGTAATAAAATAATAGCCTGATAATAAAAAAAACTGGTGGTTTAAAACTGAATAAGACAAATGAACTATATGTAACCATTGAGGTTAAGACGTAGCCCCAATTAGGCCTAATAAAAAGAATAAGAAGAATAAACAGAAGGCATTATTGTTGGTGTATGCTGTTTTACGAAGACGTCAAAACTGGAAGAATTGAATCTCTCGCGATAGGTCATTCCAAAATGATAGCACTTGGTAGGTTTGTATATCCCATCCATCACACAAGCCATTATTATTATTGGAAGGAGACGTGTGTGTTATCCAAGCATTAATGACAAGGAAAGCCCCTTAGGTTACTTAAGCGGCACGGATATGAGGTGTGTGTGTGTGTGTGTGTGTGTGTGTGTGTGTGTGTGTGTGTGTGTGTGTGTGTGTGTGTGTGTGTGTGTGTGTGTCAGATCTGCTTCAATGTCCTCATGATAATGTAGCGTTTCTGTGTTTAGAATCCAGTATTACTGTAATCCTATATTGTCTTTTATGAGTTTAATAAAGAACTCCGTCTCGTCTTCTCTCCAAACCGAAACCGTCATCTGTGAAGAATGATCGACTTTTACGCGCGCCAGTTTGACGCATAGCAACCCGAGAAGAGCGAAATGTGTGAATTTGCATGGTAACTCAAATGTTTTTATTTTATTTATTTATTTTTACCACTTTCGTTATTTTGTCTAGATATTTCGTTTTTTGGACATATTAACTGAATTTAGAAATGCTTTGGAAAAGAAACAATTGGCATTTAATAAACAAAATATATTTTTTAAATGAAGGCCGCGTTTGGAGTGAGTGCAAAATAATTAGTTCCCCGAGTCCACAAATAAAAATAGACAGTTTATAGTTTATAATTATGTCTTGAACTCATCTGTAGAGCTAAAAATGACAGAGTATTGTGAATTGTTTCATCTCTCTTAAAGGAAGAAGGAAAAAATGAGAACGTCTGCGCTTTTATCGGCCGTGGGTTAAAGAAAACAGCCAAACTACGAAATAGCGTTTAGGCCTAAACATTAACCTGTAATATTATTATTTTAATTTATATGTTGATTATGAAAAGTGAGCAGCATGAGTAAAATAAAGAAATGTGAAAACAGTATCGGCTCAGATTCATATTGCAGATCTGGACCAAACCAGTGTCAGACACAGCTGATGTCTTTCGGTTACCTGTGGAAACAGTGATCTGGGCCAGATCTGTAATATGATATGAATACTGAACTGATGGCAGTCAGAATGTTTCAGCTGAAACCTCTATCTGGCACAGATCTGGTTCACAATCAGAAAACGTCTCTAAGATAGAAACGGAGGCAAGGGGCTTAAAACGGATCCGGGCCAAATGTAATCGCTATCTGGGTAGGCTATGTTGGATTGACTTCGTTCACATCTGCTGTAAAGACGATCAAAACAGACTAGCTGACAGCCTGCCATGAACGTGAGATGTGTAACCAATCGGAGGAGAGCCCTTCTAGCCAATCAGAGACGAAAAAGGCGGCACCTTCCCCTACCATCCTGGGGGAAATATCGCGTCCGAGGCGCGGGAGAGAACAAACTCACAAATATCAGATGGAGACGAACAAGACGGACGTCAGTGACGCAGACTCAGGTGAAAGCAAAACGCCGTCGTGAACCCCTGGCTAGTGTGGAAATACTTCGGATATAGAAAAAAAATAACGTGGTGTTGTCCTGGAGGATATCAAATTTGCACAAAAGGTGGATGCAAATGAAGAAACACAGATAAAGGTGCGTTTATAACTTAGGCCGATTGATTTCTGTGACGCAGAGGGAATCCCGGCGGTATCCAGTCATGAACATTAACTTTACATTATAACGTAGAATTCACGTAATACACGCAAACTGGAGGAACGAAAAACTGGAAAGTAGAGCTGGAGACCTAGAACAGCGTTTCCCAGCCGGGGTGCGCAGGGGTGCCGTGTAAAAGCTGCCGGTACTTCCACCGCAGTTCATCTCACGTCTGATGATGAGGCATCTTTAATATGGGTTGTTACTGTAAAATAATGCTTTCTGTATGTTTCTGTCGATGGATACACGATACATTTCTGACGTAGGGTTGTAAGAAAATATCGATACACGTGAATATCGCGATATTATGTTTGGCGATACTGTATCGATTCTCAAAAACGCTGTATCGATATTTATATATTTATTTATTAACATCCAAGATTCGTGGCTTTGTGTTCGGTTTAAACCACAGACTGTATAACACCCAACCGCTAGATGGCAGTGTTATCTCAGGACGTATAACGGACGCGGACCCGGAGAAGCACAAGGTGAAAGTGCATCACTAGTGTTTAGATTAGCAAACCCAGCTCTCAAGACGATAGCATTATTCCGCTCCTGCAGTACACAGAGCTGAAGTGAGGACTCATGTTGGCTTCAGCTAAAAAGAAGCCACTAAGGAAATCGACAAGAATCATCAAAATAGGCCAAGTTATAATCTAATACTCGGGAAACACATTGAAACAGAGAGCTCGCTTAACATCCTGACGTCACCCGCGCTGCTGAGAAGCGTTTCGATAGAATGTCCTGCACGCTTTCCTCTCAGTAACAAAATAAACACACACCAAAACTGACAGCGGTGGCAGGAGAACGAAAGATAATAGCGATGTGGATATGGATGCACCAGCTCTGCAGCTCAGTAACGTTACCTGAAATAGCACTTTATACAATAGACTGCTTTAAAGAAAACAGCTTTAGGGTCCGATCACACACAACGCGTTTTTCAGGTTCGAAAACGCGAGGCGCACTGCACTCCCTTGCGCTTTAATGTTTCTAGGCAACCCCCGAATCACCTGTACTGTCAGTCAAATCAATGTAACGGTCAACACAACGGAAGGCCTGCCGCTTCATTCATTCGATTGGACAACAGAACATAAGCGCGATGATGTTACACGCTTTTCTGCTCAGAGTGGACTTTTTTTCAACTTCATGCGCTCGGAGTGCTCCTTCAAAAACGCGAGGCGCCCAGGGCGCATAAGCAGCGCGCATAACGCTCTCTGCCAACCGAAAACCATTCAAAAAAGGCTTCTCGCTGCAAAAACGCGTTCTGTGTGATCGGGGCTACTGTGGTAAATATAAAACAAACAGTCATTCAGTCATGAAATGGACTGCACTTTCTGTTGTTAAATAGCCACTGCTATACTGTGAACCTTTAAAACATATACACATAAAGAATCCTGCAGTCACTTTACATTTCCCTCAACTTAGATTGCACATTGCATATGATTAGTGATATAGATTATAGGCTCTATTAATTAAATAAAATACTTTGTCTCGTGTTTTAGGCTTATGGTTGTGTTCTTTATTCTTTTAAATTATAAAAAACAAAAACACACAAAAAAGAAATATCGCAATATATTGCCTCTCTTACAATATCACAATATATTGCAATATATCGTATCGTAACCCCTGTATCGTGATACGTATTGTATCGCCAGAGTCTTGGCAATACACAGCCCTATTCTGTCGATGGATACACGTGCTGGCTCCTCAGTGGTAGCCCTATAGCAGCGATAATAAAAGAAAAACGGGCAAAGCGGTCTCTTTGTAAACGGTGTACAATGCATGCGAGTGCTGCCGTATGACCAGTCATTTCGCCGCCATCACCCGGGTATATCCGCCAGAAGACGCGAATGAGAGAGAGCGCTGTGTGAAGATCTTTCAAGTCTTGAGCTTGAACGGACAAACTCACACAAGAAGTATGTCAACATGTCCATCTTGATGAGTATCCAGCAGACATAGTCTGAATATGCCTTAAGAGAACGTTATACAGTCGAGAAAGACGAGCATATCCTTAGGGCATTAGGTCTTAAAGGGGCAGCAACCTTTAATGTCAAACTAAAGATACGGACATCACTCACTGCTCTTGATTGAATAGCTTGTGTAAGTTTAATAAGGATTAATCTTTAATTTAAACAGTTAAATATGCAGTTATTTTACATTTGATTATTTATTCAATTTCTCCACCTAAAACTAATGTTAGACGTCCCTGAAAAACCTGAAAAGCATTGATCATTTTATCAGTATCTGCTCAATAGTATTTATTTGTGCTGCTGCTTGTATTTAAGTTATTTGTTCTTATTTTCTTTATTTTTATTAGTTCTTTGTTCTCTGAACATAGCAAATACCGAACCGTACTGAAACCGTGAACCTAAAGCGTTATACAAACCGACCCGTGAGCAGTCTGTAGCGTTACACCCCTAGCGTAACGTATGCGAGGCGGCGCCACAACATTAGGACATTTCTCAAAGGGTGCCATGACTGGAAAAAGGGAAACACTGAGCTAGAATAAATCAAATTGAGACATGGGCTGTGAATATTAAAGGTAAAATAAAATAATTTAAATTAAATTAAAATATATGATCTGCTTGTTCTGTCTCTGTGAATGAGCTGCTCCGTCTTCTACATATGGACTCTGTTATTCTTAAACATTAACCAATTAATGATAAAAATAAGTGCTTAATCTAATTCATAATCATTTATTGAATTTAGTTTATTAGGCATCTTTTATTGAAAATTTCATAAACAAAACAAACAAATGGTTTTAAGTTTCTTATAATAAACCATTTGTCCCCCCCCCCCATCATCTTCATTCATTTAACATCATTTTAACTAGTGATAATAACCATAATTTAATAATAGGTAGAGTTTATTTATTAAATAATTGTTTAATACCGTGATGTTGTCTGAGATAGTCGTCATATCTGAAAATCTCATTCTATCACAACCCTACAGGAGTCTCCGACCCCACTGTTAAACAAAGGAACTCAGTAACTTTTACTCTGAGTACATTTTAAATGAGCTACTTTTACTTTTACTTGAGTAGAATATTTTGTTACTCTTTCCACCTCTGCATAAAACTGCATCTGTCCGTCATATAACTCCTCCACTCGGCTCTGGGAGGTTATTAAAGGCCTTCTGAAGGGAATCGATGCGTTTGTGTAAGAGAAATATCCATATTTAAAACTGTTTTAATTAAAGTTCTGGCCGATCGCCGTCCGTGTGAAAGTGTTGAAAGTGCTTCTCTGAGTTGAAGATGCGTACGCGACGTCTGACGAGCGTAACTGGAGCGTAAGCCTTTGAGCTGCAGAGGCACTTTCAACACTTTCCCCATAAACTGAATACGGAAATGTTACCTTATAAAGTTTTAAATATGATATGTTTCTCACACAAACGCATCAATTCACTTCTAAAGGCATTTATTAACTGCCACTATAATGCTTGGATTAGCCAGGACTTTTTTAATATAACTCAACTTTTATTCGTCTGAAAGAAGAATGTCACACACACCTAGGATGACTTGAGGAGGAGTAAATCATGGGCTAATTTTCATTTTTGGGTGAAAATGTAACCAAAACAGTTTTAATCAATATCTGATGAAGAGCCGGATAATGTGAAGTTTATATCTGTGTGAAATAATTCCTCTAGCGATGTGTTTTGTGATGATAGCCGGGTCTGAAGTTGACACTCGCAGGTCAGTTTAGGCCTCAGTGTCCCAGACCATAAGGTGTGTGTGATCATGTTATCATCCGTTAGCTTTATATGAGCTGGGATGAGGAGCTTCTGTCGGTCAGTAACGTCAGTCAGGAATAATGTGTTAGTATGAGATGCTTTCGGGAAAACTGCCAACACATGCATCAGACCAGACAGAGCTTACCTCATTATTATTCTTCAAACATTTGCTCAAGAAATGATGTTAGTGGTGAGAACAGAAACTGGAATAGGATTATCACATTTACTCAAATATAATAACACTAAGTTGATATGAAATTCTGCAGGTGTAAAGCAGGAGCTCACAAGCTCTTTATTCTCCTGAGCAATGCTGTTATGAAGTGCAAATCAAGCGTCTGTGAATGTTCCTGTCAGATTCGACATTGATGAATTCATGTGGGGGAATTTCTCTTTTCTCTGAAGTCTCTCATCTCATGGATTCACATTGAGACGACTCTGATGATGAACATGTCAGGCCTCTGGTTTGATATCACACTCTGGGGGAAAGTTACAATCACTTCTCTTTTCTCTTGTGTCTGTTTGTCTCTCTCTAGACTATATGACTGTGGCATTACAGATGTTTCTTCTTTAACTCAGTCTTTGACAAACTCAAAAGCACTGCAGTTTTTAAAAGAGCTTAATCTGAGTCTCAATAAGATCAGAGACTCACAGAAGCAGAAGCTCAGAGACGTGATACGAGACTCGAGACTCAAACTGTGACCTGAGGTGAGGAAACATCACTTTACACCACTCACACTAACACACACACATGGGAATTTAAGCTTAAATGAATTATATTTAAGACATAAATATTTAGAAACAATATGTACACCAAATAATGTCAAATCAGTAACTAATCTGATTACAGTAATTCCTTACGAAACAAAAAAATATTGCAGTATATTGGAAAATATCATGCAATTCATTAGGCAATATATTCACATATATGGGATTCAATATTTATATTTTCCAATATATTGAAAGTGGCAATTATTTGTATATTTTGCAATTATAATATATTGTATAATACCATAAATATATTATTCCATGTATTAACAATATATTAAAATCATAATTACAGTTTGTACTCAGAGTAACTGAAATATTGATCCTAATGTGCAGCTTGTTTCTCTGAACACTGATTATTTCCTCTTCTACTTCCTCCTCACAGCCTAGAGAAAGACTTCTGTCTTACCTGGAGCCAGAGATGGTTTACATCTAAAGCTGAACCTGTGAAATCAACAGCACAAGCAAAGCCACCATCAGATTAAAGATCCTCAGGAGCTTCTCAATATAATACTGTAATAAATGAATATGTGTGATGGTAATGTTGCTGAGATGCTGCTGTACAGCACTTCATGAACACACTGCAAACCTACAGCTGGTATCAACTCAAACTGTTTGCTTACATGCAGTTTTTCAGAAAGCATTGCTTTAACAAATGTACAGTTTATCATACAAGCTCTTGTGTATTATCATTTAAAATGATTACGCAGGAGGAAGAGATTCAGACGTTCAGATTTAAAGGGATACTTCACCGCTTTTTCATATTAAACTGTTATTCCCTTTACTAAGATGAGTTGACACACACCTCTCTCGTCTCAGTGTGTGCTCTTAATCTCTCTGACGCGCGGTGACGATCTGATAGCATTTAGCTTAGCCCACTAAGCCCAGTTCATTCACTATGGTACCAAACAGAGATCAAGTTAGAAGCGACCAAACACCTCCATGTTTGCCCTATTTAAATACAGTTACACCAATAGCTGAACAATTAAGTATGTTGACAAAAAATAAAAGTGGATTAAAAAGGAGAACTATAATGCGCAGTAAAAAGTCCTGCCTGAAAAATCCTCCCTCACTTTTCCCCCCTATAGCGTCGCTCCGTTGCTCTGATTGGTTGTCGGTCTGTCCAATCGAGGTCTTTCCTGGTTGGGTTGAAACACGCCCCATAATCACAGCCCAATGAGCATCAGACTCATATTCTGACTAGAGCTGAGGATGAACACGTCAGGCTAACTGTAGGCTAAAGTTGCTTTCACAATTCAAATCATTTCAAAGCTGCATTACGGGCCATACTCTTATATGTTATCCCTTATGATTTACTCTATGGATTTGCGTTATGATATATGTTGATTAAACAAATGACCCACTGGCTGAGATTAAGCAATATTATTTTAATTATCAGATACAGACTTATTCGTTAGGCTATATTAAACAAAAAAACTGCAAAAGGGAAATGTGCGATAGACGGCCGTATGATTTCTGATTGTATGAAATGAGAAGAATATGTGCGTTGTCCTGGCATTACGACTGAGTGCTGATGTACGCAAGAGGTTCAAATATTAGTACATTCATTCTAAGTGAGTGCAAGCAGTTCTTAAAAACTATTAACGTGAATACAGTCGTTTTTTCCTCTAGTGATTCGTATTTGTTATCATTGGTACGCTCCTGAGTGTGACTTTAAACATGGCGGCGACTGCCCATAATGCAACGTGTCCCAGACTCTATAGATTGGCCAGTCTTACAAAGATATAAACACTACGATCAGTTTTAAAGGTGGGGTAAGTGCTATCTGGTAACCGTTGTTGATATTTCAAATCACCAAATCAAATCATACCCCAAAAAAGGGTCTGGGCCCTATATTGATAGCTTCGCCCCACGGTTTTAAAATAACACTTAGCCCACCTTTAAGTGTGTAACCGTTGTAGATCGACATGAAATAGCAATTTAAAAATCGCCTACATGAATTATAGCTGCATATTTATACTCGAAAACGCATTTTAGGAATTGTTTTATTTTAAAAGATATTGGCATTGTGTAAATATACGCCAAGAAAACACCCCCCACACCAAAATAATATCATATTGCTCCTCAAAAAAATAAATAATTAAAAAACAAAGTCTTTATATATAAATAGTTACTACATAATACATATGTGTCAGCTGGGTCTGGAAGAGGCATTTCAGAACATGTCCAAACTATCATGGCCCTTAAAAAGCATAATGACACCATTAGGGACAGCACCAAATATAGCGGCAAACAGGAATATTATAGTGAGAGAGAAATTTTTGATAAGTAAATAAGCAACCATCCTGATTAAATAATTGATTAATACTTCCCATTAACATATAACTGCTCTAATGAAGAGGTTCCCAAAACCAACTAATGCTTTCATAAATTACTTCTGATAAAAAAGGGACCAATTGTGCAAATTTGTGTTTAAATTCTGAAGTGCCTCTGAAGGCCATAAAGGATACAGTGCTGTCATAATAAAACCGCCTGCTATATAGAAATCTGACAATATTTGGCCATTTCTTTTGGGTCTTCAGAGAACAAATTACAGATTTTGAGCTGATGAATGTTGTTTTTATTCAGACTTTTCCCATTGAAATAAGCTGAATAGTGTTATGTTGTGTGACTCTCGGGATGTGTGTTGCTGCGCTCCACGAGTACCAAACTGAGAGACACTTTCTCGTCTATGTGTGCTTGAATATTTAAATTGGCAAGGCTTTAAAATAACCATAATATGCTTACAGATATGTAGGAAAGATGCTAAATTGACCCGTTTGTTTCTCAGAAAACCAATGCTACAGCCAGTTATTCTGCATTGAAATGTCTGTTTTTGTTTTGGTCTGTTTGCCTTATAGTATATCACCACCCCATGTTAAAGAAGCTCCCTTATATACACAACTCTAAAGGATTTTGAGTTATTTATGTTAAATAATGAAAAAGCTATAAAAATGGCAGCATAATGAAAATAAAACAATTATTTGGAATAGTGAAATTAAAAAAACATTTCATATATATAAAAACTGCAAACATACACATTGACAAATATGTTCAAGAATATGTGATAAAGAAAAGTGGCGACATCTTGAAGATCTATGATAGCTATTGTGTGAATCCGTTGTTCTTTCCTCTAATTAAATGTGTGGCACTTAACATGTTTTTTTCATCTAATGGAAAAACAAGGTTGATCACTAATGAGTTCAACCAAAGCTGTTAAAACCAGACAGGTCAGCGGTTACCGAAGGTGTTAAACAACACATGAAACCGCACATGATGGAGCCCGTAAAGACGCCGCACATTTCACCTGTGGAAGCAAGCGGAGTGATTTAAACTCAGAAGGATATCTCATCTACACGGAGCATTATGGGACATCTCTGGCGTTTTCTTTTGGCATGCTTCATTCTGTTTACAGGTAATGAATTGAACTTATATGTGGATCAGGGACTTTATACTTTTGGTCTGTGATAAAATATCTTCAATAATCTCTTCAGTGATTCAGCTTTACGTTTTATTCTTTTGTTCTGGTTTAGACTTTCACTGTTTACTCAAAGTACATAATTACTTCTTGACATGAAGTCTAGAGGAAGTGTTTTCTTCTTCATATGTTATCAGTAGTCAATTATACTCTAAAATTAATAACGTGGGGGAGAGGACGCTGGCGTTGTCTGTTCGCCGCTTCTCCACCCACAAATCATGTTAGTGTACTATTAGATTTAGATTTTATTTTATTTCCTTATGTTTGTGACTAGTCTAACAGTCAGAGCTACAATTGGGACTGTTGCTGATTGCTGGCAGCCACTGAGAGGACGTTGTTCGTCTCTTCGCCGTTTTCCACCACTTCTTTGATGTTTTTGTTTGAATTGCTGCGGTTGGTTCTGGTTTGGAGGACATTTGATGTTGCTCGCCGTGGCTGCTCACTGGTGGTCTCCCTCAGGCTTGAGCTGCATGGTGGCTGAAGTTTGCACCGGGCTAGCGTCATTCGGGCCAGCGTCATCGGCGTCCAGCATGATGTTGGGATGTTCCGCTTCTCGGCTGCGCCGCTGTTCCGTCTTGCATCGCGGCCGTGGAGCGGCTTGGACTTCTGCGCCGACCCCGGTGTGTCCACAGAAGTGCCCGGAAAAATGTTCTGCCTCCTGCATGGTGCTGATGGGTGCTGCGGCGATCCCCATCGTTTGAATCATCATGAAGACCCATCATCATCTCTGGTCTTCAGCTGTCATGCCTCGACGACATCATCAGGACACTGCCACTGGGAGAAATTTAAAACATGGAGTGGACCACAGTGTGCTGCGGAGCTAACAGAGACTTCCACCATCAGCTGTTTTCTGTTCACCATCAGCTCTGTTTCTGTTCACCATCAGCTCTGTTTCTGTTCACCATCAGCTCTGTTTCTGTTCACCATCAGCTGTTTTCTGTTCACCATCAGCTCTGTTTCTGTTCACCATCAGCTCTGTTTCTGTCCACCATCAGCTCTGTTTCTGTTCACCATCAGCTCTGTTTCTGTCCACCATCAGCTCTGTTTCTGTTCACCATCAGCTCTGTTTCTGTTCACCATCAGCTCTGTTTCTGTTCACCATCAGCTCTGTTTCTGTTCACCATCAGCTCTGTTTCTGTTCACCATCAGCTGTTTTCTGTTCACCATCAGCTCTGTTTCTGTTCTGTTTTCTGTGTTGGTTGATTGTTTGTAGTATCCATTTTTACTTGTTATTCATTGTTTTGTTTTGGGGTTTTTCCCACCTTTGTTGCACTTTGAGATTCTTCGGAATGAAAAGTGCATTATAAATAAAATCTATTATTATTATTATTATTATTAAAATTATATCAAATCAAATTGTAAACCAGAAGTGATATTTTACTTTATTACCTCAAAAAGGTTTATGTACAGTATACAGCCTCAATTCTGCTGTTATTGTGAATTTATTTAGCAAGTGCAGTCAAATTAATTGTGATTAATCATATCTAACATAAAAGTTTGTGTTTATAAGCACTGATCAGGCGTAACATTATGACCACTGACAGGTGAAGTGAATAGCACTGATGATCTCTTCATTGCAGCTCCTGTTAGTGGGTGGGATATATTAGGCAGCAAGTGGACATTTAGTCCTCAGAGTTGATGTGTGTGAAGCAGGAGAAATGGGCAAGCGTAAGGATTTGAGCGAGTTTGGCCAGATTGTGACGGCTAGACGACTGGGTCAGAGCGTCTCCAAAACTACAGCTCTTGTGGGCTGTTCCCGGTCTGCAGTGGTCAGTATCTATCAAAAGTGCTCCAAGAAGGACCAGTGGAGAACCGGCCACAGGGTCATGGGCGGCCAAGGCTCATTGATGCACATGCGGAGCGAAGGCTGGCCCGTGTGGTCCGATCAAACAGACGAGCTACTGGAGCTCAAACTGCTCCAGAAGTTAATGCTGGTTCTGATAGAAAGCTGTCAGAATACACAGAGCAGCTCAGTTTGTTGCGTATGGGGCGGCGTAGCTGCTGACCAGTCAGGGTGACCTTTGACCCCTGACCCCACCGAAAGCACCAACAGTGGCATGTTAGCATCAGAACTGGACCACGGAGCAATGGAAGAAGGTGGCCTGGCCTGAGGAATCACGTGTTCTTTTACATCACGTGGATGGCCGGGTGTGTGTGTGTGGCTTACCTGAGGAAGACATGGCCCCAGGATGCACTATGGGAAGAAGGCGAGCCGGCGGAGGCAGACACACATCGCTGGGCTTCTGGGCCGTTCTATCACTACACATCAACATTTGATTGGCTGATGACCCACGTCAGTCAAAGTTATGATCCAATGGAAAATAGCAGCTTCAGTGGAAGGCAAGCTATTCTACTAGTGCTAGAGCTGTGTTTAGATGATGGCATATGGAAAATACAGCTCATGTATTTATTTAAAAAAAATAAATACATTCTTTCTTGAAATATAATCGTAACATATATACAGTGAGTAAAATAAGTATTTGAACACCCTACTATTTTGCATGTTCTCCCACTCAGAAATCATGGAGGGGTCTGAAATTGTCATCGTAGGTGCATGTCCACCGTAAGAGACATAATAAAAAATATACTAAAAATCCACAATGTATGATTTTTTTAAATGTATTTATTTGTATGATACAGCTGCAAACTAGTATTTGAACACCTGAGAAAATCAATGTTAATATTTGGTACAGTAGCCTTTGTTTGTAATTACAGAGGTCAAACGTTTCCTGTAGTTTTCCACAGGTTTGCACACACTGCAGGTGGGATTTTGGCCCACTCCTCCACACAGATCTTCTCTAGATCCGTCAGGTTTCTGGCCTGTCACTGAGAAACACAGAGTTTGAGCTCCTCCAAAGATTCTCTATTGGGTTTAGGTCTGGAGACTGGCTAGGCCACACCAGAACCTTGATATGCTTCTTACAGAGCCTCTCCTTGGTTATCCTGGCTGTGGGCTTTGGGTCATTGTCATGTTGGAAGACCGAGCCTCGACCCATCTTCAATGCTTTAACTGAGGGAAGGAGGTTGTTCCCCAAAATCTGGCAATACATGGCCCCGGTCATCCTCTCCTTAATACAGTGCAGTCGGCCTGTCCCATGTGCAGAGAAACACCCCCACAGCATGATGCTGCCACCCCCATGCTTCACAGTAGGGATGTGTTCTTGGGATGGTACTCGTCATTCTTCTTCCTCCAAACATGTTTAGTGGAATTATGACCAGAAAGTTCTAGTTTGGTCTCATCTGACCACAGGACTTTCTCCCATGACTCCTCTGGATCATCCAAATGGTCATTGGCAAACTTAAGACGGGCCTGGACATGTGCTGGTTTAAGCAGGGGAACCTTCCGTGTCATGCATGATTTCAAACCATGACGTTTTAGTGTATTACCAACAGTAAATTTGGAAACGGTGGTCCCAGCTCTTTTCAGGTCATTGACCAGCTCCTCTCGTGTAGTTCTGGGCTGATTTCTCACCTTTCTTAGGATCATTGAGACCCCACGAGGTGAGATCTTGCATGGAGCCCCAGTCTGAGGGAGATTGACAGTCATGTTTAGCTTCTTCCATTTACTAATGATTGCTCCAACAGTGGACCTTTTTTCACCAAGCTGCTTGGCAATTTCCCCGTAGCCCTTTCCAGCCTTGTGGAGATGTACAATTTTTTCTCTAGTGTCTTTGGGCAGCTCTTTGGTCTTGGTCATGTTAGTAGTTGGATTCTTACTGATTGTATGGGGTGGACAGGTGTCTTTATGCAGCTAACGACCTCAAGCAGGTGCATCTAATTTAGGATAATACTAAAGGCAGAGTAACAGGTCTTTGAGGGTCAGAAATCTAGCTGTATCATACAAATAAATAGTTTTAAAAAATCATATATTGTGATTTCTGGATTTTGATATTATGTCTCTCACAGTGGATGATTTATAAAAAGCTACTTTAGGTTTTTATTGTTTTTCTGTTCTTTTTTTATATTTAAAATATTGGTCTGTATTTACAGGAAAGTCAAGTTGAACAGAATGAGGCAAGCATTCAAGTGAATGATGAAGTCCATTTCACCGCATCCTTTTCCAACCAGTCACCTGTATCAGAATCGCCACATGAACTGGCTTCTTCTTTGCCAGTGAATGATTATCATTCCCCTACACCCCCAAACTGGTCACCAGTTCCTTCATCTGCACAGTGGTCGGTTGTTTCTTCACCTGCTCCTTCTCCTTCTCACACACATCACCACTGGTCACCAGTTCCTTCATCTGTACAGTGGTCACTTGTTTCTTCACCTGCTCCTGCTCCTTCTCCTTCTCACACATATCACCACTGGTCACCAGTTCCTTCACCTGTACAGTGGTCACTTGTTTCTTCACCTAATCCTTCTCCTTCTCACATATCACCACTGGTCACCAGTTCCTTCACCTGTACAGTGGTCGCTTGTTTCTTCACCTGCTCCTTCTCCTTCTCACACATATCACCACTGGTCACCAGTTCCTTCACCTGTACAGTGGTCACTTGTTTCTTCACCTGCTCCTTCTCCTTCTCACACATATCACCACTGGTCACCAGTTCCTTCACCTGTACAGTGGTCACTTGTTTCTTCACCTGCTCCTTCTCCTTCTCACACACATCACCACTGGTCACCAGTTCCTTCACCTGTACAGTGGTCACTTGTTTCTTCACCTGCTCCTTCTCCTTCTCACATATCACCACTGGTCACCAGTTCCTTCACCTGTACAGTGGTCACTTGTTTCTTCACCTGCTCCTTCTCCTTCTCACACATATCACCACTGGTCACCAGTTCCTTCACCTGTACAGTGGTCGCTTGTTTCTTCACCTGCTCCTTCTCCTTCTCACACATATCACCACTGGTCACCAGTTCCTTCACCTGTACAGTGGTCACTTGTTTCTTCACCTGCTCCTTCTCCTTCTCACACACATCACCACTGGTCACCAGTTCCTTCACCTGTACAGTGGTCACTTATTTCTTCACCTGCTCCTTCTCATTCTCACATATCACCACTGGTCACCAGTTCCTTCACCTGTACAGTGGTCACTTGTTTCTTCACCTGCTCCTTCTCCTTCTCACACATATCACCACTGGTCACCAGTTCCTTCACCTGTACAGTGGTCGCTTGTTTCTTCACCTGCTCCTTCTCCTTCTCACATATCACCACTGGTCACCAGTTCCTTCACCTGTACAGTGGTCACTTGTTTCTTCACCTGCTCCTTCTCCTTCTCACACATCACCACTGGTCACCAGTTCCTTCACCTGTACAGTGGTCACTTGTTTCTTCACCTGCTCCTTCACCTTCTCACACATCACCACTGGTCACCAGTTCCTTCACCTGTACAGTGGTCACTTGTTTCTTCACCTGCTCCTTCTCCTTCTCACACACATCACCACTGGTCACCAGTTCCTTCACCTGTACAGTGGTCACTTGTTTCTTCACCTGCTCCTTCTCCTTCTCACATATATCACCACTGGTCACCAGTTCCTTCACCTGTACAGTGGGCACTTGTTTCTTCACCTGCTCCTTCTCCTTCTCACACACATCACCACTGGTCACCAGTTCCTTCACCTGTATAGTGGTCACTTGTTTCTTCACCTGCTCCTTCTCCTTCTCACACACATCACCACTGGTCACCAGTTCCTTCATCTGTACAGTGGTCACTTGTTTCTTCACCTGCTCCTTCTCCTTCTCACACACATCACCACTGGTCACCAGTTCCTTCACCTGTACAGTGGTCACTTGTTTCTTCACCTAATCCTTCTCCTTCTCACATATCACCACTGGTCACCAGTTCCTTCACCTGTACAGTGGTCGCTTGTTTCTTCACCTGCTCCTTCTCCTTCTCACACATATCACCACTGGTCACCAGTTCCTTCACCTGTACAGTGGTCACTTGTTTCTTCACCTGCTCCTTCTCCTTCTCACACATATCACCACTGGTCACCAGTTCCTTCACCTGTACAGTGGTCACTTGTTTCTTCACCTGCTCCTTCTCCTTCTCACACACATCACCACTGGTCACCAGTTCCTTCACCTGTACAGTGGTCACTTGTTTCTTCACCTGCTCCTTCTCCTTCTCACATATCACCACTGGTCACCAGTTCCTTCACCTGTACAGTGGTCGCTTGTTTCTTCACCTGCTCCTTCTCCTTCTCACATATCACCACTGGTCACCAGTTCCTTCACCTGTACAGTGGTCGCTTGTTTCTTCTACACACTCGCTTGTTTCTTCTACACCTTCTACACACATTATGTTACACACACACTCACTCAGGTCCCCTGTTAGATAGTAAATCACGACGCCTGTGTGTTTGCTGTGACATTTCTTATCATCACAAACACACTGTAAAGATTTAGAGTTTTTACAGCAATACCTGAGTTTAAAGGGTTAAATCAAGCAGAAATAGCTCTAATGTATTAATTGCAGGTCATTATTGAATAGTGATTACGTTACACACACACACTCACTCAGGTCCCCTGTTAGATAGTAAATCACGACGCCTGTGTGTTTGCTGTGACATTTCTTATCATCACAAACACACTGCAAAGATTTAGAGTTTTTACAGCAATAGCTGAGTTTAAAGGGTTAAATCAAGCAGAAATAGCTCTCTAATGTATTAATTGCAGGTCATTATTGAATAGTGATTACGTTACACACACACTCACTCAGGTCCCCTGTTAGATAGTAAATCACGACGCCTGTGTGTTTGCTGTGACATTTCTTATCATCACAAACACACTGTAAAGATTTAGAGTTTTTACAGCAATACCTGAGTTTAAAGGGTTAAATCAAGCAGAAATAGCTCTCTAATGTATTAATTGCAGGTCATTATTGAATAGTGATTATGTTACACACACACTGACTCAGGTCCCCTGTTAGATAGTAAATCACGACGCCTGTGTGTTTGCTGTGACATTTCTTATCATCACAAACACACTGTAAAGATTTAGAGTTTTTACAGCAATACCTGAGTTTAAAGGGTTAAATCAAGCAGAAATAGCTCTCTAATGCATTAATTGCAGGTCATTATTGAATAGTGATTACGTTACACACACACACTGACTCAGGTCCCCTGTTAGATAGTAAATCATGACGCCTGTGTGTTTGCTGTGACATTTCTTATCATCACAAACAAACTGTAAAGATTTAGAGTTTTTACAGCAATACCTGAGTTTAACGGGTTAAATCAAGCAGAAATAGCTCTATAATGTATTAATTGCAGGTCATTATTGAATAGTGATTATGTTACACACACACTGACTCAGGTCCCCTGTTAGATAGTAAATCACGACGCCTGTGTGTTTGCTGTGACATTTCTTATCATCATAAACACACTACAAAGATTTAGAGTTTTTACAGCAATACCTGAGTTTAAAGGGTTAAATCAAGCAGAAATAGCTCTCTAATGTATTAATTGCAGGTCATTATTGAATAGTGATTATGTTACACACACACACTCACTCAGGTCCCCTGTTAGATAGTAAATCACGACGCCTGTGTGTTTGCTGTGACATTTCTTATCATCACAAACACACTGCAAAGATTTAGAGTTTTTACAGCAATACCTGAGTTTAAAGGGTTAAATCAAGCAGAAATAGCTCTCTAATGTATTAATTGCAGGTCATTATTGAATAGTGATTACGTTACACACACACTGACTCAGGTCCCCTGTTAGATAGTAAATCACGACGCCTGTGTGTTTCTCTCCTCAACCCCCACAACCCCCCACTCACAATTTACATTTCAATAAAGGAGACTTGAAAAACCAGTTTGTGAACCACAGGCCAATAGAGCTCAAACTACCAGTGTGGCAGAACCCTTCTCAAATAAACTAGAGAAGATGCTGGGATTTGCCCTGCCAAATTAAACTAAATTACAGTTTTTACAATCGCTAGGCCACGTTTCTCAATACTTTGGTCATTTTCAAAACTTGTTCTCCAAACCAACTTTCTGCTTCACAGCAGTTATTTCACATTCAAAATCCACAAAAACTAACAAAACACTTAATTCATGTCTCAAATCAAGTGCCAATGATCCACAGTTTAGCTTGCACAGACTGAAGTTGTGATCACTGTGTGAAGAGTTTTGAAAAAGTGACCAACATTTGTTTGACAAATTTGAGAGTGCCAGAGACTTTAACTAAGGAGAATATTCTGAGCACACTTTGTGATGTTATTGAGATCTTTTATGAAACTTTTTAGAGGTGACAGAAGTGAGAGTTCCAGAGTATCTAGCTGAAGAAAAAAGTCTGAGCACAGCATGCGATACTGTTGAGATCCCTTCTGAAACTTTAGAGGAGACACATATGAGCAATCCAGTCTCTCTAGCCAAGGAGACAAATCAGAGCATAGTATGTGATGTTGTTGAGATCTCTTATGAAACTTTAGTGGAGATAAACATGAGAGAATGTCATTTTTTGTCTCAGGATAAACCTGTGAGAAGCAGGAGACTTAGCCTTATGTCTCAATTTGATGTTCACTTGATCTCATTTCTGTCTAGGAGAAAGATGTGAGTTGAGAAGGAGATCTCAGGTTTGATTTTCCCTTCCTCTAGGTTGGCCTTTGGTTCACAAACTGGGTTTTTAGGGCCCTATAAAATCCGTTTTATTTTTTCCCAAATTCCGTTTTTTCTGTTTTAATTTTTGCAGATTCCTTTTTTTCCGTTAAAATGTTTGGTAATTCAGTTTTTTTACCCTTTACTGTAATTTTGGTGAAAAAAGAGTTTGCTTTTAATGTTAATATAATACAACATAAAACAAAAAATAGGAATTACCTTAAATTTATCGAGGTAACAAACATCACATTTACTTTTTAGGACAAATATGATATTTAACATAACACTGCACTTCAAATACTTCAAATATTAATGGTTATTAGCTTTAAACTTTCCGGTAAAATAAATTATAATAGTTTATATAAGTTAAAATGAAAGTGCTCCATTAGCTTTTTCTTTCCAGTAATTTTTTTTAAAAAAGAACTAAAAAAAAAAAATCATAAGAATCATATTTTACAGTACTCTTAAGTACTATTAGGTAAAACATTTAAATTTGAAAATTAGCATAAAAAAAACATTGCACCATGAAATCATGTAGTGAATTGTTCTGTGTGTTTAACAATCACCATAATGATATCCAGAGCTGTGAAAAATAAAAATACACGAAAACACAACACTGCCAGAAGTTTTTCCCCCAACTTCAAAGGCCCCTTTAAATGATTAAAACTAGATGCTTAATTTTAACTTTAAGGTTACTTATCATGTAAACTACCCATATAGAGCATGTTAAATGCATGTTTGGAACAGAGGGGAAAACGGTTGCATTTGCAGCAGATATGCATTGCTGCCTAATGTGCACATTATAAATCAAAGCACAAGATGACAGGGGTCGAGCAGAACACCGGAAAATCTGACAGAATGGACAATATTTGTCTGTCTGTGCAATACACGAGCGCGGCTCACGCTCTCCATACGGAAAGCTTCTGCGCCGCCTGCGCGTGCAGTGTGAAACCGCCGTTAGCGTCGAGTTTCTTAACTTTTTCGCTGCCGAAAGCAGAGCCGTGGAGACCAACTTCGCCATACTTTCATTGTTTTGAAGGGCGAGCTGAAATGACGGGAGGGGTTGTGTCGCGAAGATTTGCTTCCCCCCGTCTGCACTTTCCTCAGACATACGTTCTCCACCCACACGACACAGAATTTCATTACAAATATGTAAAATTCCGGGGAAATCTGCGTTAACACCAGATTCCGCGTTTATATGCAGATTCCGCGTTAATATGCCAATTCCGCGATTCCGTCCGCGATTCCGTGATCGCGGAAATTATAGGGCCCTAGGTTTTCAAGTCTTCCCTTATTTATTATTATTAAAATGTAAATTGTGTGGGGGGGTTGTGTGGATCTACTGTGTTTGTGGGCCCAGTTTACAGCAGTTAGTTCACCTAAAAATGAAAATTAGCCCATGATTTACTCACCCTCAAGTCATCCCAAGTGTATATGACATTCTTTTTTCAAATGAATAAAATCTGAGTTATTTAAATTTATATTAAAAAAGTCCTGGCTCTTCCCAGCTTTAAAATGCCCGTGCCTTGTCGGTCCATAAAAGTGCATCTAACCATCATATAACTGATCCACACAGTAACTGATCCATAGACTAAAATACTAGCTTTCGGTTTTCAGTGCCACACGAATCACATTGCGCTTAAAGGACAACTCCGGTGAGAAATGACCCTAGGGGTAATTAACAGATGGTTACCGAGTAGATCGTTCTCTGGGATGCGGTTTCATGAAAATCGAATTTAAAGAGTTTTATCTCTAAACACAGATTAGCTTATAATGTTTGTCTATGGGGCATGGAATAAGTGAAATTAAATCGCTAGTTAATACCACTAACAAGGCTCAAAATAACCTCACACTAACACGGCAGCATAATGAGGGTCCCTACATGCAAACCGCAGCATTGAGAACTTGTTAGAGTACAAAGGGTTTAATAAGAAGATACTTTATAAAGACAGTAAATTACACGTTTACAGACTGCAGCCATCTTGGAAAACAGTCTCAACTAGTCGAGCCACGAACGTTGTGCTAAGTGAGCTGATCGATAGGAATTAAGTTTGTGAAATCTAATTACATGGACTTTTTTTCTTTTTTTTTCTCTACTGCATTCAGTGCTTTCTTCCGGAAACAATGGCCCATATGAGATTCCAAGTCACAGTTCATCTCTTAGCACAGTGTTCGTCACTCAAATCTGTTTTTAGAGATAAAACTCTTTACACTTGATTTCCATGAAAACGCATCCCAGAGAACGATCTACTCGGTAACCATCTGTTAATTACCCCAAGGGTCATTTCTCACCGGAGTTTTACGTTAAAGAGTAACCCTTCTTCACCCATGAATCCTTGACATATGTGCACTGACAAACACTGAAGAGAGAAGATAGAGCTAAACAAAACTTAGCGTCAGGGGTTACTCTTTTCATAATAACACTAAAACACAATTTCTTTCAATAAAAATAGTTTGTTTAGTCTATAAAGTTTAAAATATGGACATTGTTCTTACACAAACGTGCCACTTTGCTTCAGAAGGCTCTTCATTACTCACGTGCTATATGGGTGAACACCTAAAGCACACGCCCCAAGAGCTGTATCTCTGACAGTCCACGAATGCTAAACTAAAATGCTAAAATTAATACAAAATTATTTAAAAAAAAATAGGAAGTATCCCAGTAAACATAGTTGCTTTTGTCATAGTAGGTTCAGTTAAGTGAACATACACTTTGAGAAAAAGTAACTTTAAAATTATTAACTTATAAAAATGTATATATATATATATATATATATATATATATATATATATATATATATATATATATATATATATATATATATATATATATATATATATATATATATATATATATTTTTTTTTTTTTTTTTTTTATTATTATTTTTTTTTTTACAGTGAGGACAATACAGTGTTATATTACAACTACTGAGAGACCGTCCTGAAAAGCACTGTTTATTTCATGTGTATCATATCTTTTGTATTTATTTGTGCTTTCACTTGTAATGTGTTTGGGCTAGTGGTTTAGATGTGTTCTTGAAATTGGAATAGAGAATAGTGTGTGTGTTGAGTTTGCTGCTCAACCCCCCACCAGTAATTTACATTTCAATGCATGAAGACTCTCACAGGTGAGACACAGAACCTCACTACTGTTACCTATGTCCTAGACCAAATACACGGCCAAAAATAAATTGAAATTACATGATGAAATGAAATTACAATCGCTAGGACACATTTCCCAATATTTAGGAGAACTGAGTGAGGAGTTTATAAATTTGCTAACCAACTTTCAGCTTCTCAGCAGTTAATTTTACATTTACAAATCAACTCATTCTTCCAGAGCACTAGCAGCGCAGGTTTACATCAACACTAACATCAGGAACATTATACAATTAAAATGTCTTTACAAAACTAGAATGACACTCTC
The DNA here is from genome assembly GCF_024679245.1 of Pseudorasbora parva. Lineage (NCBI taxonomy): Eukaryota > Metazoa > Chordata > Actinopteri > Cypriniformes > Gobionidae > Pseudorasbora > Pseudorasbora parva. The sequence goes on from NC_090185.1 coordinate 44,088,148, forward strand.
TGCTGCTTATAATTCACTGCATGCTTACAGTACAGTACAACATTATTCCTAAGTTTCCTCTTTTGAATGGATGGTAATGGCCTAACACTGGTGTTGGTGTTCAGTTTCATCAAAGTTGCTTTGATAGTGTTTGATTTTTTTAGCAGTATAAATTGCATTACAGTATTACTGTATACATGTTGTAAATTGCTGTCTCATTCAGTTTTGTATTATGTTATTGTTTTGTCCATAAGTTTAACACTTTTGAAAACAGCATGTAAGGATGTGAAAATTGGCCTGTAGAACAAAGATTTGATTGTGTTTGTGTCAAAGTGAGAAAAGATTTCAGGTAAATTGAAAGATGTTGCCATTGAATGCGTTTGTGCTAAAGCAGTGTTGATCCACAGTTAAGCTGTGATATAAAATGTTCTTTTACAAAACATTTCTCAATAATAAACACACTTTTTCAACTTTTTCAACTCTTCACACAGTGATCACAACTTCAGTCTGTGCAAGCTAAACTGTGGATCATTGGCACTTGATTTGAGACATGAATTAAGTGTTTTGTTGGTTTTTGTGGATGTTGAATGTGAAATAACTGCTGTGAAGCAGAAAGTTGGTTTGGAGAACTGTGTGAAGGATTTTGAAAATGACCAAAGTATTGAGAAATGTGTCCTAGCGATTGTAAAAAATGTAATTTAGTTTAATTTGGCAGGGCAAATCCCAGCATCTTCTCTAGTTTATTTGAGAAGGGTTCTGCCACATTGGTAGTTTGAGCTCCATTGGCCTGTGGTTCACAAACTGGTTTTTCAAGTCTCCTTTATTGAAATGTAAATTGTGAGTGGGGGGTTGTGGTGGTTGAGGAGAGAAACACACAGGCGTCGTGATTTACTATCTAACAGGGGACCTGAGTCAGTGTGTGTGTAACGTAATCACTATTCAATAATGACCTGCATTTAATACATTAGAGAGCTATTTCTGCTTGATTTAACCCTTTAAACTCAGGTATTGCTGTTAAAACTCTAAATCTTTGCAGTGTGTTTGTGATGATAAGAAATGTCACAGCAAACACACAGGCGTCGTGATTTACTATCTAACAGGGGACCTGAGTCAGTGTGTGTGTGTAACATAATCACTATTCAATAATGACCTGCAATTAATACATTAGAGAGCTATTTCTGCTTGATTTAACCCTTTAAACTCAGGTATTGCTGTAAAAACTCTAAATCTTTACAGTGTGTTTGTGATGATAAGAAATGTCACAGCAAACACACAGGCGTCGTGATTTACTATCTAACAGGGGACCTGAGTCAGTGTGTGTGTAACGTAATCACTATTCAATAATGACCTGCATTTAATACATTAGAGAGCTATTTCTGCTTGATTTAACCCTTTAAACTCAGGTATTGCTGTAAAAACTCTAAATCTTTGCAGTTTGTTTATGATGATAAGAAATGTCACAGCAAACACACAGGCGTCGTGATTTACTATCTAACAGGGGACCTGAGTGAGTGTGTGTGTAACATAATCACTATTCAATAATGACCTGCAATTAATACATTAGAGAGCTATTTCTGCTTGATTTAACCCTTTAAACTCAGGTATTGCTGTAAAAACTCTAAATCTTTACAGTGTGTTTGTGATGATAAGAAATGTCACAGCAAACACACAGGCGTCGTGATTTACTATCTAACAGGGGACCTGAGTCAGTGTGTGTGTGTAACATAATCACTATTCAATAATGACCTGCAATTAATACATTAGAGAGCTATTTCTGCTTGATTTAACCCTTTAAACTCAGGTATTGCTGTAAAAACTCTAAATCTTTACAGTGTGTTTGTGATGATAAGAAATGTCACAGCAAACACACAGGCGTCGTGATTTACTATCTAACAGGGGACCTGAGTCGGTGTGTGTGTAACGTAATCACTATTCAATAATGACCTGCAATTAATACATTTGAGAGCTATTTCTGCTTGATTTAACCCTTTAAACTCAGGTATTGCTGTAAAAACTCAAAATCTTTACAGTGTGTTTGTGATGATAAGAAATGTCACAGCAAACACACAGGCGTCGTGATTTACTATCTAACAGGGGACCTGAGTCAGTGTGTGTGTAACGTAATCACTATTCAATAATGACCTGTAATATTCAATAATGTAAATACATTGGTGTACCTGACAATAATCTTAAATGAGAGATGTGGACTGATCATATACTGTAATTATGAAGACACAACAGAGAATGAATTTCTTAAAGAAATGACTTTTCTGTAATGTATTAGGTATTATGTCTAAGGTATATTGTGTTTGTGTGTGTGTGTGTGTGTGTGTGTGTGCCTATTGTGATACCAGATGCCTGTGTAAACAAGTTAACTTATTTTAATGTGTTGACTAACATACTAAAGCACAAGAAGACTTGTGGACTAACTAAGTGTAGTGTGTTACTTGATGTTACATCTTGTAACTTTATTGCGACTGTGTAATAAATATATTTAAAAATAAATTAAAGTATTAAAGTATATTTTAGGTTACAAATAAATACTTCTCAGTACATTCAAAAGAACACAGTTATTATAAAAAGACATATTATTACTTGACACATTATATAGTCTGTACGAAGCTTAACTGCATTTATGTTATTTATTTGTAAAGACATGTAATGGTGGAGATGGCATATATATATGCCAAATGCATATATATATATATATATATATATATATATATATATATATATATATATATATATATATATATATATATATATATATATATATATATATATATATATATATATATAAAATGAAGACAGACTTGACTGCCAGCTCACTTCACATTCACACACAGCTCCACTGCAGACTAATGGAGGTCCCCTGTTGGATAGGTAGACATCGGTCACACACACACACACACAGCTCCATTAGAGTCTATGGAGGTCCCCTGTTGGATAGGTAGACATCGTTCAGGTCCCCTCTTGGCATATTTTTAAAAAAATAAAAAAAATGCTTATTTGAAGTTATATTATGAATAAGGACCTTAAAAGAAAATTTTGTATGTGATTTTTGTTTCTTCAAAATGACTAGAAACACAGGTCCCCTCTTGGATAGTGTAGAGTGATAGTCCCCTCTTGGTAATATAGACGTGTATGTGTGTGTGTGTGTGTGTGTGTGTGTGTGTGTGTGTGTGTTGATTGTTAGTGAAGGCCCTGACTGAAACCCCATGGTACGGTACTGGCTAGCATGAATAATCTGTATACAGCACTTAATGTACGTGTTCATTTCTGGGAGTGGCTTCCCAGGTCCAGTTGTTTGGCAGGGGAGGCATGTGTTGAGGAGACCTCCTTCTCTTCTTCCAACAGTCCCTGTACTGCATATCAGCTTCAAAATTGGCCTGCATCTTCTTTCACACATTCTCAGATTCCCAGCAAGAGAATTCTAAAGGGGAAAAAATAATAGAAATGTTTAATGCAATAATATACAGAATACATCCCAACCTATCATTTAGTGAGCTATATAGATCTAGAATCCTAAAACACCATGGGGGGAGTGGGGTGATGAGACCAGGCTAAGATTCTTCCCAGGTGATGCCGTTTACTCTGGCCTCCACCAATATTACATAGTTTACTGTAAAGTGGTTACACTCAGTACAGACAGTACATACAGTGAGGAAAATACATATTTGAACACCTGTCTATCAGCTAGAATTCTGACCCTCAAAGACCTGTTATTCTGCCTTTAGTATTATCCTAAGAGCTGTCCAAAGACATTGGATACAAAATTGTACACCTCCACGAGGCTGGAAAGGGCTACGGGGAAATTGCCAAGCAGCTTGGTGAAAAAAGGTCCACTGTTGGAGCAATCATTAGAAAATGGAAGAAGCTAAACATGACTGTCAATCTCCCTCAGACTGGGGCTCCATGCAAGATCTCACCTCGTGGGGTCTCAATGATCCTAAGAAAGGTGAGAAATCAGCCCAGAACTACACGGGAGGAGCTGGTCAATGACCTGAAAAGAGCTGGGACCACCGTTTCCAAGGTTACTGTTGGTAATACACTAAAACGTCATGGTTTGAAATCATGCATGGCACGGAAGGTTCCCCTGCTTAAACCAGCACATGTCCAGGCCCGTCTTAAGTTTGCACATGACCATTTGGATGATCCAGAGGAGTCATGGGAGAAAGTCATGTGGTCAGATGAGACCAAAATATAACTTTTTGGTCATAATTACACTAAACGTGTTTGGAGGAAGAAGAATGACGAGTACCATCCCAAGAACACCATCCCTACTGTGAAGCATGGGGGTGGCAGCATCATGCTGTGGGGGTGTTTTTCTGCACATGGGACAGAGCGACTGCACTGTATTAAGGAGAGGATGACCGGGGCCATGTATTGCAAGTTTTTGGGGGACAACCTCCTTCTCTCAGTTAGAGCATTGAAGATGGGTCGAGGCTGGGTCTTCCAACATGACAATGACCCGAAGCACAGCCAGGATAACCAAGGAGAGGCTCTGTAAGAAGCATATCAAGGTTCTGGCGTGGCCTAGCCAGTCTCCAGACCTAAACCCAATAGAGGATCTTTGGAGGAGCTCAAACTCTGTTTTTCTCAGCAACAGGCCAGAAACCTGACTGATCTAGAGAAGATCTGTGTGGAGGAGTGGGCCAAAATCCCTCCTGCAGTGTGTGCAAACCTGCTGAAAAACTACAGGAAACATTTGACCTCTGTAATTACAAACAAAGGCTACTGTACCAAATATTAACATTGGTTTTCTCAGGTGTTCAAATACTTATTTGCAGCTGTATCATACAAATAAATAGTTAAAAAAATCATACATTGTGATTTCTGAATTATTATTTTTTTAGATTATGTCTCTTACGGTGGACATGCACCTACGATGACAATTTCAGACCCCTCCATGATTTCTAAGTGGGAGAACTTAATAAGTACATAAGTGTGTTGTAAAATATGTGAGAATTTTTTTTTTTTACTCAAACACACAGTAACACGCATATGTTTCTTATAAATACAATATACAGTTTACATCTCAACCTAACACAAAGTTGCACATACAGAAAGCTATACACAAAGCAGATAATTGGTTAGCAGATTATTGGTTTCTTTCTCAAATATTACATGGCTATATTTTTAGTGCTAGCAGTCCAACATAAAACTTGGAGAAATACTGAAATACTGCTGGTCATCTCATGTTTTTTTATTTCTTACTGATAATCATCCATAAAAGAGTATAAGCTGCATTTTTAATTTGCAGGGTATAAGGTGGAATAACATTCATAGCATAATACTATCACTACTCTTTCCACCACTGGTCTCAACAAAGAGGGCAAATTTGATGCTGACTAAGGGTAACATATAGCCTAGATTCAGGCCTTTCACTGGTGTTTTGTTTTATAATAAAATCAAAAATCACATTAAAGGTATGTATCAAAAATGTATTTTTATTTACGAAAAAACAACAACAACAAAAAACACATCCAGCCACTCCAGCTCCAGGACATAGATGTAGTCTTGTAACATAAAACAAGAATCTACTGGTGAATTAATGGCCTGATGTGTTCACTCATCCAGCCAGTCGAGGATCAGTCCTTCTCCTCAAAAAGACTTGCGTTTGACGCCGTAGTCAATCAGCAGCTCTTCGCACACACGAATGTCTCTCTTTGCCTGGAACAGAATCACATCCCTCTGTCCTCCAGGAAAGTTCATCATGCAGTGGACCGGCCTCAGGTTTGCTCTCTTGGAGGAATGGTTGATCTTCCGGCCCATGGTGTTTTCTGTTGGGTGACACTCGCAAGGGAAAGTCTCAGCGTCCACACAGAGGTCCTGGCCACCATAGTGGAAAAAGAAAAGGTAGTCTATGTCACCGTTGATGGACTTAACCAACTTCCGGCCCTCTGCTCCTGTGATTACCTTGCCATGGTAATCACAAACGATGGAGCCCATGGCAAAGGCTTTGGTGGCAACAACTCCTGTGGTCAAAAGAAGGTGGAATTAGTATTCACTCCAGGAGTACAAATATCTGCTCACAAGACAAAACTGGTATGTATTTTTATGTATTATGTTTACATACCATGTCCTTTTGCACCAAAGTCCTTGAGGGCCAGGCCTGTCCACTTTTGGTTCTGGACCATAGTGATGATCCTTGGATCCGTCTCCACCTGCACCCTAGTGACGGGTCTCCACTTAGCCACTACATCCTGGGGTCGAGGACAGTTGCCAGTCCAGCCCTCTTTTTGGATCAGCAGTGACACCTTGCTGACAGTCGGGGGGCGCCTTGAACACTGGGCTGTCAAAGACAAATGTTAAATTAATAATCTTTTTAATATTCTAAAAATGTGAATTATGTCACTTTGATTACAGAGATATGTATTCATTTTTTTAGTAATACAGCACATCAACTCACACAAGAGGTGCTCCTCCCGTTTGGCAAGCTGCAAAGACCTCCACCTGTCATAGAACACTCTGTCAGATGGAAACCCTGCAGCGGTCCTCTTCTTTTTCGTGGGTGGGCGGCTGCTCGCCTCCGCTGGAAACTGCAGGAGAAACGCTCCAAAGTCCCTGTCATCCTGGTCAGCTGCGCCTCTGCCTCTCTTCTGTTTCCGACCTCTCCTCTCGTTGGCCGGCTCGTCAGAAGAAGAGCTGAAAATTTGAGAAGATTTCATGTTCAAACTCTGACAAAAAAATCTAGACAGACCTGGGAAGTAGCTGACAAACAGAAAATATATGAATGTTGCATGTTTTCGATGATGACACATACCATGCCAAAGTACTTTGGGCTCTTCTGGCTTGCTGGCTCGAAAAGCTTGGCAAATCGTACCTGCAATGAAGAAAAAATCTCAGATTATCAACAGATCCCCCCCTGTAGTACATAAGCCAAACTATCAACTTATTCATTTTATATTTCTCTGTACAGTGCGTATAAATGCATACACTATTATACATGATTCTGCTAAAACGTACTGTTCATGCAGACGCCTGAGGTCGTTTGTTACGTTGCCAACTGGCAGCCCTTGTTTGGACAGGAAAAATCTGCCCTGGTCGTCCACACTGTCCTGCAGACATCCTGGACGAATCTTCTGGAAGTATGTGTCCAGCATCTGTGAAGATCACACATGAAGTTAATGCATTAATGAAAACTTCTGACTTCTGACCCTGATGAGATTCTCCCCAGGTGCTGCATTCCTGTTAGAGAACTTACAGCAGAGTCCTCCTCTGTGATGGAAAATGTTGCACTCTGCTTTGTGGATTGCACCTCCATGTGAATTCGGCCATCAACATTTGTCTTGTTGATCCAGTCTGAAGCCTGGAAAACAAATAAAGAACAAAGTGAGTGACTGACTTTATACACACTGAGGAAAAGCTGTAAAGTAAAAGTACTGTTGTGTTTCCGTGTTCGATCTGACTATCAGTGTCCGTGGAGGCATAAAGAGAAGCGCACAACAAAGAGGATCCGTTCAGGAACTTTACTTAACCTAGTAAGCAACACTTTACAATACTGGGAGATTGTATGCTCTTGCCCAGCGCTGATGGGTTTGTTTACAACCATCCACACCGAAGCCTACGAGTATACTGACGCTAAGCATAAACAAGCAGTGAAATAATTCCCATGTAATGACGTAGCCACATCTGATTGGCTAATACAGAACACATTACACATACAGGTAAAATAACTGTAACAACAACAACAACGTATTTACTTAACTAACACTATAGTACTTACTTTAAATGCCATCACTGCTTCTGGTCGCTGGAAGTACCTCAGGACCAAGATGGCTTCGCAGAAGTACCGAAACAGCGTCCTTTGGTCTTCTTCCAAATGCTGCTGGTCCAGGAGCTTCCTGTGGATGCCCAGCATGTCCGCCTGTGATACTCTGAGGACTCTTTGACAGTCTTGGAGAGTCGGCTGAACGGGCCTAGAATGATTAGATGAAACAAAAAACAAATAAGGCATCGTTCCAATATTACATTTAATGACTCTGCATTAAATGAAAAGTGATACTAGTGAATAACAACTCACTTTGCAGGGCCTGGTGGTTTGTGATGGGATTCAGCCTGTGCGTCCTGTGCAGCCTTGGGGTCATTCAAGATCAAAAAATGTCTTTCATGCAGGTCTTCCAGAAGAGCCTGTCTGGATGCCTCATCGGGGTACCGCTTGACCATGGCATTGTAGTCCCAGGTTCTGCCTCGGAGGGTCCAGGCCTTCATGGACTTTTTGGCTCTCTCCACCTCTGCTTTCCTCTCCTCATCAGTCTGGTTCTTCATGCAGACCCTCAACAGGTGGTTCGGCAGCATCTCCTGTGGCTTGAAACACTGCAGACAGGAAATGATGCGACGATCCTTGTCACTGTGAGAGAAAGAAAAGGAATCCCGAGAGTTGACTCGTGAAAGCTATTCTTAATATTTGTAGACTATATTTTTACACTTAATATACTTTATATTTAGTGGCCCTAATACCTATAAACTTGCATAGCAACTACATGTGTACGTAGTGTGTAAGCAAAGTTTAGAATAAAATCAAATGTTCACAGTTTATATCAGGTATATCAAATCATCTGAACTTACCACTTGGGAGACATTCTATGAAAAATCTCGTTTCAGCGAGCAGAAAGTGCAGGAGGAATCTTCAGTGTTGTCTTCACCCAGTTCTTGAAGAAGTGAGTAACTTGTGCCTCTAATCCTCAACTTTATTGACCACTTGAAGTCCCACCCCTTTTTCTGCAGAAGGTGATAGTATTTTAAATTTGACATGAATAGGCCTAATTACAGGATTTCAAAATCACTTAATGGGCAATCTACACAAATAAGGGGCCATCTACACGAATTAGGGGCCATTTTCAAAACAAAATTGGGCCATCAATGGTTGTGATCATTGGGCCATCAATGGTTGTGATCATTGGGCCATCAATGGTTGTGATCATTGGGCCATCAATGGTTGCAGGGCAATAAAATATCTTATCACTCTTGTAAAACTTCTTCAAATAATGTGAGGATGAAAATTATGCATTTATACAAATATAAAATTATGCATAAGATCCATACAAGTATAACATTTTGAATGGTATTCAGGTTAATAAAGTTGTAATGTAACCTTTGATTAATACTGTAATTGATAAAATAGTATAAAGTCAAACTATGAACACCCGTCTCTGGAAACCACAGGGAGATGGATTACGCACTCCAGGAAGAACTACAACGTGCAGCCACTCCACTGCATACTGAAGCTTCAGGAAGGAGACAGGCACGTCCTGCTCTTTCAGGCCACCAAGGACATTGTGAAAGATGAGAAGATTGCTTTGACCACGGCATCAAGAAGAGGTCCTTTTGTGGCAATGAAGTGGAGCTGGAGTGGCTGGACGTCTGATTTCTGAAAGATTCTTGTTTTATATCACAATACTGGGAGCTTGCGTATGGACTGTCCCCAGATAGCATGTAGTAATCTGCCCGAGCTCGACTGCCCCGCTGCGGCGGCGGCTCGGACACGGCGTCGGCGTGTGTTAACCGGGCCGATTCTGGCCCGCAGCTCGCTCTGGCACGTGCAGTTTTGTTACGGCTGAAAAGCACTGGCCCGATTCCTGTTCACCGTAACTGGTCCGATTCTGACAGTAGAGATCTGGGCCACTTCTGGCATTGACTCGGCATGTTCTATTTGCATGTAGCAATAATTAATGAAATAGTTTTAAAAAGTGCTTAATTTCCTGACAGTAGGCTATCTTGTTAAATCTTGTTAAATATTGTGAATTTGTCCAAAACATACTATCTCCTGTAAAACTTAAATTGAAACAATCAGTTCATTTTGCACAGAAGTTTAATATTTATAACTATATAGCAAATCTATTTTGTTGTAATAAATCATACAGGGCATTCTTTAAGGTTTGTGTTTTTTAAACATGCATGCAGCCAGTGATTCGTCACTCACAGCAGTGGGAGGGGTTTCATTGTAACTGCGGTGATCATCGTGGTTGTTTGTTTGGACGACAACAAAACAATGGATTATTTAGCAAGACATAGCCTTGCGAATATGGTAAGAAAAAATAAGAAATCATCGATGCACTTTTATTTCGAGTATTTTATGTAGCAGACACTCTGAAAGGGACAAACTTTATGTGAACAGCACGTGTGGGACTGAAGCTAACCACATGCAGCTGCTAGCTAGCAACTTTCTTGCATGGAAATATGCAGTGATAGCAGTGCTCATTAATACAAAACAAAATACCTGTTGTTTTTAAATGTTTTAAAGCTAAATCGCCTAAGTGATAGCAGTGTTCATTAATACCAAAAACAAAAAAATTGTTCCAATGGCCATATGCAGATAAACCAGTTGCACACATAATTTTTTTTTTTATTCCAATGACGGCTTTAAAACTAACTCAGTAAGTGCCATATTATATTCTAACATTATATATTGTGTTATTACCACTTTATTTAATATAAATGTTTATTCAATGTATAATATAGGCCTATAGCATCTAGAGCAATACACAGCAAATTTCAAATCTTGCGTAATGATGACGTATTTCTGTAGTCGATACTGATTGGATGGCGGTCACTGAATGGACGATAAGAAGATGCAAAGAGATTAGGTTTCACAACAGTTGAATTCACAACAGTGGCTGTGACAACATTTCAACGCTGATTTCAATCCCAAAGGTAAGGCTTTTTACTACTTAATTTGCTCTTTTTACTACTTGATTTACTGTTGATACTGACTTGCTATTTTATATTATTCACAATGTTAAATTGCTAACTTCAAGTTATTTTAAGAAAACAATTCAACGATTTGAAGTTAAAGTTTACATGCATTTTGACTCAGTTAACACTAAATATGGGTTGTATATTCGATTGAACTACTGTAGACTGTCTTGCTTTTAAAAAAAACATTATTCACAATTAAGTTGTAACTGTTTTTAGTAACGTAAAAATGTTTAGGTCAATATATTTTTAGAAACCATGCTGAATGAATTAGTTGAAGTAACAGTACTAGCTCTGTTAACAACACTAGTAAAGGTGGTAAAAGTTTTTTTTTTTTTTTTTGCTGAGCTAACTTAAAGGTAAAATAGTAGAGTGTTAACCCTGTGGGCTTTGCTATTTTAAAACATTATTCACAACGATAAATGGTAACTGTTTTTAGTAACAATTATTTCAGTCAGGTTTCTTAAAATAACTTGCCTTAAATACTATTAAGTAATTAAAAAGGTCTATGCTAATTGGCTCTTTTAACACTAGTAAACAAGGTAAAAGTAGTTCTTATGTACATTATTTTTTTTATTTTAATGTGTAAAAATGTGTACCTTGAATGCAATGTAAGTCGCTTTGGATAAAAGCGTCTGCCAAATGCATAAATCTAAATCTAATTTGTAACTGTGTTTAGAAACTTAACAGTATTTTAGGACATTATTTGGTTACACTTTCCAAATAAGGTTCATTAGTTAACCGTAGTATTAACTAACCATGAGCAATACATTTGTTACTGTATTTGGTAATCTTTGCTTACTTTGGTTAATAGAAATACAGCTGATCATCATTTGTTCTTGTTACTTCACAGTGCATTAACTAATGTTAACAAATGAAACTTTTGATTTTAATAATGCATTAGTAGATGTTGATATTATTCATTATTATATCAGACTGTTTTTAATGAAAAGTGAATAGTAATGTTTTGTTGGTGTTAATGGGCTATTGCAAGCCATGAACTGCTGACTACTGATCTTTCTTCTGGCTCTTTAAGTGGTGCCCTGTGCTCAAGAGATTATGTTTATATCTGGGGTTTCTTGAAATGTATTTGTGCATTACATTGATTTTAACAAAGCTAAACATTGTTTTTGTGCTTTTGTTTTGACAGACCACGACAAGATCATTGAAGTTGCCAAGCTCTGCACAGAAGTGGCCATTCTATGCAAGTCATGTCTGAAAACTATGAGTTTTATACTGTGAATTCAACATTCAAAAAAAGGCAAGGGCAAGTGTTGCTCAGATTTTAAGGTCTTTGCAAACTCCTAACTCTAAGGCTAGTGATGACACTGCTTATAATCAACAGATTTGTACTAGTAAAAACATAGACACTAAAGATAAGGACTTTGACAATCATGATGTGGTGGTGTCGGAAAGACTCTGGTAATTTAGATGATTATGATGCAGTGATGTCGGAAGACTTTGCAAGTGATTCAGAGAATAGTGGTGACTATATGGAGGAAAGTCCTGAGGAAGCTTTTAGAAACGCTCTAACTGACTGGGCCATAGACTTCAGAATCACAATGGTTGCATTAACAGCTCTTCTGTTAGTCTTGCGTAGTATGCATCCCAGCCTTCCAAAAGATGCTCGAACATTGCTTAAGACTAACACAATATATAGAATAGAACCAGTAGCAGGAGGTTCTTTCTACTATTTTGGCAATCTTAATACATTGTCTGGTATTCTTGAAAGAATATTGCCCCAGTTACCAAACAGACATACGCTGAGATTGCAGTTGAATTTTGATGGCATTCTGTTGCACAAGAGTTCAAATATGCAACTGTGGCCTATTTTAGGCATATTACAAGGCACAGCCAAAAAGCCTTTTCTAATAGCAATATTTGGTGGCATTTCAAAACCAAAAATATTGGCAGGGTATTTAAAAAGCTTAATTGACGAAGTTAAGGTCCTGCAGTCAGGCTTTATTTTCAGAGGAAAGGAACTACTCCTAAACAATTGTTCTGTAGTTTGTGATGCCCCTGCTCGTGCATATGTTAAGGGAGTTAAGTCTCATACAGGTTATTCGTCATGTGGTAAATGTGTACGGACTTTTCCTGAAACTAATGCTGCCCTAAGAACAAATGAAACATTCAGAAGCATGTGTGATGAAGACCACCACATAACTAGATCTCCATTTACTGAACTAGATATAGACATGGTATCATGTTTCCCTCATGATTATATGCATTTAGTCTTGGTGTGATGCGAAGGTTATTAGATCTATGGACAAGTGGTCCTCTCAAGACTCGTTTGCCATCACAGAAAGTAGTCAAATTTTCTCAGAACTTACTCTCCATTAAGAATTATGTCCCATCAGAATTTGCTCGTAAACCAAGGTCGATTGAAGAAAAAAACAGGTGGAAGGCTACTGAACTAAGACAGTTTTTGCTCTACACAGGATCAGTAGTTCTTCATGATGTTGTTTACAATAACTTTATGCTTCTCTCAGTTGCGATTTCAATTCTTATTGATCCAACCCTGTGTTCTGTAATGTGTGAATATGCAAAGGTATTACTAGTGGCTTTTGTGGAGCACTTCATGAAGCTCTATGGCAAGGAATATGTGGTATATAATGTGCATGGCCTTGTTCACTTAGCTGATGATGTGAAATGCCATGGTCCACTTGACAACATTTCCGCATTTCCATTTGAGAATTATTTAGGGACGTTAAATAGATTGGTCCGACGGCCATGTCATCCTGTTGCCCAGATTGTACGCAGGATATCTGAAATATCTAGTGGTGGTTCTAAGATCGACCCTTCCAAAAATTTTATGTGCGAAAAGAGCATTGTGATGATTCTATTTTGCAGTTTGTTAATGGAGAAGTGAGACAGTATAAAGAAATATTTTTCCCTGATTTTTGTCTAAAAATTTCTAAAGGCGATAACTGTGTCCGAATTGGTTCCAATATTGGGTTGGTACAGAACATCTATATCCAGAACAATGATGCTTACATCGTATATGCTGAGTTTGAGTCTGTCCGTAGATTTGTGACTACCCAATTGATTCTTGCAGGCTTGGAGCTTATCTCGTATCTGATCTTTCTAAAGAATTTAAATGTGCCAAAATTGACGGGACACTTAAAAAATATGTCATACTTCCTTTTCAAAACAAGTTTGCCTGTCTACCTTTACTGCATTTAAATTGACATCAACAGCAGTTCAAGTGTGTGGTCTTAGGTTTGAAATGTAGCATAGATATATTTAAACATAATTCACCTAAATCCCACATTCAGGCTTGTGGAGAGTAACATAACAGTATTTTTGAAAATAGACGGATTAATGTGCAATTCTGGGAGTGCTACATACAGGTGAGTGGGTCTGTACAAACCACCTGCGGTAACACACTCTCTCTGTGAACTAGGCACCTAGTTCTACACACACTGTTGTGTACATAATCATACAAAATACTCTTACATATGTTTGTTTACATGCTCTTTACATGCATAAAATAAATCATCTTGCACTGTTTCCAAGCCAGGTGATTACCTTATAATGTTGCCCTTATAAGGTTATGTGAAAGTATTTGTTTATTTTTATGTAAAAGCATTAGTTAATTTTTATAACACATTTTTTATAATTTGTTTTTAATTTATATGTAAAATGTGTAAAATGGAACAAATTGCTCTTTTTTTGTTTTTTAAAGATTTCTTGGGAAAATGTTCCATATTGTGGAGTTCATCGACTCATCTGAAGTAGAAGTTGTGCCATCTTCATGGGTGCAGAATGGTACCTGTGCTTGGCCGACTTACAAATCTGTGGCTAAGATCCAGAAGGCTGTAAAACTCCATGAATCCCCTAATCGTACGTGGTCTGCCTTCAGGGTGCGGATTATTCACACCACAGGTACTAATATTTTCAGAAAACTGTGACTATTTCATGACTGATACATTTTTGGGGAAGTTAACAACGAAGTATGTTTTATAGACACGTATCAGGAAGCTCGGCTCAAACTTCCACAAGCAACTCTGATGTCTGATTTGCAGACAGAAGATGACGATGATGATCGTCCAGCATACACAAAAAGAAAGAACAGGTTTGTTTGCATTAAGCATTTAATTTTACTGCCAGTGTCTTTCATATAAACAGTGCAGTTAACCACAAAGTGAAAAGTCTGTTAGCGACAACAGAACGAGGGAACAGATAATTACAGATTTTTTTATTTTGGGGTAACTGTCTTGTATGTAAATTGTACATATATTGCGCTGATACATTATAATCTGCAAGTTTTGCTATTTAACGTTGTTTTTTCTTCATGTATACGATTAGGGTAAATAAAAGAAACCACTCTAGTGAGGATGATGAAGAGAATTACTTTGCAAGCAAGAGACTGGAAAAAACAGTCAGAATTGAATTGAGGATCACTCAGAAGTTTTTGCAGCACCCCAAATACCGTCACCACCACGGACTATGGTAGAACCTCTGAGAACTCCATCCAGACACACAGATGGGATTGCAAGTCCTACCACCTCTAGGAATAATTTACGCCCATGTACCAGTGCAGTTGGAGATGGAGACAGAACATGTTGCAGCTCATCATGTGTTTGTAAGTATGAACGTCATCTTTTTAAAGGCCTAATTTAACTAGGGATTTAAGAGTCAACTGACTACCTACCAAAACACTAGACAAAAATACACAAA
This sequence comes from Pseudorasbora parva, assembly GCF_024679245.1. Taxonomy (NCBI): domain Eukaryota; kingdom Metazoa; phylum Chordata; class Actinopteri; order Cypriniformes; family Gobionidae; genus Pseudorasbora; species Pseudorasbora parva. The sequence goes on from NC_090185.1 coordinate 44,103,505, forward strand.
AACAAGCTTCAAGTGCATGTATGCTTATTTTTATTTGTTTTTTGCAGCCCTGCTGACTGAAGTTTTAAAAGCACAAGAGGTCATCAGACAACAACTTGCCATCATTCTGAAGAATCAGCAGAAACAGAACAGTGCTCAGTCGCAGAGTGATGAACTTCCAGACATCACCACATTCAACCTCCCTTTGTCAGATTTATCTGATCTGGAAAGGCTTGAAAATCAAATAAAGGATCAGCCAGAACAAATGAAGAAGTTGGTAAGTTGAAGTCCTTGCATTGTTCACACAATTTGTCTTGTCTTGTATATATTATAATCACATTGATACTCAGTTACTGTTGTATAGTTATTTTGCCTGTAATACTGTTTAATGTTTTTTTTTATTTTTATTTTTTATCTCTTCTTCAAAGGTAACCTATTTAGGAACTATTGGTGGGTTTTCGACTAAAGAAGCTGTGTGGCGTATCCTGGGAAAGCTTTTGACAAACTCCTTGGCTAAAATAATTAACTGGAGTGGTGCAAACCAAAAAGTGGCATTTAGTAGGGCTGTGTATTGCCAAGACTCTGGCGATACGATACGTATCACGATACAGGGGTTACGATACGATATATTGCAATATATTGCGATATTGTAAGAGAGGCAATATATTGCAATATATTGCGAAATTTCTTTTTTGTGTGTTTTTGTTTTTTATAATTTAAAAGAATAAAGAACACAACCATAAGCCTAAAACACGAGACAAATTATTTTATTTAATTAATACAGTATAATTTATATCACTAATCATATGCAATGTGCAATAAGTTAAGGGAAATGTAAAGTGACTGCAGGATTCTTTGTGTATATGTTTTAAAGGTTCACAGTATAGCAGTGGCTATTTAACAACAGAAAGTGCAGTCCATTTCATGACTGAATGACTGTTTGTTTTATATTTAACACAGTAGCCCCGATCACACAGAGCGCGTTTTTGCAGCGAGAGGCGCCTTTTTTAATGGATTTCGGTTGGCAGAGAGCGTTATGCGCGCTGCTTATGCGCCCTGGGCGCCTCGCGTTTAAACCGCTTGCTGCGCCTCGCGTTTTTGAAGGAGCGCTGCGAGCGCATGAAGTTGAAAAAAACTCAACTCTGAGCAGAAAAGCGCGCAATGTCTCATCACGCTTATGTTCTGTTGTCCAATCGAATGAATGAAGCAGCAGGCTTTCCGTTGTGTTGACCGTTACATTGATTTGACTGACAGTACAGGTGATTCGGGGGTTGCCTAGAAACATTAAAGCGCACTGCTCATTTTTGAATGAATAAACGCCGACCAAAAAAGGGAGTGCGGTGAGCCTAAAGCTGTTTTCTATAAAGCAGTCTATTGTATAAAGTGCTATTTCAGGTAACGTTACTGAGCTGCAGAGCTGGTGCATCCATATCCACATCGCTATTATCTTTCGTTCTCCTGCCACCGCTGTCAGTTTTGGCGTGTGTTTATTTTGTTACTGAGAGGAAAGCGTGCAGGACATTCTATCGAAACGCTTCTCAGCAGCGCGGGTGACGTCAGGATGTTAAGCGAGCTCTCTGTTTCAATGTGTTTCCCGAGTATTAGATTATAACTTGGCCTATTTTGCAAAAAAAATTATTCTTGTTGATTTCCTTAGTGGCTTCTTTTTAGCTGAAGCCAACATGAGTCCACACTTCAGCTCTGTATACTGCAGGAGCGGAATAATGCTATCATCTTGAGAGCTGGGTTTGCTAATGTAAACACTAGTGATGCACTTTCACCTTGCGCTTCTCCGGCTCCGCGTCAGTTATACGTTCTGAGATAACACTGCCATCTAGCGGTTGGGTGTTATACAGTCTGTGGTTTAAACTGAACACAAAGCCACGAATCTTGGATGTAAATAAATAAATATATAAATATCGATACAGCGTTTTTGAGAATCGATACAGTATCGTCAAACATAATATCGCGATATTCACGTGTATCGATATTTTCTTACACCCCTAGCATTTCGTGCATTGGCCCTCAGGACTATTGTAGTCAGTAAGTTGATTTTATGTACATTCCAGTACATAGAGGCTGTATACATCTGCCGTGTAAGATTACTTTCATATGAATGTTGATGGTGTATTATATATATATATTTTTTTTCTTTGTTGCGCAACATAGTATAACTGTATAACTAACTGTTTTTGAATATGTTTTGCTATTTACAGATGCAGTGAGGACAAATGCCCATACCAAGAGCTCCACTGATAAAGAGGTGGAAAGGTATATAACAAGATGGCTACAACTTGCTCCTGACAGAGATGGAGGAAGGAAGGAAAGAGCGAAGTCGAACGTGTTTAATATTTAAATTACTTTAATCAATCATTTAAAAAAAAAATTATATAAGTTTTATATAAGTGTTTAAGATGTTTCATATTTTTTCCTTTTTGCACAATTTTTCATATGCGTTTTTTTTATTAAACTTTTTTTAGATTAAACTTTCTTGACAAATAGTTGTTTTAAGATAGTTCTTGATACTTGTGCAGTTTAATTTTTCCCCCAATATATTCTAGTTTAAAGTATTTATGTATTTATTTTCAATAGGTGTTTTAAGATGTTTCTTCATACTTGTATAATTTTATATTCAAGCAGCCATTTTAACATGTTTCTTTGCTTGTGCATTTTTAACAAAACATTTTTCTTCAAGTATCTTTGAACTTGTGCTGTGTTAGTCCCTTTATACCTGTACACTTTGATTATTTTTTTGGTTGTGCTTTAAATTGTTTCTTGATAAACGTGCAATTTTCTAAATAAATATAGTTTTTTTTCATATTTCTGGTCTTTGTTTTTATATCATTTGCAACAAAATTCGGATTAATAATGTTTTAAAGTATTTTTAAATCGAATCCGATTGATTCGGGCCGGAATCGGGCAGTGAGTAAACAGGCATACGGCCCGAGTATGGCAGACAGAAGCGGGCCGACAGGTAAGTATTCGGCAGGCGAGAATCAAACCGGAACTGGCCCGAGTGTATTTTGCTATCTGGGATGTGAAACGGGCGTTAGGCACAATCGGCTTCAGAACGTGCATGTAATCGCACTCAAAGTGTTCTTTTCCTCTCTAGGCAGGTATTTTTTTAGGTTTATTTATCAAGATGTTCTTTTATATATTTGTGTGATGTTCTGTATTATGATCGCGGCTTTAACATGTTATGAGAAAACGGTTTATTAATGTTTATCCACCACATTACCTTTTAGGTTATTTAAACCTAAATAAGAAAGCCATTGTCAGTTCGTCTGTCAGTTTTGGTCGCTTTATTAAAAGTTGTTGCTGTGTGCAGTGTGTAAAGGAAAATAAAAATAGTTTTACCCTTCTGCTGACAGTGTCGTGCCCCTCCCAACCCATTCACACACACACACAGATGATTCGACTATCAGTCGACCATAGAAAGATTCGACAATTCTGATTGGATTGTCTAAATCCTTAGTCGAGGACAGCCCTAGTAACGACATGTAAAAGTTGTATGTAATCATTAAGCACGTCACCATTCTCAGCTCCAGATGTACCAGTAAGCTTCTCTCAGGCAGATGAGCACCAAGATGAACACCAACATAACATTCAAGGTAAAAGAGCATTAATTAGTGTATGGAGGACACATTCATTGCATATGAGTAAAATCTAACACAAAGTAATCATTTTTTATCTGTATAATTAATTAGAGAACACATTCTCTGTCCCGAGACCCTATCAAGACCCGAGACCATCTACATGTCAAGGAAGAATGCAAAGTAAAAAAATAAAAATGAAAAAAATAATACATTTCAGACATTACCGAGCAGGGTGGGAAATTAACTTTTTTGCTACTTGTATGACCATCCGACACGATTTTTATGCACTGAACTAACGTTTGCAGGTTTTAATTTGCAGGTATACACGGCAAAGTACCCTTAAAGGCCTTGGCTGGTGATGGGTGCTAATTCCCCACCCTGTTACCGAGGTATAACTATTGTCATAGTAGCAAATGCAACTTACCAACTTTACCTTTCTCAGCACTAATTGGACCAGAGAGTTTCTCCCAGGCAGATGAGTCCCAAGATTCTTGGGCTGAACACACACCTTACATTGAAGGTAAAAAATGATTAATTAGCACTTGGAAAAAGAAATCAAAAGACTATCACTGCACACAAAAAACAGCCTCACATTAGCTAATTCAACATTTTCTGTACAATCCATTAGATAATGCATTTTCTGTCCTGAGACCTTCAGGTTCCAGGCAAGGAAGAACACCACGTAAGTCATGAGTCTCACTTTTGGTCAATCTTTACAATATAAAATATGTTTGTAGCTTAAAGCAAGACTACAAAACTAAAGCTAAGATACAAAGCAAGAGAGTACAATTCAGTTGCAGCAGTTGAACAAGTTCCATAAGTAAGGTCATCTAAGAGAGAGCTTCTCTCACGCAGGCCAACAACGGGATCCTTGGCGTGAACACCCACCTAACATTCAAGGTAAAAGAGCATTAGTAAATAGACGAAATCACAAATCTCACAAACACTGCAAATGTGTCAGCCTAATACAAGGTAAAATGGCATTTTTTTTCTGTATAATAAATTAGAGAGCACATTCTCTCACCCTTCACCCTATCAAGACCCGACACCATCTACACATCAAGGAAGAATGCAGAGTAAGTACAACAGCAACAACAACAACACAAATTCAGTCATTCAGGTATGGCTTAAGAGCCCTCGTGTACCAGGTAATGCACTGCCATGGTAGCAAATACAACGAACTTTACCCTTAACAACCGGTACCTTTATCAGCTCCAGTTGTTCCAGTAAGCCTGTCTCATGTAAATGAGCAAGAGGATGCTTGGGGAGATAACCCATCTAACGTTCAAGGTAAAAAGACACTCATTAATCACATCCACAAAACACAACCTGAGGTAGATTGGTTTAATTGGAATTGGAAAACTATGACTTATATATAAAATATTTATATGACAACTGTGGCATGTTGTAGCTGTAGTTTCCAACAGTGTTGCTATTTCTCATAACAAGTGCAATAGATAAAAAAGACAGAAAAAAGTTAATATATATATAGCAATAAGAGGAGGGAACGGTCAGAAACCAGTGCAGGAACTGCTGGACAAGGGAATTTTTATAAATAAAACAATGAATAATAAGTTCTGTTGTCATATTAATCATATTATCTGTTATTTGTTTGTTTTTTACCGTGATATTGATTTAGTATCGGTATCGCTGTATTTTAGACTGGTATCGTATCAAAGTCATAATTTAGGTATCGTGACAACACTAATTCAGTCTACACATTATCACTGATTATAATGGGTTCTATTGTCATGGTGTAAGTGTTGTTGTTAAGACATTTATGAGCTCAGTTTCAGTCAATCTCATGTCAATCTTGAGTACTAATAGACAGTGGCCGGTCAACATTTGTGTGTGTTTACTCGCAGTTTATGAGGACATGATTCGGTTTATGGACTATTGTATGCGACTAAACCTTAGCAGTAGCAAGCAAAACGGTTTTGCACGTCAGACTAGTGTAACGTTATACAGAGAACAACAATGGAGTAACGTTAGCGCATTTGAATGACGAAGCACACTTTTGAGACCTTGAAGCAGATCTGACACACACACACACACACACACCTCATATCCGTGCCGCTTAAGTAACCTAAGGGGCTTTCCTTGCCATTAATGCTTGGATAACACACACGTCTCCTTCCAATAAAAATAATGGCTAGTGCGGTGGATGGGATATACAAACCTACCAAGTGCTATCATTTTGGACTGACCTATCGCGAGAGGAAAGTAATATGTTTTAGTCGCATAACTGCAGCTATGGAAACGCTGTCATTTCGCAACAGTTTTTTATCGACATTTAAGAAATATCGCAAATCTGTAATGGAAACGCAGCTATTGTCAGATCCCTCCCCCTTGTTCTCTGATTAGTGTTTGATTTCTCCCACCTGTTCCCTCTTGATTTCTTCCCTTTATAAGCTCCTTGTGTTTGTCAGTCTGGGTCGGATCCTTGTTATGTATGTCTACGTCTTCCGTTTCCCCGCTGGTATGTTTCTTGAGTTTATTTGTGCTGTCTAATTATGTGTTTTGCCCCATTGTGGGTTTTTGATTTGTGTTTGTTTCTTTTTGTTATAATAAATACACTCTTTGCACTTGAGTCCTCGCACCTGTTTTCTCGTGGGTGTAACGTGACAGTGAAGGCAATCAGTCAAGGCTAGCGGAGGAGCAGAAGAACTTTAAGACTCTTTTAAAGGGGCAGTGAAACACTCAGTTTCAGTCAATCTTGAGTACCTATAGAGTAGTATTGCATCCTTCATATCTCCGAAAAGTCTTTAGTTTTATTATATTTATAAAAGAAATATGGGCTGTACCGAGTCTTTCCAGAAAAAAAACAAGCACCGTGTGTCGTGTGGGCGGAGCTAAAGAATGATGAGCTCCACAAAGCGGTGACGTCCTCAAGCGTGGAGAAACTCATCGCTATCGATCTCAGCTAATACAGATAATGATCCAGAATCAGATCCGGAAGCTGAAATAAACTGAACAGGAGAAACAGCAGCAGCAGGACGTCCGTCTCTGTGGTATGGACTGTATTTAGTGGCCTGTCAACATTTGTGTGTGTTTACTCGCCGTTTATGAGGACATGATTCGGTTTATGGACTATTGTATGCGACTAAACCTTAGCAGTAGCAAGCAAAACGGTTTTGCACGTAAAAAAGAAGTTAAATACTGTTTAAGGTTATTTATTCATGACTGTTCAAGCTTAAGCATCAATAATAAGTGATACTAAATTATTATTATATAAATAAATTATTATATGGACTAAAAGCCCATTTTTAAATGTATGCAGTGTATGCTATAAGCCCTACTTTAGTTGGGATTTAAGTGTAATAGAGCTGCAACTAACGATTATTTTTTTCTGTCAACTAATCTAACGATTATTTTTTCGATTAGTCAACTAATCTAACGATTTATTTTTTTACCCTTTGAAATTTTTCCCAATTCTGTGGCACCCCCTCGCATAAGTTACGCTAGAGGTGTAACAGTACAGACTGCTCACAGTTCGCTTAGTATCACGGTTTAAGGTTCACGTTTCAGTGCAGTTCGGTATTTGCTATGTTCAGGGGAAAAAGGACTATTGTCAAATGAAAATAAAGAAAATAAGAACAGATAACTGTGGTGTGGCAAGCAGCGTGGCGAGGGACCGCGAGAGGTAATGAGTACCAGCTGCGTGACACACCGGTCTCGTCTCGCGGCCAAGGGACGGGAGCATAAAAGGAGGAACGAAGGCAGCGGAAGACGAGAGAGGACCAGGCCTGGACTTTATGTTGAGTTTTGTTATGTGTTTTGCGGGCAGTCGTCCCTTGGCCGCGAGACGAGACCGGTGTGTCACGCAGCTGGTACTCATTACCACTCGTCACCGGCCGCTCTCGCGGTCCCTCGCCACGCTGCTTGCCACACCACAATAACTTAAATAGAAGCAGCAGCACAAATAAATACTATTGAGCAAAGATGAGAATAATATAAACAATGCTTTTCAGGTGGGTCTAACATTAGCTTTTAGGTAGAGAAATGGAATAAAGTAATCAAATGTTAAAAAAAACCCGCACATTTAACTGTTTAAATTTAAAAAAATATCCTTATTAAACTTACAAAAGCTATTCAGTCAGGAGCAGTGAGTGATGTCTTTATCTTTTGTTTGACATTAAACAGACAGCAGTGAAGGCTACTGCCCCTTTAAGACCCAAGGATAGTCGTAGTATTATCTGTATAAAGTTCACTTAAGGCACAGAGTAGGCTATGACATTTTGACATACTTTTTGTGAGATTGTCCATTTAAGCACAGGATTTGAAAGATAACTCAATATTTGCGCGCTTTGGGACAAGTGCACAGACAGATCTTCTCATTCGCGTCTCCTGGCTACACTCGGGTGATGACGGTGAAAATGACTGCTCATATTCGGACGTACGGCAGCACTCGCATGTGTTTTATAAAGTTTACAAAGAGGGACCGTTTTGCCCACGTTTTTCTTTTATTATCGCTGTTGTTGTAGTGTATACCTGAGGAGTCAGCACGTGTATCCATCGACAGAAACATACATACAGCATTATTTTCAAGTTACAACCCATATTAAAGATGCGTCATCAGGTGTGAGATGACCCGCGGTGTAAGTGCGTCCCGGCACCTTTTGCTCGGGATCCCGGTTGGGAAACACTGGTCTGTATTGATTGACACCGCGCTGGTGTGTTTAGAATTATAATGAGCGCCGTGACCGCGCGCTGCCGCGTACTGAAGGCGTGTCGCAACTCTGTTATTCAACTGCTCTGGCTTTAAAAGCTATGTCACACTAAATGTGCCAAAATGCAATAAAACTTGTTTTACGGTCGAATGCAACGCACGTGTGTGTGTGTGTGTGAGTGAGTAAGAGACGTGCAAAAGGGCGGAGAGAGAACTTAAGGAAATGCAGCGTAACGAATATGCGTGCGTCTTTTAAATAGCATAAAAATGAATGAATGATGAATCAATATGTGGCAGCCGGTATTGATTATGTGGTCACCACAAATGAGTCTATGTGTGGAAAACACTGTTTGGCCTCTGTTTAAAGTATTCCCATACTTTTGATATTCGTGGTCTGGGTTTTTGTGATAGAATGGAGAACTTTCTCCATTCCCAGGAGCAGAAGCCATCATTACGCGAGATGAATGTGTGACACGACGCGCCGACGCATTTCACAAACGTCGACGTATTTCCGTCATCGATGACGTTGACGCGTCGTTGCAGCACTAAAGTGTAAATATGTTTAATAAGTTTACACTGGCAAAGAAGAATCGTGTTACAATCGTACACGCACATCTATACAGTATTAAACCAACAGCACACTTAAAATACAACGCAAGAAAATATGAGTTAAATAGTTGTTTCTTATCGGAATTCAAATGTCTCTTCATTGGTCTGTGACCAATCAGATTGTGTTGCTCAATGCCTTCAGCCAATCAGAGGTAGAGCTGCTGACAGTACTCGTCTGTATGACGCTCACTCGCGGGAGGTTTGCAGCCTTGCAGGTGAAGTACAATGTTGCGTTACATTATTTATTTAATAAAACACTGAGAGCGGAAAGTACATTGCTCATTCTTCGGACCAGTTCAATTAAGTCACATCGCCGCCTGACCTTGATGGAGACGATAAACTGTTTTGGAATAAAATGGCCAAACGTTACGCGATCCTGAAAAGAACCAGAAAAAGTCCTGCTGTTTGGAGGTAAGTAATATGTAATGTCACTAAACGTGAATAAAAAGTTGAATGAACATACACCTTTTTTTGGTTGGAGCGAGAACGTAATACGATTGGTCAGCACGATATGGCCGTGATCTCACAAAAAGTATGTCAAAATGTCATAGCCTACTCTGTGCCTTAAGTGAACTTTATACAGATAATACTACGACTATCCTTGGGTCTTAAAGGGGCAGTAGCCTTCACTGCTGTCTGTTTAATGTCAAACAAAAGATAAAGACATCACTCACTGCTCCTGACTGAATAGCTTTTGTAAGTTTAATAAGGATATTTTTTTTAATTTAAACAGTTAAATGTGCGGGGTTTTTTTAACATTTGATTACTTTATTCCATTTCTCTACCTAAAAGCTAATGTTAGACCCACCTGAAAAGCATTGTTTATATTATTCTCATCTTTGCTCAATAGTATTTATTTGTGCTGCTGCTTCTATTTAAGTTATTGTGGTGTGGCAAGCAGCGTGGCGAGGGACCGCGAGAGCGGCCGGTGACGAGTGGTAATGAGTACCAGCTGCGTGACACACCGGTCTCGTCTCGCGGCCAAGGGACGACTGCCCGCAAAACACATAACAAAACTCAACATAAAGTCCAGGCCTGGTCCTCTCTCGTCTTCCGCTGCCTTCGTTCCTCCTTTTATGCTCCCGTCCCTTGGCCGCGAGACGAGACCGGTGTGTCACGCAGCTGGTACTCATTACCTCTCGCGGTCCCTCGCCACGCTGCTTGCCACACCACAGTTATCTGTTCTTATTTTCTTTTTTTTTCATTTGACAATAGTCCTTTTTCCCCTGAACATAGCAAATACCGAACTGCACTGAAACGTGAACCTTAAACCGTGATACTAAGCGAACTGTGAACAGTCTGTACTGTTACACCTCTAGCGTAACTTATGCGAGGGGGTGCCACAGAATTGGGAAAAATTTCAAAGGGTAAAAAAATAAATCGTTAGATTAGTTGACTAATCGAAAAAATAATCGTTAGTTGCAGCTCTATTACACTTAAATCCCAACTAAAGTAGGGCTTATAGCATACACTGCATACATTTAAAAATGGGCTTTTAGTCCATATAATAATTTATTTATATAATAATAATTTAGTATCACTTATTATTGATGCTTAAGCTTGAACAGTCATGAATAAATAACCTTAAACAGTATTTAACTTCTTTTTTACGTGCAAAACCGTTTTGGTTGCTACTGCTAAGGTTTAGTCGCATACAATAGTCCATAAACCGAATCATGTCCTCATAAACTGAGAGTAAACACACACAAATGTTGACAGGCCACTAAATACAGTCCATACCACAGAGACGGACGTCCTGCTGCTGCTGTTTCTCCTGTTCAGTTTATTTCAGCCTCCTGATCTGATTCTGGATCATTATCTGTATTAGCTGAGATCGATAGCGATGAGTTTCTCCACGCTTGAGGACGTCACCGCTTTGTGGAGCTCATCATTCTTTAGCTCCGCCCACACGACACACGGTGCTTGTTTTTTTTCTGGAAAGACTCGGTACAGCCCATATTTCTTTTATAAATATAATAAAACTAAAGACTTTTCGGAGATATGAAGGATGCAATACTACTCTATACGTACTCAAGATTGACTGAATGATTGACTGACACAAATGAAGAGGAAGTGATTCACAAATGAAGAGGAAGCGATCCACAAATGAAGAGGAAGCGATCCACAAATGAAGAGGAAGCGATTCACAAATGAAGAGGAAGCAATCCACAAATGCAGAGGAAGCGATTCACAAATGCAGAGGAAGCGATTCACAAATGAAGAGGAAGCGATTCACAAATGAAGAGGAAGCGATTCACAAATGCAGAGGAAGCGATCCACAAATGAAGAGGAAGCGATTCACAAATGAAGAGGAAGCGATTCACAAATGAATGCAACTTATGCAGGGCAGAGTTGTGTGTTTTTGACATGTGTGGATTTTTTTTTACTCACAAATATCATTGTATTTATTTGTGAATCTAATTTATTTTTGTGAAACTCCTGCATATATTTGTGGATCTCATATATTGATTTGTGAAATTATTTATTTTTTGTGAATCGCTTTACAAATATTTTTGGATAACAATATATTTGTTTGGAATAAAGCAACAATATTACCCCCACAGTGAGGCAAGCCTGCTGAGTTTCAGTTTATTTGAGACGCGCCTCAGTTCATGATGAAAGCAATCGCTTCTGTGACCTCATAGTCTACTTATTTGCTGTTTATTAATTAAATACATGCAATTGGCCGAGGAAACCTTTATTAAAATTAAGAGACAATGTAGCTGAGGGCTAAGGACTGTAAGGTGCTAGTTGTTACTAAGAAGTTGGAGTTGGTCCGGGTGTGTTGGTTAGAACACCAAAGTCGGAGAAGGAATCCAGTTCAACAGATTTATTAGAACAAAAGCATATGCAGAGGGGGAGCCAGGGTCTAATGATTTGCCTTTATCAATGTGCCATAGAGTAGACAAACATGAAGACGAGTGCAGAATGGTTTCATCTATTGCTTATGTCCATAGAAGTGTATCAGCATAGGTGTGTGTGTGTGTGTGTGTGTGTGTGTGTGTGTGTGGTCTGTAACAAACAAATAAAGGACATGTTCTAATAAACAATGCTTCTTCTTATCACGATTACACTCATGAAAACAACATAAATGACATTAATAAGCTACTGACTTCTCTCAAACATAAACACAATGTGTCACTTGTATATAACAAAATAGGGCATTATGAAACATTATAAACAGCTAGCATTATTACACTGCACTGTATGAGAACTCCAGTGCTGCTATATTTCACATAAGCGTCCATTGTGTATCACTACATCTCTATCCAGAGAACAGCAATCAATTTAGATTGAATAACAGTGAAATCTACAATACTCACTTTCTCTCTGGACGCACACTACTTTAAACTCTCAAAGGAACCTAATGATGAGCATATAACTGCTGTCTGTCACGGAATCTGCACGGCTCGTTTCGCTGAACTCAGGTGATAGTGGATGCGAGACTGATCGCGTGCGCACAGCACTGTGAAGTCCTCCACCGAATGGCGCTGCGTTCCGCCAAAATAAAAGTCCCACGATCAGGAGGAAAGTGCTATTGTGCATAGGAATCATATACTGTCAGCTATTAATGAGACTTTAGCACAGCCGCCCCCAAACTGTATGCAATTTGTCCTTGGGAAAGGCTCACTGCTCATCCTCCTCTATAGGCTCTACGACAGAATCCATTTCTCCATCTGAGTCTGGGATAGCTGGGAGGGCGATGAGACGGGCAACTGGTCTGGTGTAGATCTTGTCCTTAATCCGAACATCCACCGACCTGACAACCATCAGCACTATGGTGTACCTTAGTCACTCTGCCGACTGGCCAAAGTGCCCTGGGAAGTTGTGGGTCCATCAATAGAACAACAGAGTCAACCGCAAGATTCACTGTAGTGGAATGCCACTTCTGTCGATGTTGTAAGGTTGGCAAGTAGTACCTTATAAACCTAGACCAGAAGTGGTCTGCCAAAACCTGACAATGCCTCCATCTTCTCCTGCTCAATCCTTCACTCTTGTTGTATACCTGTGGTAAAGCACCATGCAGCCGCCCCATCAAGAGGATGTTTGGTGTTATGGCATCCAGATCTGCTACGCTAGAGCAGGGGTTTTCAACCTTTTAGGATATGCGCCCCCCCAAGCTTGTCTAATTTCATTCGCGCCCCCCACTAATATTTCACCTTTAAATTTGTATTACTGAAATACAATAACTTTTGCACAATACATTTTTCGAGTTTCACGTATTATGTCCTGCATATAGCGTGCATAAAAAAAGTTATATTGAACAGTAGTACATAATCTAGCAGCTTACCTAATGTGATGGCTGAGCCTGTTTCTGAGAGCACAACATACCAATCCGTGGTTTGATACCCGACACAGCTAACCGTAAATCATCGTCCACTGTCAATAAGCGTAAGCGATACTTGCTTTTGATGTAAGTTAATATAGAAAATGTTGCTTCGCAGAGACAAGTTGAGGCAAAAGGCAAAAGTATATCAATTGCAAGTCTCGCAAGATCAGCGTACTCTGTCTCCACTGACAGCCAGAATTCCGGCAGTGTGTTCAAGTCAAACAGTGTCTTCAAAGTTCGGTCACTTGACAGGTCCAGAAGGGCATCCTGCTGATTTGATGACAGACTCACTGCGCTTTCGATGAAGGGGTTACGAACCCAGTCGTACTGGTTCCAACTATGCTGCTCAGGAAAATACTTATATGTGCAGACAGGGCTTGTAGATGGAGAGTTATTTCTTTTCTTGTATCATCCCAATTAAGATCATTTTCCGTGAGAAATTCATCCAAGGTTGGGAACATGTCTACATTACCCCCATCAACCTGTCCTCTCCATCGCTCCAATTTCTTCACAAACCCCACAATTTTATCGGACATTGTTAATAGGTTTGAATTCGGGCCCTGAAGAGACGAATTAAGGGTATTGAGTCTATCAAAAATGTCAGACAGGTATGCAAGATCTGTGAGCCACTTTGGGTCAGTAAAAAAATTTGCAAAGGAAGATGCACAATCGAGCAGAAAAAGTCTTAGTTCGTCGCGCAATGCAAATATCCTCTGCAATACTTCACCTCTGGAGAGCCACCGTACCTCCGTGTGCAAAAGTAATGATTCATATTCTGACCCCATTTCTTTGCATAATAGGCCAAAGAGTCTTGTTTTTATGGGGCGAGTCTTGATGAAATTGACAATTTGTGTTGCTGTTTTAAGCACAGCGTTCAATTCGTCAGGAAGAGTTTTTGCTGCAAGAGCCTCCCTGTGGATCATACAGTGGGTGAAACGCACATGCGGAGCTACTTCACGAACCAAAGCAGTGAGTCCTTTATGTTTCCCTAACATGGCTCCCGCTCCGTCTGTGCACACACCGACACAGTTGTCCCAACAAAGACCAAGTTCATCCAATTTACCATTGATTTTTTCAAAAATGTCTCTTCCGGTGCATGTTTTTTCCATTGCTGAGCAAAATAACAGATCTTCAAGCAATTTTCTCTCATGATGGTAGCGAACAAATACAAGTATTTGCGAGGAGTTTGAGATGTCTGTCGACTCGTCTAATTGCAATGAAAAAAAAATTCCGTCCCGTATTCTCTCAATTAGTTGACATTTGATGTCGGTTGCCATTTCAGTAATACGGCGACTCATAGTGTTGTTTGATAGTGGAATTTGTTCAACATCACTGGCAAACTTATCTCCAAACATATTTCTACAGATGGCCATTGCTGCTGGACGAATGAGGCTCTCTGCAATTGTATGAGGCTTTTTATCCTTGGCAACTATATAAGCCACCTCATATGATGCTGTAAGCGCTTTGACTGCCACAGTGGTTTGGCTGGTCATAGTTTGTTTTTGATTTTTTAATCCTGATTCTTTACGGCGAAAAAAGTCAACCGGTTTATCTTTTAACGTTGAGTGTTTGGTTTGTAAGTGACGTATAAGCTTCACAGGTTTCAAACTGTCATTTGCAAGCACTTCAGAACAGACAACACACTGTGGACGTGGTTCCTGATTTAGTGTGATGCATGTGAATCCGTATTTTATGTACTGTTCGTCATACTTTCGTCATTTTGATGATCCCAGCAGGCCTTTGGTTTTTGCTATTAATCCTCTTTGCGTGGAAAGCCCGGTTGACGTGGAGGGTTCGACATCAATTTGTGGAAGTTGTACGGGTTCAGTCGGACACTCTTCTTCTTTTTCGCCCGTTTTACCACTGGTGGTATTATTACGTTTAAGCCAACGGTCCATTTTAGTTTAGTTTTTTAATATTTAGCTTGAACTCGATCGCGTCAATTCTCCTCTGTAACTAACAAGGTCGCCTCGCCTGATTAACTGCGGTACTAATCAGATTGCCCCCTCTAGTGGATGAATGAAGATTTGCTATCTTACACTGAATTCACAGTTTCTCGTGCCCCCCTTAACAGGTGGAAAACCCCTGCGCTAGAGGACGTATATCCCAACGGTTTTGTGTTCAACATTGCCTCAACTTCCAGCAAGACGGTACGGAGTACCTCTTCAGAGACAGGTTGAGCTCCTACAACTGTCAGATTTGACCAATCTTATCTCCCGCTCCCATGCCCCACCGAAATGGGGAGCGGCAGGGGGGTTGAAGTGGAAGGCAATCTTCTGTTTTGCTAGAAGTTGCTGAAGCTCTGAGGATAAACTGTCAAACGTCTCACGAAGCTCCTTCTCTCCTGCCTTGAAATTTGTGCCCTGGTCTGAGTAGAGATCAGCTGGGGTACCTCTACGGGCAATGAATCTCCTGAGGCTCATAAGAAAGGAGTCTGAGTCCAAGCTGTGTAAGAGATCTAGGTGCACCGCTCGTGTGGTGAGACATTTGTAGATAATACCCCATCTCTTCTCAGAGAGCCGTCCCAATGTCACCTGGAAAGGCCCAAAACAGTCTACGCCAGTAGAATAGAAGGCTGGCTTATATAGGCATAAACGGGCCACTGGTAAGTCTGACATCCTGGGAACCGATGGCTTAGCCTTCCATCTTCTACACTCTTTACAGAGATGTTGTACATGACGGACCGCCTCTCTCCCACGCAGGATCTAGGGTTGGGCATCGTTTTGATTTGAACAATTCTGATTCCGATTCCGATTCTTACTTTCGATTCCGGTTCTTTTCGTTTCTCGATTCCGATTCTTTGAGGGGTGGAGTCAAAACATGTCACATCAATATTCAATGCTATTTTCAATACAATGGGGGAAAAACACTGCATATACTGTCAATTAGATATTTTATATATATATATATATATATATATATATTTTTTTTTTTTTGTCTGTCTTTTGAAAGTCTAGGCAATCAAACATTTCTTCTGAAGAGATCACTTTATATGATAAAGCTTTTAAGCTTTTTCTCATATATAAACATTGATCAATTACTATTAAAATTATCTCACAAATATTTGTTAACTCAATGTATTTTTTACAACGGGGTAATTGTGTTGCAATAGTTTACACACAGCACAAGTAAGCTTGATTTTGAATGGTAAATTGAATAAACAAAGATACATATTACAAAAAATAGCACAAATAAATACAATAGAATAAAAAGATATAAATGAAATAGACTGCTTTATTTTTTCAGGTAGGTCTAACATTCAGGTAAGAAACTGAATAAAAAACGCAAAGTGGCTAAATAAATTTAAAATAACATTGGATAATGTTTTTGCAAAAAATTAAATAGTTTCATATAAAACCATTAAAGTTAGAAAAGTTGATCAGTCAAGAGCAGTGTGATCGTTTGTCTTTTTGTAATTTGACTTTTGAATAACAAATGACTGCTGTCCCTTTAAGAACTGCTTGTTTCAGACTGTGTTTACATACTGTTCAAAATGTGCACTGAGAATTAGTTTGAGTGTATTTGACCAATAATAAGCTGGAAAAAGAAGCGAATATTTGCACTTGTATGTCAGGGGCGGCTTTATTACGGTAGGCTATGTGTGTGTGCGCGCTTCAGATGTGAGCTTGAAATCTGCGGGGATTCGTAGAATTATGTGCAATCCCGCGTGAAATTCAGACCGATCACACACACTAACACGCTGTCGTAAGGAAAAGTCCAGCAGAACGCGCGTCCGTCGTGTTCAGAGGGTTAAGTTAACCGGCTGAATGAGAATATGCGGCTGCGTGTCAACTCGCTGTCAGTCAGAGAAGGAGAGGAGAGGAGAGCAGCTGGGATGGATTGTGTAGGCTGAGCAGACTATCGTATCTTTTCAGATATTTCAGTATCAATATTTTTGACAACACTAGTTGCACTGTGCCGACCCAGGCTTTTAAAAGTGAAATAAATCCACACTTCAGAGCCGCTTACCGGGCTTCCATGAACAAGCGGGCGCGCAAGCACCGGAAATCAGGTGGCCATGGAAACCAAAACTTGCGCGCTTGGAACCGAAGATCGGAACCGAAAATAAATTTTCTAAACGATTCCAATGGAATCGTTATTTTTTAAACGGTTCCAAGTTGGAACCGGTTCTCGATGCCCAACCCTAGCAGGATCCAGAAGGTGCGGCGCATTTCCGCGTATACTCGTTCCGGTCCAGGGTGGCAAAGACTAGCGTCGTAATCCTGTATAAGGAGTTTGGTGGCTGGATGACTAGGATCCAGGACAATTGGATGTTTGAAAGCAGGATCAAGAACCTCAACCCGCCGCAATCTACCACCAACACGTATGATCCCCTCCTTAGGGTCTAACTCTGGGGCCAAGGTAAGTAGGCGACTACTATTAGGGACAGGTTTACGCTTCTTCAGGTGGTGAAACTCCACTGGAAAACAGTCATGCTGGATCCTCCTGTAGATCGTCATTTCTGCTTGCTGATAATCTGAAGCCATTACGGGGCTACCCTGTCCAGCCGCCCCATGGAGCTCATGAACCATGGTCTCAACCAGATCCTTCCAAGTGTGTTGGTCATCCTTTAGAGAACATGGCCAGTCCATGTTGGTCACAACACCACAAGAGACCGACTTCCGGTACTCTGACGAATCTGAATCAGACAGCTTAGTGGGTTGGGATGGCCATTTATCAGATCCCTTGAGGAGGAAGGGGGCCCCTGGCTCCAGTGATTAGGTGAAGCGAGCTCTACCAAAGTCTTACCCCGTGTGACATCGTCGGTGGGATTCAATGAGGAGTCCACGTAACGCCAGGCATCTGGATCCGTGAGCTCCTGCATTTCAGCTACACGGGTGCCCACAAATACTTTAAAGCGGCACGACTCAGACTGTAACCAGGTGAGCACCGTGGTTGAATCGCTCCAAAGTATAATCTGATCAATCTTCAAAGTCAGCTCCCCCTTCAACATCTTCGCCAATTGTGCTGCTGTTAGGGCACCACAGAGCTCTAGACGTGGAATGGAGTGCCGTCGCCGGGGAGCGACTCTTGACCTCGCTGACAGGAACGATAGGTAGACTTGGCCCTGGGCATCTTCAGTCCGCAGGTAAGAAACTGAGCCGTATGCTTTCTCCGACGCATCGCTGAATATGTGGATCTGTCTAGAGACAACAGATTGACCCACGCAAGCTGGAACATAAGATCGAGGTAGGGTTATGTGAGGCAACAGGTGCAATTCGGTTTCCCACTCTTTCCAAGCTTGTTGAAGGTCCTGTGGGAGGAGTGGATCATCCCAATTGCGGTGCATATCCCACATGCTCTGGACAAGTAATTTGGCACGGGTTGTGTTGGGTAATATGAACCCCAGGGGGTCATACTGCCGAGCCAGGACCTTATAGACATTGCGCATAGTCAGTATGCCATAGTCCAGCGGGCGACTCTTATATCCCAAGGTGTCCGATTCCCAATGCCAATTCAGACCGTTGTCATCATGTGAGAGCCAGCGCTCCATACTGTCCGACCTTGCTTCCTTCGGCAGATGTTCGATGACACTCGGGATGTTACATGCCCACTGGCGGATCTCGAACCCACCTGATGCCAGAATCTCCCTGAGTTTATCCACCAACCTTGTGGCTTCAGCTGCTGTTGACACGCTCTGAAGGCAGTTATCGACGTAGAAACAGCGTTCTACGGAGTCTCTGACACCATCCTCTGGAACACTATGGTCTCTGACATGCCGTTGAAGAGCGAAGGTGGCACAACAAGGTGAGCAGGTGGTGCCAAAGGGCAGGACTTGCCACTCGAAGGTATCAGTGGGGTCCTCTCTCTTCATATCTCTTCACACAAACCTGAGAAGTGGCCGGTCTTCTGGCAGGAGCTGGACCTGGTGGAACATACCCCTGATATCTCCACTGACTGCTACAGGTTGTTGCCTAAAGCGCAGCAGAACACCAAGAAGAGACGCACCCAATGTCGGTCCTGGAAGAAGAGCATCGTTCAGATTCAGCCCACAGAACTGGTAGGAGCAGTTGAAAACGAGCCGATTCTTCCCATTATGACAAACTAGGTGATGAGGTATATACCAAGATTCGGCGGTCGTCGAGATCTCATCTGGGTCCAGCTTCTTAACAGCTCCTGATAGTAATAGCTGGTGGATTGCCTCACAGTAAGCCTTGGCACGTTGAGGGTCCTTAGATAATCGCTTCTCTGTACTCCTCAAACTCGGTAGAACAGCCTCTTTGGATGCTTGGAAAAGGGCCATGTCCCGTTTTCGTAGCAACGGAGTAGCATACCTGAGGATTCCAGCGACCTCTACCCTGCTTGTCTCTGCTTCCAGGAGCTCTATTGCCTCATTATCTTGCTTCGATCTCACCACCATCTTGTCACTCTGGAAAGGCAGTACATCCATCTGCCAGAGTTTCTCTACACTCCTCATCAACTCTGTGGTCTGCGATGAGACACTGGTAAATAGACACTGTCGTGCGCATGCCGTCCACTGGATAAGGCGAGTAGGCCCCTGGAGCGTCCACCCCATTCTTGTATGAATAGCTGCCGGTCCTCCTGGAGGGCCCAACCTCACTGGCTCGACTGGAGTGAGCAGATGGGGGTGATCCACTCCTATCAATACAAGTGGCTTGACATGCTCGAATGGTTCGATAGGGCTCCTCTTCAGCATGGAGACCGGATATGAATGATCCGCAAGACTAAGGCGTGGTGAAGTGAATGCCTCTGTAACCCGAAAGCTTCTTCTAGGATGTGTCTGGGGTGATATGCAGAATGAGACAGATGATCCCTTCAACGTTTGGACATCTTGTCGTATTGTGCGAAGGACCAGATCCTCTTGTCTACCTTGCAATCCAAGCCGATCAATAGCCTCTGGAAGGAGCATTGTGCGTTCCGATCCATCATCCAATACCGCGTAAGTGTCGAGAGTACGGTCCTTGTTTCGAAGAAGCACTCTCATAACCTTTAATAGGACACGGGTGGAAGCTGATGGCCGGTCCAGATAAAGAACCTCGGTACTGGAGTTCACCAAACAACTCTCTTCTTTGGGTGGCTCTGTTGTTGGACGAGTGTTCACATTATGAAGAACCCTCAAGTGCTTTCCCTGGCACAGGTCACAGAGTCTTTTGAGATCACACTGTGCAGCTTGATGAGACCTTCCACATCTCCAGCATCTCTTATTCGCCTTGATCCAGGCTATAACCTCCTCCCTTGTGAGCTTCTGAATAGCTGGGCACTTATTCAGGAAGTGTTCTTGACTCTCACAATATGGGCAGTACGGCTTCACCTTTCCTCTTCTTTTGGACTCTGAGTAGCTCTGACCTTCTTGCTTCATGATCTTACCATCCGCGGAGCTCTCTGCCCCATGTAGAACAGTAGCCACTAGTCTACCATGTCGTTTCTCAATCTTGTGGCTTGGTGACCCTTGAACCCGGGTGTTGGATGGGATGTCATAGCCCTGACACCACAACTCATACTAGAGCCACTCTGCCAAGTCAAGCAGGGTATGAGTAGAGCCAGGTCGGTGGAACATCTGGCGGCGGAAATTCGCTCTCAGCTCAGGTGGAAGTTTCATGAGCAGCCGTGCAACGTGTGAGCCGCATCTTAACTCAACTTCCCCATCAGGACCCAAGGTCTTCAACATGCCCACTAATGACTGAACATGCAAAGCGAACCTCTCAAAGGCTGCTGTATCTCCTCTCTTAACCTCTGATGAGTCCAAGACAGCAGCAATCCTCTTCAAGGCGATGTGATGTGGCTGCCCAAACTTCTCATCCAGTGCGGCCATTGTGTCCAAGTACGGCATAGGCGAGCTGATATATGAGTCTGCTATAAGACAGGCCTCCTCTAATCTCAGATGGTCTACGAGAACTTGATATTTGAAGAGCTCCGTGGCATCTCTTGGCAAGAGGTTTGTCAGGGCAAGCTTCAGTCGGGAGAACTCCATGGGGTCCCTATGGATGAAGAGGTGATTTTCGGCATTGGCCCACGATATTCCTTCTCTTCCACCATAGCTGACGCAGGCTTGTATGGTAGGTCTCGGGAGGGGGTCCGCTGACTGCTAGGGATGGGTATCAATAAGGTTTTAACGGTATTACTACTCTTAACGATACTGCTTATCGGTCCGGTACTTTAACGGTATTCTTATCGGTACTTTTTGAGATTTACTATATATATATATTTGATATGTCCTCATAAACCACATTTATAGTGTAATACCAGTGTAATACCCATGTAGTTATACAAATTTGTGTCCATAAACCACATAAACAGGCTCACACACACACACACACACACACACACACACACACACACAATTAACAAAGATACACATTATATAGGCCTACACAGTGCTTTAATTTCAGGAAGAATTCTAGTAATCAAATGTAAAATAACACTGCATAGTTTATCATAGATAGGATAAATTAATGCTTATTAAAGCTGAAGTTATTCATTCAAGAGCTGTGAGGGATTTTCTCTTTGCATTTGGTTGTTTAATTCGCAATAATTCGTCAGCATGTTTATTTACACTGCTGGCTCTTTAAGACAGATGTGCAGATCTATAGGCAACTGGTAATAGGCAGATGCACTACATTTTCTCCCGACTATCCATAATAACAACGTCCATTTTAGACACAAACTGTAAGAGACTCTCCAAGCCGGTCATTTTGACATAGTTTGTGTTCATTTGATCGTTTAGACACGAGTGTGAAACCGAAAGTGTAATTTGCTCGTCTCGTTGCGGCTGTTTCGGAGCGCGCGCCGACATGGGAACAATCTCTTGCGCACATGTTTGTGCTTTTAATCGCTCTTTTTATTATTAAACGCATCCCACAATTTACCAGCAGTTGCTAGACTGTATTTTACAACAATCACCGATCGTGCTGATTCTGTCATTACGTTTGAGTTATAGGGAGAAATGACAGCGTAGGCTACTGCTGCAAAGGGAATTAAGTTGCGCTAGACATAAATATTAAAATTATATTCTTTGCCAAAATCTAAAGCCAAAATCTTTGCCAAAGAAGCCAAAATCTAAAATAAAATCACATTATCACAATCTAGTGTAAATATAACCAGGCTATGTTTGAATGTTTAGTTCTGTCCTCCGTCATCTCATTAGGGCTGTCGTTTTGCGCTCGCGCTCTCTCTCTCTCTCTCTCTCTCTCTCTCTCTCTCTCTCTCTCTCTCTCTCTCTCTCTCTCTCTCTCTCTCTCTCTCGTCACGTGTATTTTCAAAAGTACCGAAAGCAGAACCAATAACGGCCGAGCTTATCGATACAACGGTCTTTCAAAATTCAGCCCCGGGGCCCGTTTAATACCGGGTTTCGGTACCCATCCCTACTGACTGCTGTGAGGCCTTGGAAAGTGTCTAGGTGGAGGATCAGAATCAATCCATCCTTTGACGGAAGGAGTGCTGGTGACTGGTGAGTAATACTGTATCCATGGAGTTGAAGCCCTAGCATCATGAAGCTTCCTAAACGGTGGTCTCTTAGGGGTTGAGGACAATCGGCTAGGGGTCGAGGACAATCCTGGTAGCTGAGCCAGAGGCAGCACTATCTCTAATTAGCTGGAGTTCGTTCATCATCCTATCTATGATGGTGACCATCTGCCTCTCTTCACCCTCTGAAGGCAATGAAACTGGTTCAGTAGATGGCCATGGTGGAGGCGGTAGCCAGTCGTCATACTCCTCTTCTCTTTGGGTCAGAAAGTCATCCTGTAAAGGAGGTGGTGGTGGTGGTACTGGCCACGGTTCTATTGCAGATTCTTGTCAGGCCCTATGCAGCGTCCTAAATGAGGTTACAGGAGAACCCATTTCCCTCTGAACACCCCACCGCTGTACCTGACTGCCCTGTATATACTCTTCAGGTCGGCGTGATGATGTGCTCCCTCTACGCATCTCATATAGCTCATTACCTTCCTCTGCATAAGGTGTCGGAGTATCCGTCCACTCTACACGTCGGCTATTTAAACTTGCATCGTAGCTGGGAAAGTACTCATCATGCTCGATGATATCTGCGTCCCACTGAACCTGACGAGGGGACCTCGAGGCATGTATGCTTCTAGCAGGCGTCATCATCTCCACTCCATCCTGGTGAGAGCTCCACTCCTCTAGCCCATGCATATGCTGTACCGAACTTGTATGAGGTGAGACATGTGTCTGTCGTCTCACTGGACCAACCTCATAGTCCTCAAAATATTGTGGCGGTCTACACTGCCGCTTAGGTCGGGTTGATGGGATCCAGGATGCTTCACCGCTTTGTTGCATGTTCCCGGGACAACGGCGCATCCGGCTCGAAGGACCAAATGTAGCTGAGGGCTAAGGACTGTAAGGTGCTAGTTGTTACTAAGAAGTTGGAGTTGGTCCGGGTGTGTTGGTTAGAACACCAAAGTCGGAGAAGGAATCCAGTTCAACAGATTTATTAGAACAAAAGCATATGCAGAGGGGGAGCCAGGGTCTAATGATTTGCCTTTATCAATGTGCCATAGAGTAGACAAACATGAAGACGAGTGCAGAATGGTTTCATCTATTGCTTATGTCCATAGAAGTGTATCAGCATAGGTGTGTGTGTGTGTGTGTGTGTGTGTGTGGTCTGTAACAAACAAATAAAGGACATGTTCTAATAAACAATGCTTCTTCTTATCACGATTACACTCATAAAAACAACATACATTACATTAATAAGCTACTGGCTTCCCTCAAACATAAACACAATGTGTCACTTGTATATAACAAAATAGGGCATTATGAAACATTATAAACAGCTAGCATTATTACACTGCACTGTATGAGAACTCCAGTGCTGCTATATTTCACATAAGCGTCCATTGTGTATCACTACATCTCTATCCAGAGAACAGCAATCAATTTAGATTGAGTAACAGTGAAATCTACAATACTCACTTTCTCTCTGGACGCACACTACTTTAAACTCTCAAAGGAACCTAATGATGAGCATATAACTGCTGTCTGTCACGAAATCTGCACGGCTCGTTTCGCTGAACTCAGGTGATAGCGGATGCGAGACTGATCGCGTGCGCACAGCACTGTGAAGTCCTCCACCGAATGGCGCTGCGTTCCGCCAAAATAAAAGTCCCGCGATCAGGAGGAAAGTGCTATTGTGCATAGGAATCATATACTGTCAGCTATTAATGAGACTTTTGCACAGACAATTTGTACAAAACGAAAGAAAGGCTTTTTACAAAACAAAACTTAATATGAAACTAAATATAAGCACCAAAATCATTTCTGACCCACTCGCATCTTTGCACTTATTGCCTATCATAATCAGATGAAATTTAAAAAATAATATTATAATATTTAAACATAAATATGAAAGAAAAAAAACATTGTGTAAAGGCTACAACAAGTAAAGGCTACAGATGTAAGTCATGTCTGAGCTGGATTTGAACGAACATCATTTTACCGGCGGGTTCATGAGCGCGCGCCTGCGGATTATTGAGCTGATCACACCGGCTGCGCTCATTAGTCATTACAGGCTCGTTCTCGATAAGTGAAGTTTCAGGCCATGTCCACACTAATACGTTTTCATTTGAAAACGTATATTTTTCTCTCCGTTTTGGCCTTCCGTCCACACTGAGACAGCATTTTAAGTCAATGAAAACGTATCGTTTTGAAAACGCTCTCCAAAGAGGATACATTTGAAAATGCCGTCTTCGCGTCGTAGTGTGGAATGTGAAAAGGGAGGCTTCTTAATACGATGACGCATTTTTAGCCATGTGATGCAGTCATATGACCAATTCACGCCGTATTTATTTTGGCACGTCTCCCAGTCTACATTTTCACTTGCTTTTAGCATTTTATATTCATGTGTTACTCGCAGCAACAACTCCACCTCACTGTCGACCCATTTAAAAAACTCCTTTTCTCGACATTGCCGCAAAATTTCAAATAGTAAATAAACGAGTAGAGGTAATGACGCAAGTCTGGCTAAAAATTCTGGCTAAAAATATAGTTATTATGTGCCGGCCCGAATTGTGCTCGTGATGGAGCGGTAGTGGAGCGCTCTCGAAGCGAGTAAAAACCACAACGCTCCGACTTTTAAAAAACCCGCTCCTCAAGGGATACCATATGAGAGTATGGTCCGTAATGCAGCTTTGAAATGATTTGAAGAGCTCAACTGCACTGTGTTGCCAAGTCCAGTTTTTTTCTGCGGGTTGTTTTCTATGTCCGCGGGTTGAATCGACTATTATGTGATATATAGACCCGAGTGCAAATTTTAGCAGCAACCTCTCCAAAATAACACACATTTTACCCCCAAACACCATTTTTTCCCCGGAGAACCCCCCGAGAAGCTATTGTTTAGGGCTAGTAGTTGGCAGGTTTTGTGGTAAAAACTTGGCAACCCTGTCTGTAGGCGCGCTGGAATACACGATCTTTGCTGGTGTAAAAAAACTCTCATTGGTCTGAAGAGTTTCTGTTCGGGGATAATTACTCCTCTATGGAGCGAGGCCAGACCGAACCGCCAGACCTAAACATTCTGTGGGCGGGGCTAAGTTCGGCTGGCATCCAGGCTAGCCTACAGTACTAAACAGTTTCACTGGACTTAAAAGGTACAAGTACAATATTGCTTCAACTGAGAGAAGCAATGAAGAATTTCCAGCTGTGTTTACATTATTTATGGCATAAGCATATATGAGCGTTTCAGAAATCATAAATCTGTAATATATCTGTTATGAATAATAAATAAATAAATACAAATTATAAAGACACATTTTGGGTAAGCTGTTTATTTTCATTGAGTTTTACTTTCACTGGTAAACTGAAAAATTGCGTAATTTGAGTTTTTTTCCCCACGCAGTTCCTGAGAGCGGCTATAGCAGTCCTTAACACAGCAAGCGTACACCATTAGAATGTGTTTTTAACTTTCTAACACAAGTTTTTACGTCTACCTCCACTACTACACATTCGCTAATGTAGTGTCTGTGTCCTAAAGTCCACCAATGAGATCCAGTGTGCTGTTTCCAGGAGGGAACGCTAAACAATCACACTCCATTTGCGATTCGGTTTCCACGCCGGTCGTGAGTGCGATTATGGCAGTCAATGACACAACACACGTTCACCATTGTAACTAAATTAAATTAATCACTGAACTAGTCCTACTTTTAGAACTAAAGCGTCAATTTCGATACAACACAGTATCGACAGCGGCTTCCGTGACCTAAAGTCCCAAAATGCATTGTGTTGCTTCCGTCACGACCCAGACTCTATAGAACGATAACAAGGAAAACTAACTTTATTTCTCTCCGAGAGCCCCCTCGTGGTCGGAGCGTTTCCGTTGTGTTGAGGTTTAATTTAGTACGGCTGCACTACTGGGCCACCATAGGCGACCGCTCCAAATGCGGTGGATTATGGTCCATGAATGCTGAGACTGCTAAAGCTGAATCTGAGTCTGGGCTGCTGTGGGAATCAGCCGTCATCTCTCACTGTAGGGCAGGCAAAGCTTTGAGTCTTATGAGCACAGACATTTCCGGCATTATGAGACAGACCTCACATTTAAAAATACATATTCTGTACATACAATAAAGAAATACAAATGTAAAAAAGATTAATGTACTAATGATAATAATAACAGCGATATAAAGAAATATACATCTGACATTGATGGGGCTGATTTAAATCTCTGCACATGTATCCCACAATGATTTGATACATATTAAAGTACTACATTTGAGAATTAAAATGATTATTATACTTCATTATGATGAGTTTAATCCCAACATGATCCTGATGTAGGACACTAAAGACCCCCATTCCTGCTAATCCAGCTCATCTGATCTCAGATAGGGCTACTCATCCTCTATTTCAGCTCTTAAATCAACAATAACCATCAACATTACTCATCATGTGTGTGTGTGTGTGTGTGTGTGTGTGTGTGTGTGTGTGTTTCTATTAATGCTGCGTTATTAAAGGGATACTTCACCGCTGTTTCATAATAAACTATGTTATTCCCTTAATTCAACTATTGGTGTAACTGTATTTAAATAGGGCAAACGTGGAGGTGTTCGGTCTCTTCTAACTTGATCTCTGTTTGGTACCATAGTGAATGAACTGGGCTTAGTGGGCTAAGCTAAATGCTATCAGATCGTCACCGCGCGTCAGAGATTAAGAGCACACACTCAGACGAGAGAGGTGTGTGTCAACTCGTCTTAGTTAAGGGAATAACAGTTTAATATGAAAAAGCGGTGAAGTATCCCTTTAAATCTGAACGTCTGAATCTCTTCCTCCTGCGTAATCATTTTAAATGATAATACACAAGAGCTTGTATGATCAACTGTACATTTGTTAAAGCAATGCTTTCTGAAAAACTGCATGTAAGCAAACAGTTTGAGTTGATACCAGCTGTAGGTTTGCAGTGTGTTCATGAAGTGCTGTACAGCAGCATCTCAGCAACATTACCATCACACATATTCATTTATTACAGTATTATAATGAGAAGCTCCTGAGGATCTTTAATCTGATGCTGGCTTTGCTTGTGCTGTTGATTTCACAGGTTCAGCTTTAGATGTAAACCATCTCTGGCTCCAGGTAAGACAGAAGTCTTTCTCTAGGCTGTGAGGAGGAAGTAGAAGAGGAAATAATCAGTGTTCAGAGAAACAAGCTGCGCATTAGGATCAATATTTCAGTTACTCTGAGTACAAACTGTAATTACGAAAGGAAAATATATTTACCAATATATATTACTTGAAATATATTTTAATATATTGTTAATACATGGAATAATATATTGATGGTATTATACAATATATTATATATTCCTTTAATATATTGCAAAATATACAAATAATTGCCACTTTCAATATACTGGAAAATATAAATATTAAATCCCATATATGTGAATATATTGCCTAATGAATTGCATGATATTTTCCAATATACTGCAATATATTTTTGTTTCGTAAGGAATTACTGTAATCAGATTAGTTACTGATTTGACATTATTTGGCGTACATATTGTTTCTAAATATTTATGTCTTAAATATAATTCATTTAAGCTTAAATTCCCATGTGTGTGTTAGTGTGAGTGGTGTAAAGTGATGTTTCCTCACCTCAGGTCACAGTTTGAGTCTCGAGTCTCGTATCACGTCTCTGAGCTTCTGCTTCTGTGAGTCTCTGATCTCATTGTCTCTCAGATTAAGCTCTTTTAAAAACTGCAGAGCTTCTGAGTTTCTCAAAGACTGAGTTAAAGAAGAAACATCTCTAATGCCACAGTCATTTAGTCTAGAAAGAGACAAACAGACACAAGAGAAAAGAGAAGTGATTGTAACTTTCACTCAGAGTGTGATATCAAACCAGAGGCCTGACATGTTCATCATCAGAGTCGTCTCAATGTGAATCCATGAGATGAGAGACTTCAGAGAAAAGAGAAATTCCCCCACATGAATTCATCAATGTCGAATCTGACAGGAACATTCACAGACGCTTGATTTGCACTTCATAACAGCATTGCTCAGGAGAATAAAGAGCTTGTAAGCTCCTGCTTTACACCGGCAGAATTTCATATCAACTTAGTGTTATTATATTTGAGTACATGTGATAATCCTATTCCCGTTACTGTTCTCACCACTAACATCATTTCTTGAGCAAATGTTTGAAGAATAATAATGAGGTAAGCTCTGTCTGGTCTGATGCATGTGTTGGCAGTTTTCCCGAAAGCATCTCATACTAACACATTATTCCTGACTGACGTTACTGACCGACAGAAGCTCCTCATCCCAGCTCATATAAAGCTAACGGATGATAACATGATCACACACACCTTATGGTCTGGGACACTGAGGCCTAAACTGACCTGCGAGTGTCAACTTCAGACCCGGCTTTCATCACAAAACACATCGCTAGAGGAATTATTTCACACAGATATAAACTTCACATTATCCGGCTCTTCATCAGATATTGATTCAAACTGTTTTGGTTACATTTTCACCCAAAAATGAAAATTAGCCCATGATTTACTCCTCCTCAAGTCATCCTAGGTCTGTATGACATTCTTCTTTCAGACGAATAAAAGTTGAGTTATATTAAAAAAGTCCTGGC
Organism: Pseudorasbora parva; assembly: GCF_024679245.1. Lineage (NCBI taxonomy): Eukaryota > Metazoa > Chordata > Actinopteri > Cypriniformes > Gobionidae > Pseudorasbora > Pseudorasbora parva. Next base: position 44,132,729 of record NC_090185.1, read on the forward strand.
TAATCCAAGCTTTATATTGTCTGTTAATAAATGCCTTTAGAAGTGAATTGATGCGTTTGTGTAAGAAACATATCATATTTAAAACTTTATAAGGTAACATTTCCGTATTCAGTTTATGGGGAAAGTGTTGAAAGTGCCTCTGCAGCTCAAAGGCTTACGCTCCAGTTACGCTCGTCAGACGTCGCGTACGCATCTTCAACTCAGAGAAGCACTTTCACACGGACGGCGATCGGCCGGAACTTTAATTAAAACAGTTTTAAATATGGATATTTCTCTTACACAAACGCATCGATTCCCTTCAGAAGGCCTTTAATAACCTCTCAGAGCAGAGTGGAGGAGTTATATGACGGACAGATGCAGTTTTATGCAGAGGTGGAAAGAGTAACAAAATATTCTACTCAAGTAAAAGTAAAAGTAGCTCATTTAAAATGTACTCAGAGTAAAAGTTACTGAGTTCCTTTGTTTAACAGTGGGGTCGGAGACTCCTGTAGGGTTGTGATAGAATGAGATTTTCAGATATGACAACTATCTCAGACAACATCACGGTATTAAACAATTATTTAATAAATAAACTCTACCTATTATTAAATGATGGTTATTATCACTAGTTAAAATGATGTTAAATGAATGAAGATGATGGGGGGGGGGGAATGGTTTATTATAACAAACTTAAAACCATTTGTTTGTTTTGTTTATGAAATTTTCAATAAAAGATGCCTAATAAACTAAATTCAATAAATGATTATGAATTAGATTAAGCACTTATTTTTATCATTAATTGGTTAATGTTTAAGAATAACAGAGTCCATATGTAGAAGACGGAGCAGCTCATTCACAGAGACAGAACAAGCAGATCATATATTTTAATTTAATTTAAATTATTTTATTTTAACTTTAATATTCACAGATCATGTCTCAATTTGATTTATTCTAGCTCAGTGTTTCCCTTTTTCCAGTCATGGCACCCTTTGAGAAATGTCCTAATGTTGTGGCGCCGCCTCGCATACGTTACGCTAGGGGTGTAACGCTACAGACTGCTCACGGGTCGGTTTGTATAACGCTTTAGGGTCACGGTTTCAGTACGGTTCGGTATTTGCTATGTTCAGAGAACAAAGGACTAATAAAAATAAAGAAAATAAGAACAAATAACTTAAATACAAGCAGCAGCACAAATAAATACTATTGAGCAGATACTGATAAAATGATCAATGCTTTTCAGTTTTTTCAGGGACGTCTAACATTAGTTTTAGGTGGAGAAATTGAATAAATAATCAAATGTAAAATAACTGCATATTTAACTGTTTAAATTAAAGATTAATCCTTATTAAACTAACACAAGCTATCTTAATCAAGAGCAGTGAGGGATGTCCTTATCTTTAGTTTGACATTAAAGGTTGCTGCCCCTTTAAGACCTAATGCCCTAAGGATATGCTCGTCTTTCTCGACTGTATAACGTTCTCTTAAGGCATATTCAGACTATGTCTGATGGATACTCATCAAGATGGACATGTTTACATACTTCTTGTGTGAGTTTGTCCGTTCAAGCACAAGACTTGAAAGAGAACTCAATATTTGTGCGCTGTGAGACGAGTGTGCGCTCTCGGATGAGTGCAGAGACAGATCTTCACACAGCGCTCTCTCTCATTCGTGTCTTCTGGCGGATATACCCGGGTGATGGCGGCGAAATGACTGGTCATACGGCAGCACTCGCATGCATTGAACACTGTTTACAAAGAGACCGCTTTGCCCGTTTTTCTGTTATTATCGCTGTTGTAGGCCTACCACTGAGGAGCCAGCACGTGTATCCATCGACAGAAACATACAGAAAGCATTATTTTACAGTTACAACCCATATTAAAGATGCCTCATCATCAGACGTGAGATGAACTGCGGTGGAAGTACCGGCACCTTTTACACGGCACCCCTGCGCACCCCGGTTGGGAAACGCTGTTCTAGGTCTCCAGCTCTACTTTCCAGTTTTTCGTTCCTCCAGTTTGCGTGTATTACGTGAATTCTACGTTATAATGTAAAGTTAATGTTCATGACTGGATACCGCCGGGATTCCCTCTGCGGCACAGAAATCAATCGGCCTAAGTTATAAACGCACCTTTATCTGTGTTTCTTCATTTGCATCCACCTTTTGTGCAAATTTGATATCCTCCAGGACAACACCACGTTATTTTTTTCTATATCCGAAGTATTTCCACACTAGCCAGGGGTTCACGACGGCGTTTTGCTTTCACCTGAGTCTGCGTCACTGACGTCTGTCTTTTTCGTCTCCATCTGATATTTGCGAGTTTGTTCTCTCCCGCGCCTCGGACGCGATATTTTCATGGCAGGCTGTCAGCTAGTCTGTTTTGATCGTCTTTACAGCAGATGTGAACGAAGTCAATCCAACATAGATACACACACACACACACACACACGTTTGTTTTTGTGACATATGGGGACATTCCTAGGGCGTATTGATTTTTATACTGTAAAAAAAATATTTTCTATCCCCTTACACTGCCCCTAAACCTACCCATCACACACACACACACACACACACTGCCCTAAACCTACCCATCACACACACACACACTGCCCTAAACCTACCCATCACGCACACACACACACACACACACACACACACACACTGCCCTAAACCTAACCATCACACACACACACACACACACACACTGCCCTAAACCTACCCATCACAGGAAACATTCTGCATTTTTACTTTCTAAAAAAAAAACCTCATCCTGTCTGATTTATAAGCCTTTTGAAAAGTGGAGACATGGCCAATGTCCTCATGTTTCCCCCTCTCCTTGTGATACCTGTCATACCCATGTCATTATACACATTTGTGTGCTCATATGTCACAAACACACACACACACACGCACGCGCACACACACACACACACACACACAATTACTAGTATGTTTAACATGCGCTAAAATTATTTATTACTAGCAAGTTTATGCAATGTTAGGTTCACAATAAATAAAATCTGTCATATTTGAATACTGTGGTGTCTCTTCAATGAAATTGTAAACTTAAAAAATAAATATAAAAGTAAAATATAAATCTGAAGACACGGACATATAGTGCTTTTCTTAGTATGTTGGATTGACTTCGTTCACTTCTGCTGTAAAGACGATCAAAACAGACTAGCTGACAGCCTTCCATGAACATGAGATGTGTAACCAATCGGAGGAGAGCCCTTCTAGCCAATCATAGACGAAAAAGGCGGTACCTTCCCCTACCATCCTGGGGGAAATATCGCGCCCCGCGCCCTCTATTCAATATAGTCGTTTCAATACAGTCGTTTTTTTCCTCCCCTCTTTGCATTAATGATTTATTTTTACTCAGTAACGGATGTGGTTTAAAATGTAGCAAAGTACAATACTTTAATCAAAATGTACTTAAGTAAAAGTAAAATTACAGATTTTTAAAACGACTTAAAAAAGTAGAAGTACACAGAAAAACGACTCAATTACAGTAACGCGAGTAAATGTAATTCGTTCCTTTCCACCTCTGGTTTAATGGACTTCAAAAACAGAGCAGCACAGGGAGCCATTATAACGCGTGGATTATCCAGGACTTTTATAATATAACTCTGATTATGTTTGTCTGAAAGAGGAATGTCATACACACCTAGGATGAGCTGAGGTTGAGTAAATCATGGGATCATTTTCATTTTGGGGTAAACTATCCCTTTAACCTCAACAGTGAACTGTGATCAGACTGTAACTGTACAGTATAATGATACTAACTGTAGTTTCTCCAGCTGGCATTGAGGGATCATCAGTAGATCACTGAGGTTTCTCACTCCAGAGTCTAGTTTATTCCAGCTCAGGTCCAGATCTCTCAGGTGTGATGGGTTTGATTTCAGAGCTGAAGTCACAGCAGAACAACCTTCATCTGTCATATCACAGCGGCTTAACCTACATTGAGAGACATGAGAAAACTCTTTATTCTGTAGAGTTATATCATCTTCATAAATGTTGTGTGAACTCAGACTATCATGAGATATTGAGTTCTTCACCCTAATCTCTCCAGTTTACAGTGTGAATCCTTCAGTGCGTCACATAAGGGCTTCACTCCAGAGTCTCCTAGTTTATTCTCGCTCAGGTCCAGATCTCTCAGGTGTGATGGGTTTGATTTCAGAGCTGAAGTCAGGATGAGACACTGTTCCTCTGTAATTCTGCAATAACTCAGACTGAAGACAGAAAGAGAAAAGACAATGACTCAGATCTGAGATGATGATCTTATTAAAGACATACAGTGGTCATATAGTCTATAGTTCCCATAATCTGCTTGTAATCGAGTCTCTAGTTCTGTGAGCTGAAAACTGAAGACAGAAAGAGAAAAGACAATGACTCAGATCTGAGATGATGATCTTATTAAAGACATACAGTGGTCATATAGTCTATAGTTCCCATAATCTGCTTGTAATCGAGTCTCTAGTTCTGTGAGCTGGAAACTGTTGTTTCTTCTCTTTCTTTGTTAAATCTTTTAATCTCTCTTTTGTTTATTGTAGCAGCAGATTCAGATCTCATGATATTTCTGCAGAACAACATCTACACAATCAGTTCATTGTTTCAAATACTTTAAATGAAATGATTTAGTAGTTCAGACACTGAATTTTAATTGTGACCAATGGCAAAGACCAGCAGATGCAAAGCTTCAGTGTAAATGATGAGACTTGTGTCCAGTTGTCTTAAACTAAACAGTGAACTGTGATCAGACTGTAACTGTACAGTATAATGATACTAACTGTAGTTTCTCCAGCTGGCATTGAGGGATCATCAGTAGATCACTGAGGTTTCTCACTCCAGAGTCTCCTAGTTTATTCCAGCTCAGGTCCAGCTCTCTCAGGTGTGATGGGTTTGATTTCAGAGCTGAAGTCACAGCAGAACAACCTTCATCTGTCATATCACACCAGATTAACCTACATTGAGAGAAATGAGAAAACTCTTTATTCTGTAGAGTTATATCATCTTCATAAATGTAGTGTGAACTCAGACTATAATGAGATATTGAGTTCTTCACCTCAATCTCTCCAGTTTACAGTGTGAATCCTTCAGTGCGTCACATAAGGGCTTCACTCCAGAGTCTCCTAGTTTATTCCAGCTCAGGTCCAGCTCTCTCAGGTGTGATGGGTTTGATTTCAGAGCTGAAGTCAGGATGAGACACCGTTCCTCTGTAATTCTGCAATAACTCAGACTGAAGACAGAAAGAGAAAAGACAATGACTCAGATCTGAGATGATGATCTTATTAAAGACATACAGTGGTCATATAGTCTATAGTTCCCATAATCTGCTTGTAATCGAGTCTCTAGTTCTGTGAGCTGGAAACTGTTGTTTCTTCTCTTTCTTTGTTAAATCTTTTAACCTCTCTTTCAAGGTTATTTTCGTAAACGAAAACTGAAACTAAGACTAAAACTATTGGTCAAAAAACATCTTCGTAAACTGAAATAAAATAAAAATATCTGAATAAATAAAAAACTAAAACTAAACGAAACTAACTTCTCTTACTAAAAAACTAACTGAAATAAAATAATAATTAGCAAAAATAAATATTCGTTTTCGTTATTAATAAGCTCTCTTTAATGTGGTGTAAAATCTGACTGTGGCGGTTGAGGAAGTGTCCATATAGTGAAGTGATCTGAGGAGGAGATTAACCGCTGTCCTGTGACGGACGCGTGCAGACAGTCAACACACCGCTAGTCCTAAACGGCAGTTCACAAAGAATCAATGCGTCCGTGGCAGTGAAATGGGAACTAACACAAGGTAATGAGATGCACGTTGAACTTCTTTTAACTTAAGCTTACTGTTTTAGAATGCCGTTTCTTACGCGACGAGAGACGCAGGCGCAAAAGTCAGCAACTATAGTAGCCAGTACTAGCCTATTGCGTGTTTGAGATTTCAGGTTTGCATAATATTGACAGGCTCAAAGGTGTTATCATAATCATTTACTACTAATAATATTATTGTCTGTGTGGAGACATTTCCCCACAAAGTAGGGAATACCAGGACACACACACACAGGTTTGTTTCACTATATAAGTGAGGACATTGCATGGACTTCCAATGATTTTATATCAGGTTAATGATATTTTATGTGTGTGTGTGTGTGTGTGTGTGTGTGTGTGTGTGTGTGTGTGTGTGTGTGTGTGTGTGTGTGTGTGTGTGTGTGTGTGTGTATCGTTGTAACTGCCATCGTTAATGCAGCAGAGAACCTATGCTTTGGACATTATTACTGAACATGTGCTTAGTTGCAGCACTTAGACTGGCGTTTGAACGAGCCCTGTCAAGCGGCCGCATTTACAAACAACAGCGGCAAACATATGACCCAGTCCCGCGAATGACCCGGCGAAATGGAGTAAAGTTGCGTCCATACTTTTCGGCGTTTTTTTTTTTCAGAAACGTAGTGTTTCGTGCGAGGCGTGCTGGTGGGAAGGAGTTTGGATTACCGCTCCTGAAATATGTGTCACGCATCCTAAAGAAGTTCCCCTTGAGCGATAAACATGCAGTGGAATTAACATCGGTCTCCATTACTTCCTGGATTGAGAAACAGCTGATCTTCGTGAGAGACGTCATCCAGCCATCGCTCAGCAGAAGGGGAGCTGAGGAGCGCCGCGGGCAGCCGAGGACGGTAAGCAGAGAAAAACTAGCACACCTATGGCAGCACCGCAGGTCCAAAGCTATTGAGATCATTCTCAATAATAGCACATTTCCTTCCCCTCCACCTACTATTAATGATATCAGTAACGTGCATAAGTATTATATGGACAAATGTCAATCACTCCCGTCTCATACATTGGCCACGCCCCCCTGGTCCATCAACATAGAGACAACTGCTCCAGTCCATTATCCATCCACTGCTCATTTTACTATTGATGAAATAGACAAAGTTCTTCCAAATAACAAAGCCTGTGGATATGATGGGGTATAATATGAGACCCTGAAAGCCACAAAATCCTGGTCTTCCCATATACTCACATGTATATTTAACACCTGTCTGATTAATGGGAAAGTACCAGACTCATGGAAGGGGGCCTTGTCTATAGAATTCCAAAGAAAGACAATACCCCAAGTGATCATCTACATGGAGAGACATATCTCTCCTGCCCACTGTTTACAAGGTCTTCATGAAATGCCTGCTGGCCCGAATCCTCCCATGGCTTGTGGATGCAGGCATCCTCTGATCCAAACAGAAAGCCTACATAGACAGACAGGGTATGAACGAACACGTGTTCTGCCTGAAAACTGGAATTGACGATTTTAAACATGAATCATGTAAATTCTATACTGTATTCTTGGACTTTAGAGATGGCTTTGGGACATTATCCCACAAACTGTTGCTTAACGCATTAGAGGAAATCCATCTACCTCAGCCCTTTGTGGCCCTCATAACAGATGTGTATAAGGGATCTTTTTTACAAATTATCTGTGGTAAACAACTCACAGAGCTGATAACTCTTAAGGATTAAGACAGGCTGCCCCTGGAGTGCTGTCAACTTCATCCTGGCCATCAACCAGTGGATGAAGTGGATCTGCCAGTGCGCACCACCACACACTCGATCCCCAAACCCTGTCCAGGGGTACGCTGATGATGTCCAGGTGTCCTCCAGAGACGAGAAGATCATTCAAAACATCCTGTCCAGAACAGATGAATTCCTACAGTGGTCTAAGCTGGAGGTGAAACACACCAAATGTGCAGCATTCTACGAGCGGCGAAGCGGTGTAAACCGCTGGTACAAATCTAAATCTGACAAACCCCCCTCCTTCACAATAATGGGACAGCCCATCAGAGTCTACTCTCGTCATGAAACATACACCTACCTTGGCCATAAAGTCACCATTGCAGGTGAGTGGGGTGAACAGGTGCAGGAGTTATCCTGTGCCTTTAAGGACAGGCTCGATCTGATTGACTCCTCCCCCTTACCTGTAGTCATGAAACTGCTGGCCATTAGAGAAGGGGCTCTGGCAAAGATACAACATCTCTTTGCAAACATTCATATTCCACAAAATGTTCTACGGGACATGAATAATAGAAGAGTTGAGGCCGTCAGGAAATGGCTGGGACTGAATATTCATTCCACCAGAGACATAATTTTCCTCAAACTAAAGGAAGGGGGTCTGGGGGTCCCAAATGTGGAATGGACCGATTCCACTATAAGGTTAGCACACCTCATCAGCATGCTCAACAGCGATGATGCTGCAGTCAGAGAGCTAGCCAGAGCTTCCCTCTTCCCTCTTACTGGAAGAGAAAGGTCCCTTTGGCCACAGGTAACCAGGACAGCTTCCTAGGCTTCAGGAGGAAAGGCAACGGCAAACTGGACACACGCTGCAGGCTTTGGAGTTCGCTCAGACTGGCCAGACCTGAACGATCTGTGTAACAGACTGGCAGTTACATTACAGTGGACAGAACGCGACTCTCACACTACACCTGAGGTGTCTGACGCAGTGGTCACAGACACATCTATTACTGTGGAGACCTCAGTCTGTCATAATGAGACACAACACACACTACAGATCCTCTCACACTACACCTGAGGCGTCTGACGCAGTGGTCACAGACACATCTATTACTGTGGAGACCTCAGTCTGTCATAATGAGACACAACACACACTACAGATCCTCTCACACTACACCTGAGGCGTCTGACGCAGTGGTCACAGACACATCTATTACTGTGAAGACCTCAGTCTGTCATAATGAGACACAACACACACTACAGATACTCTCACACTACACCTGAGGCGTCTGACGCAGTGGTCAGAGACACATCTATTACTGTGGAGACCTCAGTCTGTCATAATGAGACAACAACACACACTACAGATACTCTCACACTACACCTGAGGCGTCTGACGCAGTGGTCACAGACACATCTATTACTGTGGAGACCTCAGTCTGTCATAATGAGACACAACACACACTACAGATACTCTCACACTACACCTGAGGTGTCTGACGCAGTGGTCACAGACACATCTATTACTGTGGAGACCTCAGTCTGTCATAATGAGACACAACACACACTACAGATCCTCTCACACTACACCTGAGGTGTCTGATGCAGTGGTCAGAGACACATCTATTACTGTGGAGACCTCAGTCTGTCATAATGAGACACAACACACACTACAGATACTCTCACACTACACCTGAGGCGTCTGACGCAGTGGTCACAGACACATCTATTACTGTGGAGACCTCAGTCTGTCATAATGAGACACAACACACACTACAGATCCTCTCACACTACACCTGAGGTGTCTGACGCAGTGGTCACAGACACATCTATTACTGTGGAGACCTCAGTCTGTCATAATGAGACAACACACACTACAGATCCTCTCACACTACACCTGAGGTGTCTGACGCAGTGGTCAGAGACACATCTATTACTGTGGAGACCTCAGTCTGTCATAATGAGACACAACACACACTACAGATACTCTCACACTACACCTGAGGTGTCTGATGGAGTGGACACATCTATTACTGTGGAGACCTCAGTCTGTCATAATGAGACACAACACACACTACAGATCCTCTCACACTACACCTGAGGCGTCTGACGCAGTGGTCAGAGACACATCTATTACTGTGGAGACCTCAGTCTGTCATAATGAGACACAACACACACTACAGATCCTCTCACACTACACCTGAGGCGTCTGACGCAGTGGTCACAGACACATCTATTACTGTGGAGACCTCAGTCTGTCATAATGAGACACAACACACACTACAGATCCTCTCACACTACACCTGAGGTGTCTGACGCAGTGGTCACAGACACATCTATTACTGTGGAGACCTCAGTCTGTCATAATGAGACACAACACACACTACAGATCCTCTCACACTACACCTGAGGCGTCTGACGCAGTGGTCACACACACATCTATTACTGTGGAGACCTCAGTCTGTCTTAATGAGACAACACACACTACAGAGCACAACACCATAAAGATCCTTACTGAACATCACACAGATGGACACAAAACAACACTGGACTGGACTGAATGCAGGGAAAGTTGGCATGTCTTGACTTTGCTGACCACTCTTCCTCTCACTCTATGTACAGAAATGCTGCAATAGGAGAGGATAATCTCTGCTTCACTGTTAAGGCCAGACTACAGGTGCTGCCAACCAGAGACAATCTAGCATTATGGTGCCTCAAAATCACCAGCCACACTGGACAATGCATTCTAACTCTGATCATCTTGAATCAATTGCTCATATTGGCCCTCATTTATCAAAAGTGCGTACACCAAATTTCCAGCGTACACCTTGCGTACACAAGGTGTACGCAAAAGTGCGTACACCTTGCGTACACCCAAACCCACGGTGACTTTGAGATTGATCAATATGGACGTTGGCGTACGGCACGCTCAAATCCTACGCCAGCTCAGGAGGTGGTGTACGCACACACACACACACGCTCCAATCCTACGCCAGCTCAGGAGGTGGTGTACGCACGCGCACACACACGCGCCAATCCTACGCCAGCTCAGGAGGTGGTGTACGCACGCGCACACACACACACACGCTCAAATCCTACGCCAGCTCAGGAGGTGGTGTACGCACGTTTGAGTTAGTGGGAAAATGCGCAGAAAAATAAGTCATAACACCACAAAACGCACTGACAAGATATGCTATATTATATTATGACCCACTGTAAAAAAACAACAACAACATTCAGTGTTTATTTTTGTGCAACATGAACGTCAATGTTTAATTTTTGTGACTTTACCAAAGCGTTTGATTTGTAGGCATATGTATTCCTCCAGTCGCGAGCCTGTGCGCTTTATCTGACGGTTCAGGCCCGCGCCTGGCCCAGCAGCTGCGCACGGACTGGGACTAAAATAATTCAGACTGACAAAATAATAAAAATGGCCTTCTTCTTTTAAATAATAATAAAATCAATAAAAACGACATTCTTCTTCTGAATAACAAGCGTCATTAAGAATAATAATCATAATAATAAGAAGAATCTTACAAATTGTCATGTAATTATTAATGTGAATGAATGGTACTGCACATCACATCATCATCACTGTCGTACACCCCAATACATGTGCCGTGATACGAAATTAAATGCTAATTGTTTCAAAACGTGCTGTAAAATAATGCAGTGATGGTAATTTATCATCCAAACAGCTATTTAAACTGCTGGAGTGCACTTATCAACCTCCACACTATTAAGAGTACTCGTTATTTGGGTCCATATTTTGTTTTTGTAGGTGCCTTTATTCCCACTCTTTAAACTCCCAAATAAAACAATTTCGTTTTTTTTCCACTTCCCTGGTGATGGTCTCGATGGGCGCGTCTCAACCATCTCAATAGTTCAGTAGTCAGAGCACTGATCAGGGAGTCAGCCCATTGACTTATGTCCTAGCAGTGCCCTGACTAGTGGACTACACTCTAAAAAATGCTGGGTTGTTTTTTCAACCCAAACGCTGGGTTGAGACTGCTGGGTAAGAATGCTGGGTTGATTTAACCCAATTTGGGTTGAAAGTTGTTTTTAAGCTGCAACCCAGCGTGCTGGGTTGGGAACGCGGACGTGAAAGAGAGCACGCACGTCACGCAAAAACACGGACAACACCAGTTGGAGAAGCCGCCATTTTCTTAGCGCATTCAGGTGGAAGCGAATAGAAGACGTTTATGCAGTTTATGGTAAGTAAATATACAAATTTCAAGTAGTTATCAATTGTTTTTTATCCATGAGTATTTAGAGATTTCGTGGAAGGTGGAAAAGTCAGAAAAGAGCTTATATGGAAATATTCACGGTTCCCTTTCGGGGAACTCGAGCTGCGTCGAAACGCTGTGAGAACGCCTCTGCGTTAATGCGTCGTGAAGCGCCTGTAGAACCATTCCATCGGAAAAAAGATCGATCGTCGGCGTGATGACGTCATCGACCGGAAGCTATAAAACGTCCGTGAAAACAAACAGGAACTAGCTTCTGAGCCTTCAGCAAGCGATCTGTGTGAACCTGTCTGTCTATTTGGTGTTTTTGTCTGTCTATTGAAAGAGTTTTTCCACCTTTTGTTAAATATTCCTTATATTTACAAAAAAGAGAAAATAAATAGATAGAGAAATGGCGAGTGAAAGCAGTCAGTTCAAGAGGTGTGTACATCCCTGCCCACGCTACATCACGAGTGGGGATACACACTCTCTTTGTGTTGCCTGCTTGGGAGCGCAGCATGCCCAGGCAGCCCTCGAGGGGGCTGCTTGCGAGCACTGTGAGCGTATGCCACTGAGAACGCTTCGCTCCCGCCGGGCACTCTTCGAGGAGGGTGCCTCGGCTCGTGTTCCCCGCGGCTCTGGTCCCGCTGCTGCCGAGGCAGAGCGGAGGCTGCAGTCGTGGGGTTCACAATTGGATGTTGCAGAGGGGTTTGAGACGGGCGCTGCCTTATCTCTGCCCTCACCTGCTCCATCCAGCGGCTCTTCTCGGGGCTTGGAAGCACGCATTGCGGTTTCTTCCCCCCCGAGAGAGCCGCCGGTGCTCCAACTATCCAGCTCCGAGGAGGTGGACGTTGAGAGCATCGCGACTGAAGATTCGCCACTTCAGTCCCCTGCGAGTGAGGAGCTCGTTGAGGTTCTAACGCGAGCTGTGGCCAGATTAAATATTGACTGGCCCGTAGAAAGATCTGAGGCAGGAAGAAAGAGATCTAGCAAATTAGATGAAAGTTTCCTGCCCGCTCGCGCTTCAGAACCTCAGCGGCGGGGCCTGCCATTCTTCCATGATTTGCACACCGAGGTGGCAACATCATGGAGGAGACCGGCATCATACCGTGTGTTCAGCCCTCAGACTTCGGTCTACAGCAACATCATGGGGCTGAAGCACTACGGTTATGGGGCGATGCCAAAGGTAGAAGAGACGCTCGCGAGCCATCTCTCGCCTTCCTCGGCATCGTCCCTGAAGGCCCCGACTTTGCCCACCAGACCATTAAAGACAACGTCGGCACTGGTGGGCAAAGCGTACTCAGCGGCAGGTCAGGCTGCTGCATGCCTGCATACCATGGCTATAATGCAGGCCTATCAGGCTGACCTGCTCAGGGACTTAGATGGACGTGATGAAGTGGGGGGTGATGTCATAAATGAGCTAAGAACAGCAGCTGATCTTACTCTCCGGGCCACCAAAGAGACGGCCAGATGTGTTGGCCGCTCTATGGCAGCATTGGTGGCTACGGAGAGGCATTTATGGCTCAACCCCACTGAAATCAAGGAGAGGGAGAAAAGCTTCCTGCTCGACGCGCCGCTGTCTCCTGGTGGCCTCTTCGGTGACGCAGTACACACTGTCGCCGAGAGGTTCCAGGAGTCAAAGAAACAAGCTGCGGCGCTAAAGCAGTTTCTCCCTCTCCGGGTCCAGGTCCCTGGGGCTGCCGCTGACATCAGGCAGCCTAAGCCGAATACGAGCTCCGCTCACAGGGCGCAACAAAAGCAGAGCGTCGCCGCTCGAGCTCCCCCTCAGCGCGGGGACGAGGGGCGGCGCTCTCAGGCGAGGCCTTCGAGGGGCAGGGCTGATCTGCGGACAGTCCTGATCGCCAAGAAGGCCTCGTCGAAGCGTTCCTGACGCCAGAAGCGTCAGGACGCTGAGGGTGGTTCCCCCCGTAGGGAAGCGGTGTTTACCCCTGCCAACGGTACCCGCTTCCCTACGGCACCCTCGGGGGGCCGCGCTGCCAACCCCGCCGCAATGCCGGGGCGCAGTCGGTCTCCGCGGGCCACCCGAGGGTGGTCCGCACCCCCTCCGGGGGGTCCCCGAGCAGTCAAGTCAGTCGTTCCCTGCCGGTCCGCCGCTTCAGGGCACTGCATTTGTTGCTCAAAATACACCAGAGGCCAGCCTCGAGAGGCTGGTTCCCTTAGTAGATTTTCTAGACGAATGGAAACGTCTATCAAATATATCTCGTTGGGTCCTGCAGATAGTAGAAAGGGGGTACGCCATTCAATTCAAAAGTCGGCCACCTCCTTTCTGCGGTGTCCTACCTACAGAGGTGGGCCCGGAGCAGGCTCTGGTAATGGCACAGGAAGTAGAGACACTCCTGCAAAAAGGGGCTATAGAGAGGGTTCCCCCTCCCAGCAGGGAGTCTGGCTTTTACAGCCGTTACTTCATCGTGCCGAAGAAGGATGGGGGCTTACGCCCGATATTAGATCTGCGGCTATTGAATCGCTCGGTGGCCAAGCTCAAATTCAAGATGCTTACACTCAGACAGATTGTAGCGCAGGTCAAATCGGAGGATTGGTTTGTCACCATAGACCTCAAAGATGCGTATTTTCATGTCTCCATCCTTCCACATCACAGGAAGTTCCTGAGGTTTGCCTTCGGGGGAGAGGCATACCAATATCGTGTACTTCCCTTCGGTCTAGCACTGTCACCCCGCACGTTCACCAAGTGTGTGGATGCAGCTCTGGCGCCGCTGCGTCTACAGGGCATCCGCATACTGAACTATATCGACGACTGGCTGATTCTAGCGAATACAGAGCAGATGGCGGTTCAGCATCGAGATGCTGTTCTCGCCCATATGTCGAAGCTGGGGTTGAGGCTGAACGCCAAGAAGAGTGTGCTTTCTCCGGCTCAGAGAACCACTTTTCTAGGTGTGAACTGGGACTCGGTAATTATGCGGGCGCAATTATCGCCCACACGCATAGCATCGATCCTGGCAGCCGCCAAAGAACAGAAGCTAGGCCGAGCCGTCACTGTGAAACGGTTCCAGAAACTGTTAGGTCTCATGGCAGCAGCGTCCAACGTGATACCTTTTGGCCTACTGTACATGAGGCCACTGCAGTGGTGGCTCAAAACAAAAGGGTTCTCCCCGAGGGGAAATCCGCTCCGCACGATCAAAGTCACGCGGCGATGCCTACGTGCTCTGGTCATGTGGAAAAACCCGGGGTTTTTATCTCAGGGTCCCGTGTTGGGGGCTCATGTTCGTCGCGTAACGCTAACGACAGACGCCTCTCTCACGGGCTGGGGGGCGACCATGAGTGGTCGCTCATCCCAGGGTCTATGGCAGGAACATCAGCGGCACTGGCACATAAATCGGCTAGAGATGCTCGCAGTGTTTCTTGCATTGAAACAGTTCCTGCCCGACCTCAGGGGCCACCATGTACTAGTCAGAACAGACAACATGTCCGTGGTGGCCTATATAAATCACCAGGGGGGTCTGAGGTCTCGTCCGTTGGACAAATTGGCACATCGGATCCTCCTGTGGGCCCAAGGGAAATTGCTGTCAATCAGGGCAGTATATATCCCGGGGGCCCTGAATCAGGAAGCAGACAGCCTGTCGAGACAGGGGCCGAGGCCCGGGGACTGGAGACTCCAACCAGGGGTGGTGGAGCTCCTTTGGAAGGTTTATGGGAAAGCGGAGATAGACCTGGTCGCTTCGGCGGAGAATTCTCACTGCCCGCAGTGGTTTTCTCTGACCCATCCGGCCCCGCTGGGGCTGGATGCCATGGTACAGGAGTGGCCGAGGCTGCCTCTGTACGCCTTCCCCCCGATTGTCTTGCTTCCAGGAGTTCTGGAGAGGGTACGCCGGGACGGGGCCCAGGTACTTCTAGTGGCTCCGAACTGGCCGACCCGAGTATGGTTTTCGGACCTGATATCTCTCCTGGAAGGCTCTCCGATGGAGATTCCGATCAGGAGGGATCTACTCTCTCAGGCGGGCGGGAGATTCCTGCACCCACGCCCGGAGATGTGGAAACTGTGGGCCTGGCCTCTGAGGGGGCTAGGCTCATAGAGGAAGGTCTCTCGGCCGAGGTCGTGGAGACCATCCTACACTCCAGAGCTCCGTCCACAAGGAAGCTGTACGCTTTGAAATGGAGACTTTTCTCAGCATGGTGCAGAGAACGCCAGTGGGACCCAGTTAACTGCCCGGTTGGTACAGTGCTGGAGTTCCTGCAGGCAAGGTTCTCGGCAGGGTTGACCCCCTCCACACTTAAGGTGTACGTGGCGGCCTTGGGTGCCTTCCACGTCCCTTGCAGTGGAGTGTCTTTGGGAAGACACCCTCTAATTACACGCTTCCTTCGTGGCACATTAAGGTTGAGGCCAGTTATGCACTCGAGGGTCCCAGCATGGGACTTGGCCATTGTTTTGAGGGGCTTGTCCGGACCTCCGTTCGAACCTCTGGAGGAGGTTTCGGATAAGTTCCTCACCTTAAAAACTATCTTCCTTTTGGCCATTTCATCTCTTAAAAGGATAGGAGATATTCAGTCCCTGTCAGTAGGGCCCTCATGTCTAGAGTTTGCGCCAGGGATGGTGAAAGCATTTCTGCATCCCAGGCCGGGTTATGTCCCCAAGGTTCCTACGAGCCCACGGGGCCCCATCACTCTACAAGCCTTCTGTCCTCCTCCGTTTATGACGTCAGACCAGGAAAGGTTAAATCTGCTGTGTCCTGTGAGGGCACTGGATACTTATGTCCACAGAGCTGCCCTGTGGAGGAAATCGGAACAATTGTTTGTTTGCTTTGGACCCCCTAAGAAGGGGGCCCCAGTATCCAAGCAGAGGATGAGCAAGTGGGTGGTCGAGGCCATCTCACTTGCTTATGAAGCTACCGGGCAGCCATCTCCACTGGCTGTCCGGGCGCACTCAACCAGGGGTATGGCTGCTTCTAAAGCACTCTTGTCGGGGGCTTCCCTCCACGATATCTGCAACGCGGCCGGATGGTCGTCTCCTTCTACCTTCGTCAGGTTCTACGAACTAGACCTGGCATCTACAGTAGGGGCACAGGTACTCTCGTAACCGTGTGCGCTTCGGCTTCACACATACGAGACACTTGGTCCTATGGCGATGTGGGTATAAGCGTTCTCACAGCGTTTCGACGCAGCTCGAGTTCCCCGAAAGGGAACGTCTCAGGTTACGTATGTAACCCTAGTTCCCTGAGGGAACGAGACGCTGCGTCGCTCTGCCATACTCCCGGCGTGTCCGTGATCACTTACTTCAGGCTTTATCAGAAGCTAGTTCCTGTTTGTTTTCACGGACGTTTTATAGCTTCCGGTCGATGACGTCATCACGCCGACGATCAATCTTTTTTCCGATGGAATGGTTCTACAGGCGCTTCACGACGCATTAACGCAGAGGCGTTCTCACAGCGTTTCGACGCAGCGTCTCGTTCCCTCAGGGAACTAGGGTTACATACGTAACCTGAGACGTTTTTTGCCTCAAGTCTTAACTGCCGCTTTTATTGGGTTTCTTTCGTCTTATTTCCAAAAATTCTGTTAATAGAGGCTGTTATCAACATATATTAAATATATCTCTAACGATTTTATTGTATAAACGCAGTTTTATGCTCTCAGCTCAATTGAGATTCGACCTCACGGCCAAATGACAGCCGCGCTGCGTCTCATACGACACAATTCTCTTCAGTGGACTAGGAAGAAAGTGCGCCACACTGTCATCACGACGCTGGCATTTGGAAGGGAAAAGGTAAATCCATTTTTAAAAATTGCTTCTGAATATGTCAACTTTATTATATATTATTTGCTGTATTGGCTACGGGTTTGATTCGGTGAAGTTTAACTTATAATTCTAGCTTGGTCTTCTGTCAGAACATAACGTTACTTAACAAATTTTCCGCTCCTGCTTTCGTTTAACTGTACATTAATAACAGTAGATGCTATTAATTTACTCTGAGCAATCCACTTACTATACATACTTTACATTTGTACCTATTTAAACGTATAGACAGTATATTTTTTAACGTTACCTCGACCGCCATTTTGTCCGTGCCTGTCCCGAGATATGTTAAGTTAATTTTCGATGGTGTCTCTTCAGAAAATGTGGACTAAATCGCTCGATTCATATAAAAAAATAAAATAAAAAAACTTTTGAAGCTTCAAAGTGCTAACGTTAGTTGTGAAGACTGTCAAAAAGGGGCACATCTGAGATTTCATCAAAAGATATTAATTTATGTTATGAAGATGAACGAAAGTCTTGCGGGTTTGGAACAACGTGACAGTAAGTGAATAACCCTAACTAACCCCCTAAATTATGCTTGTCTACACCTTCTACCGAATACTACCTCTTGCAGTTGTAAACCATATTCTATTAATATAAATTAAGTCATCATGGGCACATCACAATACACTGAGAGGGTTTCTCAATTTGTTGACATCATATACATCTTGTAAGTTTCACTGAAAAAATGGTTTAGTCAAATTACCAGAATTGTGAATGTGCACATCATGATATCATTGCTGAAACAATATATTGTGCAGAACTAACATGCTGTAAAAATGCATAACCATTCAATTTTCTATTAAAGGAATCAACTGAAGAGCATGCAACTACACCTACTATATCCATATCAAGGGAGCAGCAGCACAGGATAGCTGTGGAGCAAGTAGCAGCATTTGTAAGTTTGTGTGTGTTTAATGATTTCTTGTTTTGGTACCAGACTGTTGCTAGAAAAGGCCTTGTCTTTTTTTGTGTGCATGAATTAAAGAAATTTGTAGGATGTGTTTCTAACAAAAATAACAATATTTATACAAAAATATATAATTTATTTTTTAGAGCGTAAGAGACATCCTTCTTGCAACACCCAAAGGCAGAGGTATTGTAGATGCTATTGAAAACAAGCACTGCATTTCACTTAAAGAGAGACAAGCCATGGTTCGGATCTTGGTGTCACATCTTATTGAACGCTTTGGAGAAAAGTGAGTACACATTTTCAATACAAAGTAAAGTAAAACATTTTAATGCTAGAATATTTTTGGATATATTAAATGTCTTGGTGTGTACATTTGTACTATTGTTAAAATTCAAAATATGAAATTGTTTCTAAGTGCAGGTACAAAAGTCACCCTGGCTTCATCAGTAGTTGAACAGTTTCCATACCTTAAAGGGGTCATATAATGGCATGTTTGTACAAGTTATATGATTCTTTAGTGTCTAAATGAAAACTTTGTAATATACTTAAATTACCAATTCTTATTACAGGGTTTTTCCTACATAGAATTTTTTTGGGCGGCCGCCAAAACAAATTTTTGTCCCGCCAAAACCTTATTTGATTTATATATTGATGTGGATGACTAATGCACGTGACAGGGCGCACGTTAACTGAGTGATAGAGAATGAGCAGAGAGCCGTCGGTCCGTGCGTGTGTGCGCGTGTGCTCGCGTGTGTGTGGATGACCATGTCTGGTCAGCTAGACAGCCACCACCGAAGACCATTTCTGACCCAGGAAAAACCCTGCATTAGCAGTGTTGGGAACGTTTTTTATCATTATAGGATGGTTGTGTACAGGCACTGCCAACACACATTTCCATACAATCAGCTTGTAAACGTGCATGTACCATTATATGACCCCTTTAAGGATTGCCAGGGTAAAGGAGTACAGTGTCTAACACAGGGATGTGATTTTGCTGTATTTATATGGACTTTTGTATTTTTCTACTAATGAGCTGATGAGTTGAATCAGGTGTTTGATTAGGACGAGTTCAGAAATGTGTAATGCTGGTGTGCCACCAGGAACAGGGATGGGAAAACACTCCTTTAATCACATTCATGTACTCATGTAAATGGCGCCAGTGTTGCACTTTTTAATACGGTTTTCTTTTTCTTTAAACACAAGGAAGCATGGTTCAGTCCAAGTCGATTCCACAGACCTGCTACTGGCTTCCTGGAGGAGCGTCTTCGAAACGTGCACAAAAGGGTCAGAAAAGGAGGACAAAACCGAGTTTCTTCAGAGAACCCATGAACTAGCAGTAGTTTTATTTTGCCAGGTATGTCTGTGTCTAATATATATGCAAAATTTGGACTTCCGATTCTGGGTGCGAATGGCCTCTACTTGTTAAATTTTATTGATCTATGAGCCAGCTGCTTTAAGTGAGAGCCATTTTCCCTTTTTGTTTATTAATACAAGACAGAATAATATCATTATCCTTTCACTACACTGCTCAGCCACACTTCAAGTAGTCACTAGCTGAATGTTATCTTTATGTGCATGTACATTACCCCTCTGTTCTCGATTCGTCGCACGCACATACACATTAACGTAACATTCAGTCACTGTATATGGTCGAGCAGTGTTGTAAAAAAAAATACATTTAGTGTCACCCAAAAATGAAAATTGTCATCAATTACGAAAAATAAAATGAACAAATTCCAAACCTTAAAGACTTTTGTTCATCTTTGGAATGGGAAAAAGATATTTCTAATGAAATGTGAGTTTTCTGTCCCTCTAGTGACAGTTTGTACAACCCCAAATTAAAAAAAAGTTGGGACATCTACATTTGTGATATCTACATTTACTTTGACTTGTATTTCATTGCAGACAAAATGAACACAAAATATTTAATGTTTTGTCTGGTCAACTTCATTTAATTTGTAAATATGCATCCTTTCCTGTCATTCAGACCTGCAACACATTTAAAAAGGAGTTACAGGAAAGGATGCATATTTACAAATGACATGAAGTTTTGGGGTTGTACAATTACCACTTTGACGCTACAAAAAGATAATAAAGATTGTAAAACTAATTCATTTGAATCTAATGTATTCCAATTTTTTTTAAAGAGACTTGATTGCTTTATATGATGAACAGATTTAATTTAAGTATTTCTTTTTGGGTGAACTAACCCTTTAAGGCCATGACGCACCAAGCCAACATTAAAAAACTAGAAAGTACAATTCCTGAAGAAATTGTGAGTGGTGCTTGCCGTGGCAAAACTCGGGGCCCGGTGGCTACCACAAGGCAAAAAAGCCAAGCAACATGTCTGTACGATGTTGTGGGGCTGAGATATGGCTTCGTTATGTGTTTGTACGGTTGCTAGGGTACTGTAAATGGTTGCTATGGAGTGGCTTGGCACCATCCTATAATGACCCCAAAAGCTACTTGTCAGTATGAATGATATAAACCAACCCCCATGTCTCTATGATGTACTAATGCCGAGATATAGGTCTTGATAAACAGTTGCTAGGGTAGTCTGTTTGGTTGCTATGGAGTGGCTTGGCATCATCCCATAATGATTCCCCAAAATCCCCTTGCCAGTATGAATGATATATACCAATCCCCGTGTCTCTATGATGTACTAATGCAGAGATATAGGTCTTGCTAAACAGTTGCTAGGGTACTCTGTTTGGTTGCTATGGAGTGGCCTGGCACCATCCCATAATGATTCCCCAAAATCCCCTTGCCAGTATGAATGATATAAACCAACTCCCGTGTCTCTATGATGTTCAGATGTGAAGAGATACACTGTGGATTTGGGTTGTTAGGGTGCTCGATAATGGTTGCTGGGGCGTGGCTAGGAAGTGTTGAAGGTGATTTGTGATTGGCCGTTGATGCCCTGAGTCAATCAAACCCACCCCCATGTTTCTATGACACTCCTATCCAGAGATATCCCTTTGATCTTTTTCAATGGAAGTCTACGGGATCGGTTGTTAGGGAGCTCTAAACGGTTGCTAGGGCGTGGCTTAATAACATCATCATGATCCTGAGATAGTGATTGGTTGTCTGAGTAGATTGGGCCCACCCCCTTGTCTCTGTGAGTCTGTGAAGCAGAGCTATGCTCAATACAAAATCCCTATGGATTTTCCCGTTGCATGCGTTTCATGGGACGACCCTCCCCATGTTAAGTCTATGGGAAAATTTGCGATTTTTGGGGAGCTCTAGCACCCCAGGGGTACAACTTACACCCCTTTGAGATGTGTGTGCTGAGAGATCCTATCAGGATCTTCAACTTTCGTATAAGAGACGAGTGTTTTTGAAATCCTCGCTCGGAGCTACGAGTGTTCAAAGTTTTCGTAATGTTACGTCGATGGGACGTTTTCGCTACTTTTTCGCCCCTGGGGCGAGCCCAGTACCCCCGATCCCTTAGTAGAGATATAGCACACCATTCCCGATGAGGACGCACCTTTTGTCAATTGCTTTGTTGGGTCTTTGACAAAATCTCTGGGAGGAGTAGCGCGCCGAAATTTTGTGCAGAATAAAGAATAATAATAAGTATGGTGGAGAACAATAGTGATGCCTTGCTAAAGCAAGCACCACTAACTAGTGACATCAAACGGTAAATGTGTTGTTGCCATGAGTCATCTGCATCTGGGCCAAAAAGTTGGACAACAGGGGTCCAACTAGAGCTAACATTGGCCAATGGTCGGCTTGGTGTGTCATACCCTTTACTGTTCCTAAAGGTATTTACATTAGTTTGACCTTTTTGCGTTCTAAATTGATGCCAATCCCCTATCCCCCCCTTCTCTATTTTTTTTCTTCTTTTCAGATTGGGACCAATATGGCTGAGTACCTGCGCTCAAAAGACTCAAAAGAATTCCCTCATGCTTGGAGATAACCAATGCCCTCAAGCCTTTGCAATTATCAACACTCGAGCAAAATACATTGCTTGCTGCAGTTAATGTTTGCTTAAAGGCATTCTATGTATTTGACATAGACTACCCGAAACAGTCTTCCACAGTGTAACAGTTTTTACAAACTAGTTTATGGACTGTCCAGGGATGAAACCCCAACAATGAGAGTTTTGCGAGCCTTCATTTTTGCTGACAAACAGTAATTGTCACATGATGTTATGCTCAAGATGTTGATGTAAATACTTTGAAATGTTTTAAGATTTCAAATTCACATTCATGTTCTTCAAAAAGTTAATTTTTCTGACTCATTTTTATTACTGTCTGAGACCTTCTTATATTTACTACTACTTCTAAAAACGTGTACTTTTCTTCTACAGTACAATTACGCTACAATGGATTACTGAGTATTTCACTCACATGATGTATGCTCAAGATGTTGATGTAAATTTGAGATTTCAAATCTTCTTTAAAAGGTTCATTTTTCTGACTAATTTTTGACACTTTTTGTACTGTCTGAGACTTTTCCTCTTTGCTGTTCTTTTTATATTTACTACTTCTAAATACTTGTACTTTTCTTCTACAGTACAATTACACTACAATTGATTACTGAGTATTTCACTCACATGATGTATGCTCAAGATGTTGATGTAAATGCTTTAAGATTTCAAATTTTCTTCAAAAGGTTAATTCCCTTTCGGGGAACTCGAGCTGCGTCGAAACGCTGTGAGAACGCCTCTGCGTTAATGCGTCGTGAAGCGCGTGCAGAACCATTCCATCGGAAAGAAGATCGATCGTCGGCGTGATGACGTCATCGACCGGAAGCTATAAAGCGTCCGTGAAAACAAACAGGAACTAGCTTCTGAGCCTTCAGCAAGCGATCTGTGTGAACCTGTCTGTCTATTTGGTGTTTTTGTCTGTCTATTTGCAAGAGTTTTTCCACCCTTTTGTTAAATATTCCTATATTTACAAAAAAAGAGAAAATAAATAGATAGATTATGGCGAGTGAAAGCAGTAACTTCAAGAAGTGTGTTCATCCCTGCCCACGCTACATCACGAGCGGGGATACACACTCTCTTTGTGTAGCCTGCTTGGGAGCGCAGCATGCGCAGGCAGCCCTCGAGGGGGCTGCTTGCGAGCACTGTGAGCGATTGCCATTAAGAACGCTGCGCTCCCGCTGGGCACTCTTCGAGGAGGGTGCCTCGGCTCGTGTTCCCCGCGGCTCTGGTCCCGCTGCCGCCGAGGCGGAGCGAAGGCTGCAGTCGTGGGGATCACAATTGGATGTTGCAGAGGGGTTAGAGACGGGCGCTGCCTTATCTCTGCCCTCACCTGCTCCATCCAGCGGCTCTTCTCGGGGCATGGAAGCACGCATGGCGGTTTCTTCCCCCCCGAGAGAGTCGCCGGTGCTTCATCTGTCCAGCTCTGAGAAGGTGGACGTTGAAAGCATCGACACTGAAGACTCGCCACTTCAGTCCCCTGCTAGTGAGGAGCTAGTTGAGGTTTTGACGCGAGCAGTGGCCAGATTAAACATCGATTGGCCCACTGAAAGATCTGAGGCAGGGAGAAAACGTCATAGCAAGCTAGACGAACGCTTCCTGCCATCTCGCGCTTCAGAACCTCAGCGGCGGGGCCTGCCGTTCTTCCACGACTTGCACACCGAGGTGGCAAGATCGTGGAGGAGACCGGCATCATATCGTGTGTTCAGCCCGCAGACTTCGGTCTACAGTAACATCAGCGGGCTGAGACAGTATGGTTATGGGGCGATGCCAAAGGTTGAAGAGACGCTCGCGAGCCATCTCTCACCTTCATCGGCATCGTCCCTTAAGGCCCCGACTTTACCCACCAGACCTTTAAAGACAACGTCGGCGCTGGTGGGTAAAGCGTACTCGGCAGCGGGTCAGGCGGCTGCATGCCTGCACACGATGGCTATCGTGCAGGCATACCAGGCTGACCTGCTGAGGGATCTGGATAGTAGTGATGCTGTGGGGGGAGATATTGTCGCTGAACTAAGAACGTCAGCTGATTTAGCTCTCCGGGCCACCAAGGAGACGGCCAGATGTGTTGGCCGCTCCATGGCAGCATTGGTGGCTACGGAGAGGCATTTATGGTTGAACCCCACAGACATCAAGGAGAGGGAGAAAGCCTTTCTGCTTGATGCGCCGCTTTCTCCTGGAGGCCTCTTCGGTGACGCAGTCCACACTGTCACCGAGAGGTTCCAGGAGTCGAAAAAGCAAGCTGCGGCGCTCAAGCAGTTCCTCCCTCTCCGGGTCCAGGTCCCTGGGGCTGCTGCTGATACCACCAAGCAGCCCAAACCGAGTACGAGCTCCTCACACAGGGCTCAACAAAAGCAGAGCGTCGCTGCCCGAGCTCCCCCTCAGCGTGGGGACGAGGGGCGGCGCTCTCAGACGAGGCCTTCGAGGGGCAGGGCTGATCTGGGGACAGTCCTGATCGCCAAGAAGGCCTCGTCGAAGCGTTCCTGACGCCAGAAGCGTCAGGACGCTGAGGGTGGTTCCCCCCGTAGGGAAACGGTGCTTACCCCTGCCTACGGTACCCGTTTCCCTACGGCACCCTCGGGGGGCCGCGCTGCCAACCCCGCCGCAATGCCGGGGCGCAGTCGGTCTCCGCGGGCCACCCGAGGGTGGTCCGCACCCCCTTCGGGGGGCCCCCGAGCAGTCAAGTCAGTTGTTCCCTGCCGGTCCGCCACTTCAGGGCACTGTGCTTGTTGCTCAAAATACACCAGAGGCCAGCCTCGAGAGGCTGGTTCCCTTAGTAGATTTTCTAGACGAGTGGAAACGTCTATCAAATATATCTCATTGGGTCCTGCAGATAATAGAAAAGGGGTACGCCATTCAATTCAGAAGTCGGCCACCTCCTTTCTGCGGTGTCCTACCTACAGAGGTGGGCCCGGAGCAGGCTCTGGTAATGGCACAGGAAGTAGAGACACTCCTGCAAAAAGGGGCTATAGAGAGGGTTCCCCCTCCCAGCAGGGAGTCTGGCTTTTACAGCTGTTACTCCATCGTGCCGAAGAAGGATGGGGGCTTACGCCCGATATTAGATCTGCGGCTATTGAATCGCTCGGTGACCAAGCTCAAATTCAAGATGCTTACACTCAGACAGATTGTAGCGCAGGTCAAATCGGAGGATTGGTTTGTCACCATAGACCTCAAAGATGCGTATTTTCATGTCTCCATCCTTCCACATCACAGGAAGTTCCTGAGGTTTGCCTTCGGGGGAGAGGCATACCAATATCATGTACTTCCCTTCGGTCTAGCACTGTCACCCCGCACGTTCACCAAGTGTGTGGATGCAGCTCTGGCGCCGCTGCGTCTGCAGGGCATCCGCATATTGAACTATATCGACGACTGGCTGATTCTAGCGAATACAGAGCAGATGGCGGTCCAGCATCGAGATGCTTTTCTCGCCCATATGTCGAAGCTGGGGTTGAGGCTGAACGCCAAGAAGAGTGTGCTTTCTCCGGCTCAGAGAACCACTTTTCTAGGTGTGAACTGGGACTCTGTAATTATGCGGGCGCAATTATCGCCAACACGCATAGCATCGATCCTAGCAGCCGTCAAAGAGCAGAAGCTAGGCCGAGCCGTCACTGTGAAACAGTTCCAGAAACTGTTAGGTCTCATGGCAGCAGCGTCCAACGTGATACCTTTTGGCCTACTGTACATGAGGCCACTGCAGTGGTGGCTCAAAACGAAAGGGTTCTCCCCGAGGGGAAATCCGCTCCGCACGATCAAAGTCACGCGGCGATGCCTACGTGCTCTGGTCATGTGGAAAAACCCGGGGTTTTTATCTCAGGGTCCCGTGTTGGGGGCTCATGTTCGTCGCGTAACGCTAACGACAGATGCCTCTCTCACGGGCTGGGGGGCAACCATGAGTGGTCGCTCATCCCAGGGTCTATGGCAGGAACATCAGCGGCACTGGCACATAAATCGGCTAGAGATGCTCGCAGTGTTTCTTGCATTGAAACAGTTCCTGCCCGACCTCAGGGGCCACCACGTACTAGTCAGGACAGACAACACGTCCGTGGTCGCCTATATAAATCACCAGGGGGGTCTGAGGTCTCGTCCATTGGACAAACTGGCACATCGGATCCTCCTGTGGGCCCAAGGGAAATTGCTGTCAATCAGGGCAGTATATATCCCGGGGGCCCTGAACCAGGAAGCAGACAGCCTGTCGAGACAGGGGCCGAGGCCCGGGGAATGGAGACTCCACCCAGAGGTGGTGGAGCTCCTTTGGAAGGTTTATGGGAAAGCAGAAATAGATCTATTTGCTTCGGCGGAGAATTCCCACTGCCCGCAGTGGTTTTCTCTGACCCATCCGGCCCCGCTGGGGCTGAATGCCATGGTACAGGAGTGGCCGAGGCTGCCTCTGTACGCCTTCCCCCCAATTGTCTTGCTTCCAGGAGTTCTGGAGAGGGTACGCCGGGACGGGGCCCAGGTACTTCTAGTGGCTCCAAACTGGCCGACCCGAGTATGGTTTTCGGACCTGATATCTCTCCTGGAAGGCTCTCCGATGGAGATTCCGACCAGGAGGGATCTACTCTCTCAGGCGGGCGGGAGATTCCTGCACCCACGCCCGGAGATGTGGAAACTGTGGGCCTGGCCTCTGAGGGGGCTAGGCTCATAGAGGAGGGTCTCTTGGCCGAGGTCGTGGAGACCATCCTACACTCCAGAGCTCCGTCCACAAGGAAGCTGTATGCTTTGAAATGGAGACTTTTCTCAGCATGGTGCAGAGAACGCCAGTGGGACCCAGTTAACTGCCCGGTTGGTACAGTGCTGGAGTTCTTGCAGGCAAGGTTCTCGGCAGGGTTGACCCCCTCCACAATAAAGGTGTACGTGGCGGCCTTGGGTGCCTTCCACGTCCCTTTCGGTGGAGTGTCTTTGGGAAGACACCCTCTAATTACACGCTTCCTTCGTGGCACTTTAAGGTTGAGGCCGGCTATGCACTCGAGGGTCCCAGCATGGGACTTGGCCATTGTTCTGAGGGGCTTGTCCGGACCACCGTTCGAACCTCTGGAGGAGGTTTCGGATAAGTTCCTCACTCTGAAAACCATCTTCTTGTTGGCCATTTCTTCTCTTAAAAGAATAGGAGATATTCAGTCCCTGTCGGTAGGGCCCTCATGTTTAGAGTTTGCGCCGGGGATGGTGAAAGCATTTCTACATCCCAGGCCGGGTTATGTCCCCAAGGTTCCTACGAGCCCACGGGGCCCCATCACTCTACAAGCCTTCTGTCCTCCTCCGTTTAAGACGTCAGACCAGGAAAGGTTAAATCTGCTGTGTCCTGTGAGGGCACTGGACACATATGTCCACAGAGCTGCCCTGTGGAGGAAATCTGAGCAATTATTTGTCTGTTTCGGACCCCCTAAGAAGGGGGCTCCAGTATCCAAGCAGAGGATGAGCAAGTGGGTGGTCGAGGCCATCTCACTTGCTTATGAAGCGGCCGGGCAGCCGTCTCCACTGGCTGTCCGGGCGCACTCAACCAGGGGTATGGCTGCTTCAAAAGCACTCTTGTCGGGGGCTTCCCTCCACGATATCTGCAACGCGGCCGGATGGTCGTCTCCGTCTACCTTCGTCAGGTTCTACGAACTAGACCTGGCATCTACAGTAGGGGCACAGGTTCTCTCGTAACCGTGTGCGCTTCGGCTTCACACATACGAGACACTTGGTCCTATGGCGATGTGGGTATAAGCGTTCTCACAGCGTTTCGACGCAGCTCGAGTTCCCCGAAAGGGAACGTCTCAGGTTACGTATGTAACCCTAGTTCCCTGAGGGAACGAGACGCTGCGTCGCTCTGCCATACTCCCGGCGTGTCCGTGATCACTTACTTCAGGCTTTATCAGAAGTTAGTTCCTGTTTGTTTTCACGGACGCTTTATAGCTTCCGGTCGATGACGTCATCACGCCGACGATCGATCTTCTTTCCGATGGAATGGTTCTACAGGCGCTTCACGACGCATTAACGCAGAGGCGTTCTCACAGCGTTTCGACGCAGCGTCTCGTTCCCTCAGGGAACTAGGGTTACATACGTAACCTGAGACGTTTTTCTGACTCTTGATGACAGTTTTTGTACTGTCTGAGATCTTTCCTCTTTTATATTTACTATTTCTAAATACTTGTACTTTTCTTCTACAGTACAATTACATTACAATTGATTCTGAGTATTTCGATCACATGATATCTTGTGTGCAAGATGTTGATGTAAATGAAATGTTTTTAGATTTCACTTCATATTTTCTTCAAGTTATTTCAAGTCTCATAGATTTTTGTCAATGGGTAGGGAGTGATGGGAAATTTTAAAAAAATGTATTCACAAATGGACAATTTTACTTGATAAAACAGAAATTTAAATTTTATATTTTTATTACTGAAGTCTGTATTGCTGTAGATGTTATTTTAGTCATTTTAATTACTAGAATTTCTAGTTTAAACTTCCAACCCATTTTGGGTTACATCAACCCAGCACTGTAGTCATTTTTAACCCATAATTGGGTTAAAATAACAACCCAGCATGCTGGGTTAAACATTTAACCCAACTAGTTGGGTTAAAACAACCCAGCACTGGGTACGTCCCCTTTTGACCCAGCGTTGGGTTGCCAAAACAACCCAATTTGGGTTGATTTTAACCCAGCAGTTTTTAGAGTGTAGTGAGATGATTGAGCGCGCCCGATCTCGTCACAGAAGTTTCGCTTCTTTGCCGTCTTCCTTGTGTCCATGGCGTAAAATGAGGGCGTGCGGGAGGCGGAGACTTGAATATATAGGGGAGTGTTATTCTAATGACGATCGTTTTCAGCCGCCGCATTTATCAAGGGCAGGTATTGCGTACACCTGGATTGCAGAGGTGCGCACAGCTTCATAAATCAGGCGATGAGAGGAGTGTAAGCATAATCTTACGCCAACATATACACCAGTTTCTACGCAAGATTGATAAATGAGGGCCAATGTGAATGGATGTAATAAGTACAAGGGACTATATACAGCACGCCATGACCGTATCGTTGATCTCATTGCAAGTTCTGTTCAGGACATATTTCCAAAAATATGCCTATGTATAAACATTCACGAGTAATCCCAGTCTGGTCCAACAGCTCTGAGGATGTGTTCTGAACATCCCTAACAGCCCTGATGTTGTGTTGGTGGATATAGACAGAAAGCAGGTGTTAGTCCTTGAAGTAGGTTGTGTTTATGATTTGTATATGGACATAGCCTTCTTGGAAAAAATGACTAAATACCAACCTCTCCTTGCTTTTTTTTTCTTTGCTTTTTTTCTTCTTCTTCTTACTAAATATCCATTTTTTTATGTTTTAATTTTTTTTATTATGCAAACAGACAAGTACAATATTTACAAAAGAGAAGTTAGATGCAAAATACAAATAAAAAGGCCAACAAAACATAACATGCCAGTACGATGTGTGTGTGTGTGTGTGTGTGTGTGTGTGTGTGTGTGTGTGTGTGTGTGTGTGTGTGTGTGTGTGTGTGTGTGTGTGTGTGTGTTTGTGTTTGCATTGATGATTTATGTGGAATTTAATGTGTGTGCATCGTTATTATATTGAACTGAAACCCATCTTAAACAAAAATGACGATTTGGGTCTTTATTCATCTGGGCATGGGTATGCTGTGATCAGTACTGAATTTTTTTACTGTAACTGACAGATTCTGGCCAAATAAACAACACGGGAACGGGAGTCATTCTTCTGGGATGGGACGGGAGAGTTTTGAAAATCCACTCCAGTGTCGCCCTCTACTGGGCACCCGCTGATCGACTGGATCTCACAACTCCGCATAGGCGCTCTCTTTATAAATAAACTAGGGCCGGGACTGTAACACGTTAATTAAGATTAATTAATTACGGGACTTTAACACGCTAATTAAGATTAATTAATTACGGGACTTTAACACGCTAATTAAGATTAATTAATTACGGGACTTTAATTAAGATTAATTACGGGGAAAAAATATATATATCTTAACCACACTTATTTTTGCACCGCGGAACGTTTTTCAATGAATGAGTTTCGACTGACCGATTATACTGAAACACCAACTAGTGCTCACGAGTCACGACAACAACAAACCACAGTGAACATGAGCGAAGAAGCTGATGAGACCGCTTTGCTCAGCCCCGTGGATGGGACATTTTGTTTTAAAAAACGAAAGGATGGAAGCGTCGACAAGAGCATGGTTGTGTGCAAGCGATACAACAAGGAATTAGCGTATCACCGCAGCACATGGAGCCTTTTGCTACACTTCATGGCAAACATTGCGCTGGTCTGCTGAACTGAAATAAATAAACTATATTTTGTTGATTAAGAGCTTATGTATTCAGTCATTATTCAATGGTATACTAAAAATACATGTGGAAAATTACTTCTCATTGTTCTCAGGTCAAATATTTATATGCAATTAAAATGCGATTAATTTCGATTAATTAATTACTAATTTATTATTATATATTATTATTAAATATTAATTAGTTTTATCGAATCCCGGCCCTAAAATAAACCACAGATTTAATCATTAAACAAGTACATTCTCGCCTGAAAAAGTCTTAAAACTACATTTTTTGACACATTAACAGTACCCAGATAGCAAGCATGTTTGGGCCCCATGTGGGTATTATCTGGCACATATGGCCCAGATATGGCATGGCTGAACAGATATGGGCCAGAATGTGACCATATTTGTTTTGCCATAACTTTAAAATCAGCGGGAAATGTTATCTTGGTTCACAACTCATTTTGAGATATATGGCCCAGATAACAATGTACACATACGGGCACATAAAGGTACACATATGTGTTTGAGCTATGGCACAAAGTGAGAAAGCCTGACTTGTGGTAAACGTTTGGATTATATATGGAAAAACACAGGACACCTGAAATCAAGCGCAGCTGACATCCAAGGTTTCACACCTCAGGTGGTTGCATCTCATTAGTGGAATGAATCTGACTGATACGGCACCATTTTCTCATCTGCTCTCATGAGTTTTCGGTCACGCATATCTTCAGGTAAGTGAGGTTTTGGCATTTCAAAGTCTTTTTAAGGTTATTTTCTGCAGCATTATGTATTTGTTTGAGGAGGGTGTCGAATTAGCCTCAGTTGAGTGTATTTACCATTTCAATCCCATGTGTAATTGTTGTGGCAAAATGCAAATCTTGGTATAGCCATATGTTTACCTTCCCATGGTGTGAGATATGCAGGACATGACATACGTGTACTATGAGCTATACATGGGCTACGTGGCATCCTGACTTAAACAACGGCCTGTATGGAAATGTACTGAGAGGGGAGGATGCTGCCAACAGTATAAGAGATTGTGACTTCTCTTATGACTTCAGTGTACGCTTGGTGTGGCCTTGTGGTTGCATCAACCGTGCCTCTTTCTTGCAAGAAACTTTTTTATTAAATAAACCTTTATAATTATAATTGGCTAATGTTTGTCTCTTATTCAGTGAAGCGATGGAGTTAATTATTTTGCCCTTACAGTAATGCAGCACACTATAGTCACCGAACAAGTCGTTGATTGATGATTTACAAACTCTAAACAAACGGACTACAGGGTTCGTACACCTTTCCAAAGGTCAAATTCAAGCACTTTTCAAGCTCTTTCAAGGTCCATTTTAAAGGTTTTTCCAGCACCTAACACCGCTGTAAATTACATACCAATACTGTCAAAAATATTATTTAGTGTTATCATCACATTAAAAAGGTAATAATGCTATAAACAGCCAAAATTGTGTTTCATAAAGCAGAAGGATCAGATATTGAACCAAATCACAAGTTTTATTTATTTTAAATGTATCACTGTCTAAGAAGACTGTGCTTACTATCTAACCTGTCTATCTAACAAAATCACTCGGCGGGTTCACTTAACTTTCAATTCATTTATTGAAAATGTTAAAAATGCAAACATTCATCTTTGAGGGAGACAGTCAATCAGATTCAGCTCATTGACCTTTTCTATTTCTGATTAATTTCTTTTTGTGTGTGTATGTCTATTAAAAGTCTAGGCAATCAAATATTTCTTCTGAAGAGATCACTTTACATGATAAAGCTTAAGCTTTTTTTCATAATCATTGATCAATTACCATTACAATTATCTCACAAATATGCTTACAGTGCATGTTCTACAGTGGGGTAATTGTGTTGCAGTAGCTTACATACAGCACAAGAAAGCTTGACTTCAAACGGTAAAAAGAAGAGAAAACAGTAATAAAATAAGAACAAATAAGCAAAAACAATAGCACAAATAAATCAGGTAGGTCTAGAAACTGAATTAAAAAATAAACAAGTTATCAAATTTAAAATAACATTGGATGTTCATTGTAAAAATTAAATACATATTAATCTGTTAAAGTTACACAAGTTAATCATTAAAGAGCAGCAGGTGATCTTTTGTCTTTTTGTAGTTTGAAGAACTGCTGCCCCTTTAAGACCTGACGCAAGTGTGGACTCAAAACACTGACCTGTTACTCATTCTTCTGAACTGTTTACGACTGTATTTACCTTAATACACAACCAGAAGAACAGTGTGACATTTTTGTGTGTATTTGACCATTAATAAACTGGGAAAAGGAGCTATTTTTTTGTATTTACTTGTATGTCAGAGGTCGGCTTTATTACTGTATGTGCGCACTTCAGATATGAGCACAAAATCTGCAGGAATTTGTAGATTTATGTCTAATCCCGTGAGAAATTCAGACCGATCACACACTAACACACTGTCATAAAGAAAAATCCAGCAGATCGAGACGGCACGTTAGTGTTCAGAGGGTTAACCTGTCGGCCGGAGAGGAGAGCAACAGGTGTAAAGAGGTATCGTTTCGGATATTTCATTATCGATGCATATCAAAAATATCAATATTTCTGATAGCACTAAGTTACTTGTATGACCATCTGACACTATTTTTATGCACTGAGCTAACGTTTGTAGGTTTTAATTTGCGGATTTGTGGCTGCATTCACTGCCTATTCCACAAATGAACATGCCATAACGGACATGCTAATCTTACATTATCACATTATAGATATACTCTGTCACTAATGCTAATTCCTAGCTAGCAGTTAATAGCGCAAGTTAAACAAATAGGCGGCTACAGTAAACTACAGTTTAGTTAGCTTACTTGATAGTCTATGACTTACCTTTCATGTGACTCGAAAGAGCAGACTCGGCCATAATGAAAAGCTGCACGTATTTTTGCAAACTTTACAAGAGGCACTTCATGGGGTTTGTGCCCGTTTGATCCAAAATTCTTATTTAGCATCTTTCAGTGCTCATTGAAACGACAACATGGGGGCGGAGTCACACAGCAGACGGTCAGATCGCGAGCACAGCAGGTTTCATTTTAGGCTCTCCAACATTTTATTTCTACACTTAATAAACAAACTATTTAGTCAGATGGGTATTTGTTGTAAAAGAAATACAATTACAATTTCAAGCATTTCTAAGCATTTTATCCAAAATTCAAGCACTTTTCAAACCTTGAAAACACAACATCAAAATTCAAGCACTTTCAAGGATTTCAAGCACCCGTACGAACCCTGGGAATAGTTTTCTTGCATGCATCCGTTTTTACCGCGCCTCAACTATTGCACAGTCTGATATTTATGACAGTTTTGATCTTACAGTGTGACATGGCTTACAGCACTGATTATGTTTGCACAGCCTGACATGAAACAATCGTGAAGGACTATAATAAATCTAAAAGTGTGCACCCGGGTTAAGTTTTGTTGCGGCCGCAACAAAGTTACTTAGTTTTTTTTTAGCGCAAAAAATAAATTAATAAATTAAAATCTTAACCCGGCTAATGATAAATTACAATGTTTAAAAAAAAGTGACAAAATTATGACAAAATTATATTTTTGGTTGAACTATCCCTCTAGTTTAAGATTTATTTTAATCATAATTATGCAGACCTAGCTTCCAGGTTGTATTGCTGTTAACATTATTTAAATTTAACTTTTTATTGCAGGTGGAGTTGGTTGAAACAACACCAGTCCCAGCAACACGCTTCCAACACTGATCAGTGTCACAATTCACCAGTGTGAGTGCCCGCGCTCTCCACCAGAGGGCTCTCCAATCCGGACTGTCATTCTATCATAAAGTACATTACCCATTATCCTTTGCCCGGACTCATTAAGCACTCACTGTTCCCTTTCGGGGAACTCGAGCTGCATCGAAACGCTGTGAGAACGCCTCTGCGTTAATGCGTCGTGAAGCGCGTGTAGAACCATTAAATCGGAAGATCGATCGATCGTCGGCGTGATGACGTCATCAACCGGAAGCTATAAAGCGTCCGTGAAAACAAACAGGAACTAGCTTCTGTGCCTTCAGCAAGCGATCTGTGTGAACCTGTCTGTCTATTTGGTGTTTTTGTCTGTCTATTTAGAAGATTTTTCCACCCTTTTGTTAAATATATCCCTATATTTACAAAAAAAGAGAAAATAATAGATCGATAATGGCGAGTGAAAGCAGTTAGTTCAAGAGGTGTGTTCATCCCTGCCCACGCTACATCACGGGTGGGGATACACACGCTCTTTGTGTTGCCTGCTTGGGAGCGCACCATGCCCAGGCAGCCCTCGAGGGTGCTGCTTCCGAGCACTGTGAAAAGCTACCATTAAGAACGCTGCGCTCCCGCCGGGCACTCTTTGAGGAGGGTGCCTTGGCTCGTGTTCCCCGCGGCTCTGGTCCAGCTGCTGCCGAGGCAGAGCGGAGGCTGCAGTCGTGGGGTTCACAATTGGACGTTG
Organism: Pseudorasbora parva; assembly: GCF_024679245.1. Taxonomy (NCBI): domain Eukaryota; kingdom Metazoa; phylum Chordata; class Actinopteri; order Cypriniformes; family Gobionidae; genus Pseudorasbora; species Pseudorasbora parva. Next base: position 44,167,789 of record NC_090185.1, read on the forward strand.
CAGAGGGGTTAGAGACGGATGCTGCCTTATCTCTGCCCTCACCTGCACCGTCCAGCGGCTCTACTCAGGGCATGGAAGCACGCATGGCGGTTTCTTCCCCCCTGAGAGAGTCGCCGGTGCTCCAACTATCCAGCTCCGAGGAGGTGGACGTTGAGAGCATCGAGACTGAAGATTTGCCACTTCAGTCCCCTGCGAGTGAGGAGCTCGTTGAGGTTCTGACGCGAGCAGTGGCCAGATTAAACATCGACTGGCCCACTGAAAGATCTGAGGCAGGAAGAAAGCGTTCTAGTAAATTAGATGAAAGATTCCTGCCGTCTCGCGCTTCAGAGCCTCAGCGCCGGGGCCTGCCGTTCTTCCATGATTTGCACACCGAGGTGGCAAGATCATGGAGGAGACCGGCATCATATAGAGTGTTCAGCCCGCAGACCCTGGTCTACAGTAACATCGCCGGGCTGAAACAATATGGTTATGGGGTGATGCCAAAGGTTGAAGAGACGCTTGCGAGCCATCTCTCGCCTTCCTCGGCATCGTCCCTGAAGGCCCCGACTTTGCCCACCAGACCCTTAAAGACAACGTCGGCACTGGTGGGAAAAGCGTACTCGGCATTAGGTCAGGCTGCCGCATGCCTGCACACTATGGCAATCGTGCAGGCGTATCAGGCTGACCTGCTCAGGGATCTGGATGGAAGAGATGAAGTGGGGGGAGATATAATAGCCGAATTAAGAACTTCTGCTGATCTAGCTCTCCGGGCCACCAAGGAGACGGACGGCCAGATGTGTGAGCCGCTCTATGGCAGCCCTGGTGGCCACGGAGAGGCACCTATGGCTCAACCCCACAGACATCAAAGAGAGGGAGAAAAGCTTCCTGCTGGACGCGCCGCTGTCTCCTGGCGGCCTCTTCGGTGACGCAGTACACACTGTCACCGAGAGGTTCCAGGAGGTTCAAAGAAACAAGCTGTGGCGCTAAAGCAGTTTCTCCCTCTCCGGGTCCAGGTCCCTGGGGCTGCTGCTGAGAAGCAGCCTAAGCCGAGTACGAGCTCCGCTCACAGGGCACAGCAAAAATGGAGCGTCGCCACCCGAACTCCCCCTCAGCGCGGGGACGAGGGGCGGTGCTCTCAGGCGAGACCTTATAGGGGCAGGGCTGATCTGAGGACATTCCTGATCGCCAAGAAGGCCTCGTCTAAGCGTTCCTGACGCCAGAAGCGTCAGGACGCTGAGGGTGTTTCCCCCCGTAGAGAAACGGTGTTTACCCCTGCCAACGGTACCCGTTTCCCTGCGGCGCCCTCTGGGGGCCGCGCTGCCAACCCTGCCGCAACGCCGGGGCGCAGTCGGTCTCTCGGGGGGCTCCCGAGCAGTCAAGTCAGTTGTTCCCTGCCGGTTCGCCGCTTCAGGGCGCTGTGCTTGCTGTTCAAAGTACACCAGAGGCCAGCCTCGAGAGGCTGGTTCCATTAGTAGATTTTCTAGACGAGTGGAAACGTCTGTCAAATATATCTCGTTGGGTCCTGCAGATAGTCGAAAGGGGTTACGCCATTCAATTCAAAAGGCGGCCACCTCCCTTCAGCGGTGTCCTACCCACAGAGGTGGGCCCAGAGCAGGCTCTGGTAATGGCACAGGAAGTAGAGACACTCCTGCGAAAGGGGGCTATAGAGAGGGCAGGGAGTCTGGGTTTTACAGCCGTTACATCATTGTGCCAAAGAAGGATGGGGGCTTACGCCCAATATTAGATCTGCGTCTATTAAATCGCTCAGTGGCCAAGCTCAAGTTCAAGATGCTCACACTCAGACAGATTGTATCGCAGATCAAATCGGAGGATTGGTTTGTCACCATAGACCTCAAAGATGCGTATTTTCATGTCTCCATCCTTCCACATCACAGGAAGTTTCTGAGGTTTGCCTTCGGGGGAGAGGCATACCAATATCGAGTACTTCCCTTCGGTCTAGCACTGTCACCCCGCACATTCATCAAGTGTGTGGATGCAGCTCTGGCACCGTTGCGTCTGCAGGGCATCCGCATACTGAATTATATCGACGACTGGCTAATTTTAGCACATACAGAGTGTGCTTTCTCCGGCTCAGAGAACCACTTTTCAAGGTGTGAACTGGGATTAGGTAATTATGCGGGCGCAATTATCGCCAACACGCATAACATCGATTCTGGCAGCAGTCAAAGAACCGAAGCTAGACCGGGCCGTCACTGTAAAGCAGTTCCAGAAACTGTTAGGTCTCATGGCAGCAGCGTCCAACGTGATACCTTTTGGCCTACTGAACATGAGGCCGCTACAGTGGTGGCTCAGAACAAAAGGGTTCTCCCCGAGAGGAAACCCACTCCGCACGATCAAAGTCACGCGGCGATGCCTACGTGCTCTGGTCATATGGAAAAACCTGGGGTTTCTATCCCAGGGTCCCATGTTGGGGGCTCATGTTCGTCGCGTGACGCTAACGATAGAAGCCTCTCTCACGGGCTGGGGTGTGACCATGAGTGGCCGTTCATCCCAGGGTCTATGGCAGGAACACCAGCGGCACTGGCACATAAATCGGCCAGAGATGCTCGCTGTGTTTCTTGCATTGAAACAGTTTCTGCCCGACCTCAGGGGCCATCATGTATTAGTCAGGACAGACAACACATCGGTGGTCGCCTATATAAATCACCAGGGGGGTCTGAGGTCAACTCCCTTGGACAAACTGGCACGTCGGATCCTCCTGTGGGCCCAGGGGAAACTGCTATCCATCAGAGCAGTCTATATCCCAGGGGTCCTAAATCAGGAAGCGGACATCCTGTCGAGGCAGGGGCCGAGGCCCGGGGAATGGAGACTCCACCCCGAGGTGGTGGAGCTCCTATGGCAAAAGTATGGGAAAGCAGAGATAGACCTGTTTGCTTCGGGAGAGAATTCTCACTGTCCTCAGTGGTTCTCTCTGTCGAATCCAGCCCCGCTGGGGTTGGACGCCATGGTACAGGAGTGGCCGAGGCTGCCCCTGTACGCCTTTCCCCCGATTGTCCTGCTTCCAGGAGTTCTGGAGAGGGTACGCCGGGACGGGGCCCAGGTACTTCTAGTGGCTCCGTTCTGGCCGACCAGAGTATGGTTTTCGGACCTGATATCTCTCCTGGAAGGCTCTCCGATGGAGATTCCGACCAGGAGGGATCTGCTCTCTCAGGCGGGCGGGAGATTCCTGCACCCACGCCCAGAGTTGTGGAAACTGTGGGCCTGGCCTCTGAGGGGGCCAGGCTCATAGAGGAAGGTCTCTCGGCCGAGGTCGTGGAGACCATCCTTCAATCCAGAGCTCCGTCCACAAGGAAGCTGTACGCTTTGAAATGGAAACTTTTCTCAGCATGGTGCAGAGAACGCCAGTGGGACCCAGTTAACTGCCTGGTTGGTACAGTGCTGGAGTTTCTGCAGGCAAGGTTCTCGGCAGGGTTGACCCCCTCCACAATAAAGGTGTAAGTGGCGGCCCTGGCTGCCTTCCACGTCCCTTTGGGGTGAGTGTCTTTGGGAAGACACCCTCTAATTACACGTTTCCTCCGTGGTACCTTAAGGTTGAGGCCGGTTAGGCACTCGAGGGTCCCTGCATGGGACTTGGCCATTGTTTTACGGGGCTTGTCTGAGCCTCCGTTTGAACCCTTAGATGAGGTTTCAGATAAGTTCCTCACCTTAAAGACCATCTTCCTTTTGGCCATTTCATCCCTAAAGAGAATAGGAGATATTCAGTCCCTGTCAGTAGGGCCCTCATGCCTAGAGTTTGCGCCTGGTATGGTAAAGGCTTTTCTGCATCCCAGACCAGGTTACGTCCCCAAGGTTCCTACGGGCTCACGGGGCCCTATCACTCTACAAGCCTTCTGTCCTCCTCCTTTCATGACGTCAGACCAGGAAAGATTGAATCTGCTGTGCCCTGTCAGGGCATTAGATACGTATGTCCACAGAGCTGCCCTGTGGAGAAAGACCGATCAACTGTTCGTCTGTTTCGGAGCCCAGAAAAAGGGGGCTCCAGTATCTAAGCAGAGAATGAGCAAGTGGGTGGTTGAGGCCATCTCACTTGCTTACGAGGCGGTCGGGCAGCCGTCTCCTTCTGTCGGGGGCTTCCCTCCAAGACATTTGTAATGCAGCAGGCTGGTCGTCGCCGCTGACCTTCGTCAGATTCTACGAGTTAGATTTGGCCTCTACAGTTGGGGCGCAGGTACTCTCGTAGTCGTGTGCGCTACGGCTTCACACATATGAGGCACTTGGTCCCGTGGCGATGTGGGTATAAGCGTTCTCACAACGTTTCGATGCAGCTTGAGTTCCCCGAAAGGGAACGTCTCGGTTACATATGTAACCCTAGTTCCCTGAGGGAACGAGACGCTGCGTCGCCCTGCCATACTCCCGGCGTGCCCGTGATCACTTACTTCAGGCTTTATCAGAAGCTAGTTCCTGTTTGTTTTCACGGACGCTTTATAGCTTCCGGTCGATGACCTCATCACGCCGACAATCGATCGATCTTCCGATGGAATGGTTCTACAGGCGCTTCACGACGCATTAACGCAGAGGCGTTCTCACAGCGTTTCAACGCAGCGTCTCGTTCCCTCAGGGAACTAGGGTTACATACGTAACCAAGACATTTACACTTGTGTCTTATTATTCTGTTTTCCGCCTGGTTATCTCTGTTATTCACTGTGAAGTCTTGTTTTGTGTACAGTGCATTTCTGAACAGTAGTGGTACCCTTATTTGAATGCATTAATAAGAGAGTGATTGTGTGTGTGAATTACTCGTCTCTCTTCATTATGAAGCTGTGGTTTGAACTTCAAAGGTATTAACATATATGCCTATAACGGTTGAGTTTCTAAGCTACTTCAGTGACTTTACTTCGTCACAGGATAGCGTTGACACTGCGTTTCTGCGCTGCTCTCTAAGCGCGATCTTCACGTGATGTGCGAGATTCTGAGAGTTCGTTTGTCATAATATATCATGCATTTGTTCAACATAATACACATCTGATGGTCTAAAATCACTTTAATGTTCAAACTGGCAGGCCTTAAAACACATAAAATGACAAAGCTTTGTGAGGACGCAGGTGAAAGAGGTCTGAGACGAGACATGGCTCGGCTCTCTGTGACAGAGAAAAGCTGAGCACTGAACGGATACGCTTTCCGTATTGTTGTCTTTGAATCGTGCACAATCGCTTTAAATGTTCAATCTGGAAAGCCTTTAAACGCATTTACATGACAAACTTTATGAGGACGAAAGTTTTAATTTAATTACACAGTATCACTGAATTAAATAATAGGTTCTACACAACATAGGCTATAGGCTATAAATAGGGCTGTACGATTATTCAAAAAATAATCAAAACCGAAATTCAGACCCTCTAAAGGCATCTTTACACAGCAAACGCGGCACAGAAACCGATTCTGACCCGGCATAAAATCCCCAAAATGTGCATATACACAGACCGTTTAATCCTTCTCTGAAGCGGCATAAATGCATTTACACAGGAATTAAAATCGCGGGTAACAATGCGTTGAACATTATTTAAAGTGTTATAAATGAATTTAAAACAAATAATGAAATGTATAAAAATAGACCTATATATATATATATATATATATATATATATATATATTTTTTTTTTTTTTTTTTTTTTATAACAAAAAAATAGTTTTTTTCTGCCTTCTATAAAGCGCTTTTGATGTTTGGCATAATTCTGTAGGTCTACACTGTAATTCTGCAATTCTTCTATTGTAGGCTACGGTATAGTTATTTTATATTTCTTAATAAAATTGTGCCTGATTGACAATGCTATAACGAAAGTATAGCCTACATTATTACGGGTTAGAATACCGCAGGATTAAAAGATCCAAAGTTTTTTTCAAAGAAACAGAAAGTCACTTTAGAGCATTCACAACATGTAGGCTAGGCTACAGTGCGTCGCATCCGTGGGGGATACACCCACTCTTTTCTCGGTGACAGGTTTCAACACCCGCTCTTTTTCTGCAGTTTTTCCGCAGTTTTGCACAAACACCATAGCCTACTGCAGTCGCTCCTCCATTTCTCTGGCCGCTCTGTGTCTGCGCTCGCTGCTGTTTCGGTGCAGGACGGACCTGTCCGCGGTCGTTCTCCGTGGTTCTGACCAAAGAAGAGCGATCTGGAATCTCCATTATAGCACCTGCATACCCTATCTCTCTGTGCCCATAGACTGTAAAAGTGGTCAGGGTTGTAATATTTCCCCAAAACGAAGTTTAGTTCTCAGCTCGTATAACATGAACCCGAATATTTGACAATTCTGTCTAATTGTGAAAAGAAAAACGTTACACACGTCAACCCATTACCGACGATTTTTGTTCGCGTCTTTATTAAATAGGCCTATAGCCTACAAACAGTTAGGCTATTTAATTAAAACATTATGTTATAGGCTAATATTTAAACATAGCCTAACTATGACATTATAGTTTTCTTTAACCCTTTGTCCAGCGAAATTAAGCGCCGCCGCATTTTGTTCCTTCGTGACAGCGGGAACAACTCACTCTGTAATTTTTTGCCATATGATACAGATAGCCTAGGTGATATGCATAATTATAAACTATACATTTTCTACTTTTATGTCACAATAACAACAAAGATTCTGGGAATAATGTTTTTGCACTTCAAAATTTCCAAACGCTGTCTTAATTAATTTTTTTATTATTAGGCTAATAACAATTGTTTAAAAGCATTTCTAAATGCAGTTATTTCCAAAAAAAACGAAATTTCGAGCCAAAATAACGAAATGGTAAAAACTACCACCATGCAAATTACATTTAGCCCTTCTCTCGCTACAACCCGACTGGGGAACGAATGAGCTAAATGTTCTAAATAAATATGCACATAGCCTAATAATAATGATAATTAAAAATTAAATAAACTCAAATATTCTACAATGTTGCTTATAGACAAATTAGCCTACAACCATAATGATTGAGTAGCTATAGTCTATTTCAAGTTTTTAGGCTGCACTATGCCTAAGGGAAAAATCCAAACTTCAGTCTATTTTAACGACATGTAGGACAGCAGATAGAATATATCAGAAAATATCACATCTAATATAAAATATCTCTCCAAGAGATTATAATAGCCTACTGGGTTGCACAGTGACGCCGACTGGGTACTGCATTTACCGTTTCTGAGGGGAAATGTTGCAGTGCGTTGATCTCCCAGTCTCTTCAAAGGAAGATTACAAACGGCGAACACTACAGTGGTTAGCTTGACGATGTGAGTACAGAAAGCATTTACTTTAATTCCTAGATAGTTTGTCTCCTTGCTGCTTCTTGATTCTCGAGACTAGTGAGCTTGCTGACAGGCGGTTGTCATGACAATGATGTAGTTTAAGGCGGCACAAGTTCGCGTTCATTTACACTGAATCAAAACCGCTTCTATGTCGCCTTTGATACTAGGGGCCGAGGTGGGTCAGACCCGGCATAATTTAAGTCTGCTTTAATGCGGCATCGCGTCTTTACACAGAATTTTGAGCAGACACAGACCCGCGTTAGACCCGCCTTAACTCGGCTGTGTAAAGATGCCTTTACAGACGTATTTTTCCCATGTCGGTTATTCTGGTTGTAGTCATGTGACTCCGGCGTCAGTCACATAAAGTGCAGTTTGCAGAGTTATGTGTATACGTGTGTGGTTTGCTACAAAGAAATGTACAAATACAATGGTTTTTCGGTTCGGTAGTTTTTTTTTTGTTTAGTTTTTTTTCTATTCTATTCTATTCTTAGGCAACAGGAACAGAAAAAGTTAAGGAGAAAATGTTTTTATTGCAATACTCTTTCTTTATTTTACTTAAAAGACTTGAAAACCCTTACTTAAACTTAAAACTTTACCTAAAAAACCCTGTTTGATGTACCAGAGATGTAGAGTAGCAATTAAGTATGAAATTGAATGAATAAATGTAGGCTTAAATTAAAACTACAGTCTTCAATATACAACATTGATTAAAAGCTACTGTATTAAAGGGTAACTAAACCCCTGTTCACAGCCTAACTCCGCCCTCTGGCAATATTTGAAAAATGCTGCAAAAGTGGGCAGAGCCCAGCGGAGACAGAGGGGACGAGACGAGGGCGGAGCTGAGCGGGGGGGGGGGGGGGGGGGGGGTGCACACCCGAGACCCGTAGTGACAACTTGTTTGACAGTTGTCAGACTCGCAAAGATGGATAGTGACTGGAGTGAGGACAGTAGTTTTGCAACAGAGCAGTCATCTAAAGTAGAGGGCTTTTCTCCACCACCTTCACCTGAAGTGGACTGGAGGAGGGTGAAATGTCTGTAGACACAGAGTTTGTTGGCTCAAACTGCTTTAACTCCCGATGCCGACGATGCTTTCATTCATTCATTCATTCATGCTAGCGAAGCAGCAGCGCAAGAGAGAATGAGATCACTAACTAATCTATGAACACTGAACAGCCATATACTTATACTGAATGCCACTAAAAAAGCGCAGGACCAGTAAGTTCAAACCTAATAGCCTTTTACAACAGATTTCCTCATATTAAATATTCCTCATGCATTAAATAAAAGTTAGACTACATACGCCAGCAGTCTAGCACGTTAAGGATTTGTTGTTTGTTACCACAGCAACCATTTGCGTGTCAGGGTTTGTCTGAAAGCATCTGAGGTATGAAAATTATCTGTAGACATGACAGGCGGCAAAAATATCAGAAGAAAAGCTAAACATGTACTTACAACTGCATCATATATCTTTATTTTCTTAATTAGGATGTTGAAAGCAAGTGAAGAGAACTTCTAACAATGCTACACTAACAACTATGCTAATTAACTAACTAGGCTACACGAATTAATCTAAATAACTATACAAATGGCTGTGCTAACTAGATGATAATATATGCTATCCTGATAATTTTCTATACTCACAATTACAACTCCTGACTCGCTACAGAGGTTTTGAACTGAAACAGGATGCTTTTATACCAGGGGTGTGGTGAGCTGCGCCAGGGGCATTGTGAGTTCCCGCCAGGGGCGTGGTAGTGAGCCGTTGGAAGTACAAACCTACGTAACGAAGTACCATAACGTCCAATAGGAAAATTCAACTGCAGTAGCCACCGTTCAACCTTAAGAGGGCAGCACTAAGACGTTTTTACACCATATATTATAGAAATTAAACACTTTAAACCCAACTGTCAAAACATTTACTCGACTCAATGAACAATAATAATAAAGCTCCATTCTTGCAGATCATTAACTAAAAAAAGTTGTTCTAGGGTTTAGTTACCCTTTAAAGGTTGTAACAACAACGACTCATGAGTTTAATGTCTCGGGGAATAATTAACTCAAAAGGGATTTAATATTCAATATTCATAATTTTTATGAATATAATTTGCCAGTTGTTCATTACGTATTAAAATTTTCCGATAGGGAAAATTGTTTAATTAAATACAAGTAACCCTTTATGAAATTGCTTGAAATTATCCTACTAAGTTTGTCCTGCAAATTAGTTATAGACTTTCCAAATCAATTCTCAATAAGGGATTACTGCTTTACGAGCGCATAAGAAACATTAACTTTACTGATCAGGATAAGTTCAATATTTCAAATGGTCATACAGTTTACTTTACTAACATAGTAGCATAAGCAGTTAGGTAACGTTTAGATCGCAAGTTTCATTGACTTCGTGTATGTGGCAGAATAACAGATTCAACTCATTAAATGTCTTCTGGAGGTTTAATAAACACAGACTAAAAATAACACTACAATTCACACAGAAAGTACACACTAAATATGCATCAAGAGAGTAGAAGTATAGATATTAACGAAAGAATACATAAAAGAGAATAATGAATAGACTGAAATTAGAGAGAGATAAAAGAGAGAGAGAGAGACAAAGAGAGTGAGAGAGAGAGAGAGAGAGAGAGAGAGAGAGAGAGACAAAGAGAGTGGGGGGAGGGTAGCAACAACTTTCCTTCAGTTCATCAATTACGACCTTCACGGAGTTATCTTGTCCCAACGGGAAAATAACACACCCTCTTAACAGCAGTTTGAATTTGGAAATAAGAATACTTGCTTTAGTTTTGGCTTCTCGCGTGTGTGCGTGTGTTCCGAGTTCAAATGTCCTGCATGTCCGGCGGTTCTTTCCGAGGTCGGGGTGGAGCGGCTGGTTGCTCTAGAGATGCTCTGTGTTCTCCCTGAAGAAATGCCCTCGGGGCTAGGAATTTGATGAATCAGAAGGGAAGCGAGGAGAACCAGGGAAGAGGGTAAGAGGAAGAGTGTTGGGGCCTGCTTGGAGGGCCTGCATTGGTGGCCTGGCTCAAGGGCCAGCCACGATGACGTGTTGGTTCAGCCAGAGAGAGAAGAGAGAGAGCGGAGTAAGAGCCAGGGAGGGCATCCGAGGTCCTCCTTTTATGGTCTGGCCGTAGTCCCACCCTCCAGGGTTAGACTTAACCAATGAGAGTGTTGGGATTTCCCGGTGGGAAATTCCTCAGCAGATTTATGGTTCTTTGTTTCAAAGTTCGACTCAGTGGGTCTCTGAGTCTTCATACTATAATTAATGCAACAAACACACACTGCATTTTCTGAATAAGTGATATACATGGAAGTGTAAGTCGTGAAGTGAGCATTAATTTGATAGGAGACATGACATATATGAGGTTATCTGAACTAGTACTTTGTTAAGACACAGACAAAAAGATGCAAAATACCATACAGAAGAAACATTTTACAAAACAGTTATGTGTTTACATATAATGTCCTGGGGTACATGTTCATCTATAGATGGTTTGTCTATAATTTGAGGCAAAAGCTCTGTGTCTTAAGCTCTTTGTGTCTGAAACTTCATGTGGCCAAATTCCTTTCGGGGCCATAAAACATCTTATCAGATGGTTTCCCGGGGTAACGAAGAATCTCCCTCTGTTGTGTTGGGGGAAGGTCTGCCACCCAGCACACAGCTTTCACAACATATTTGTTAAATGTAACTGGCGATTGTGTGTTTGATTCGCCTGAGTCGCTACATAATCCCCCCTTTCGCTAGTTGTTGTCCCTCCTATGGACAACAACGAGCGATATCAAAGATTCAGGAAGATCAGACACACCATAGCCATGTTAGGCTCCAGTTGTTTGTGTCTCCTGAAGTGATGGTCGTTCCACGGCAGATAAGGCAGACAGTAGCCTAGTTCAGGTCTCTGTGCTTGTGCAGCAGGTGTCGAGGCAGCAGGTGCCCTGACGGTGCGTCACCTGTCATCCAGAAGTCCGTTTGTGTGGTGCAGGTGTGCTGTGGGCTTTCTGCAGCCCTGGGTGGAACCATGTTCCTCGCAATGGCCAGTCAGTCCTTTAAGTCTCCTGCCTAGGAAGATGGACTGTGCATCTTGACACTTTTATGTCCTATGCTGACTAGGAACTTTTCCAGAGGGTGCCTCGCATTGTGGCCAGGCTGGGTGCCTTCTGGTGATCCACTTTGGTTTCTCTGTTTCAAAGTTCAAAGTCATTGGGGTTTTGAGAATCCCTTCAGAGGCGGCCTTGTGTTCGTTTAAGGCCTTCTTTCTCAAATCATATGCATGACATAGTGTGGGGCTTGGCAGTATTGCCTACAAGGTGACTAACTGGTGTTGGAGGAGAAGGTTCTTGAAGCTGGTGTAAGGTTAGGCAGAGGGCTTGGGCTCCTCCCCCCCTTTGCGTTTGTGTGCAGGGCTGGAGGAGCTTGCGCTGCTGATGTGAAGTTCAGGAGAGTACGTCTTTCTTTTGAGGATTCATTTGCAGTTGGTGATCAGCAGTCCAGGTTGCTCTCTCAGTACGATGCCCGAGGCTGGACCCGGTGTGATGATGTCTGGTGGTGGCTGGCCTCTGATTGTCTGGAGGCACAGGAGCATGATCACGGCCGCGTTTCTTAGGCATTTCCAGATCTGTTGCATGGCCTCAGTAGTGAAGTGGATGCCTCTGTCTGAGTTGATTCTCAGTGGCAATCTTGACAGGAAAAACATGTGATTCATCAGGTGGTATGCCGTGGTCTGGGCGGTGTCGTTGGGTGCTGGCAGACACTCTACCCACTTGGTAAACTGGCACACCACTGTGAGAAAGTACTTTTTGCCTTTTGTGGACCTGGGCAGGGGTTCTACCCGGTCGATTTGTAGGTTTGACCATGGGAACGTGGTCCCTCTGTGTTGCAGTGGGGCTCTGTGGCTCGGGTTTGCTGGTTGGAACTGGCAGCGAACTAGCCATTCTCTAACATACTCTGCCGCATCTTGATGCATCCCAGGCCCATATGCCACCTGTTTCAGTGTGTCATACGTGGCTCTGGTGCCGTGGTGTCCAGCACATGGTGTGTTGTGGGCGTACATTAGCATCACCCCCCTTTGCGACCGTGGCATTACAAGCTGTGGCGCTGTGTTGCCATCGGGTGCACACCAGAGAATGTTGTCCATAATATGCATCATGTGTCTGGAGTTATGTAGATGCTTGTGGCTAGAGTCATCAATGAGCTCAGAGTCAGTGATAGGGTGGTTGGAGGGGTCTGAGAGGTGGTCAAGAATTGTCTTTATTGCAGTGTCAGAGGTTTGCATATCCGCAATATCGTTGTTGGAAATTTGCGGAGTTAGCGATAGCAGCTGCAAGGCCGGCATTGTAGCCGGTGTCGATCGCTTGCTGTGGGTTAGCACTGCAACAATGGGGCTGGATGTGGGGTTCGGGGGTGCCCACATGTCGCCGTGTGTTGTGTTTTTACTGATTGCATTGCACAGTGGTAGACTTTTGGTTGAGTTGTCTGCCCACAGTGCAGGGATACTGTTCGTTGTGATAATGTCATTCAGCTGTAGGTCATTCATGACCTGGGGGCAGAAGGCATCAGAGTCTTTGGATAGCTGAAATGTGCAAAGTAGCGAACTTGAACTTGGCTTTGGGGCTGAGGCTGTGTTGTCACAGTGTGCTGCAGGGGGTCCCGTGGCCTTTGTGGCCTGGCAGTCTGGCTCTGTGGGAGTTCCCGTGACCTCTGTGACTTGACAGTCTTGCTCAGACGATGTGTGTGTCTGAAGGGGCAGAGGGTCACGCACTTGAGCCCAGACTTTCAGCTGTTTGAAGTCCAGTACGGGTTCGAAGCGGTCCAGCAGGTCTTTTCCGATGAGAAACGGATAAGTGTTCATAGGGGAGATATAGACTGGGTGTATCAGCCTCATAGGTCCAATTGTCAGGTGGATGGAAGCTACGTGCTTGAGCTGGATGTCGTTTTGGCTATACGACTGCACATTTAGCTTACAAGTGTGAAGGTTAAGGGTGCGATTTTTCCTCTGTGCTTCAAATCTGAGTCTTTCAAACAGTTGGGCGGATATAAGCGTGAGGTCGGAGCCAGTGTCAACTAGGGCTTCGAGCTTAAATTCCCTTTCCATAGTGATAGTCAGATAGAGTTTTCGAGCCATCCCCTTCTCGCTTAGGTTTCCCAGGAGTCTTGGTGTGGGGACCTGTGTGTTGCTTGATAAGCCGTCTGGATATGTGTCAAATGTCTCATTATGCGTGCAAACAATCAAAGCAGCGCTTTCTGGTACGCTGGGCTGTCCCATGATGCTGTCTTGATTAGAGGCTGTTGCTGTCAACTGTAGTGAGTGTGTGCTGCTGACGTGTGGGGGTGCAACAGTTAGTACACTAGTCCGTGGTTGGGGAACAGTGTTCAGGGTGGATGATTCAGTTGCAGGAAGGGCGGGAAGGTTGATTTCAGGTATCATGTCTAGTCGTGCTGTACCTGGTCCGTCCTTCTTGTCTTCCTTGTGAGGTTTCTGTCGGAGGAGCTCTTTTAGGATCTTTATGAGCTCTGTAACTTCAGAAGCAGCTACACTTTCTTTGCCAGACGTGGGTTCAGGTCTGGGCCTACCATTGTCCCGTCGAGAGTGGCCTCTTCGCTGGCTTTCTGGGCGAGGCGGGTCCCAGGATCCTTCAGAGCGATCACTCTGGTACCGTGGATGGTCGCCATTATGACCACGCTGCCCTCTGCTGGCTTGGAGTGGTTTGGACTCTCTGTTGACGGGTCGGTAACTGTGGTTCTGTTTGGCACCCTCTAGGGTTAGCTCTGGGTGGTGCACAGAGACAGGGCAGATGGTGGGCTGTTTTACAGTCTTTTCAGAAATGGTTTTCTGTTTGACGTAAGCTATGTGAGCCAAGTCTCTTAACTGTTGCGTGCCCATGCTGCGCGGGCACGCCAGCACCCCCAGGTGGTAACTGATGGTAGGGTGCAGGTTTCGGAGGAAAAGAGTTTTGAAGTTGATGTCCTCTTCCATGCCTGGGTCGTTACGTGTCCCGAAGTAGGCACGTCGCAGTCTGTTATAAAAGTTCTGTGAGGTCTCACGTCGAGCTTGCTTAAGGTCCATGGCAGTGATGAACCCTAGGTCTGACTCAGGGTCGGAGTACTCACGAATTAGAGCTTGTCGTAGATGCCAGTAGTCCGCTTTGATGGCCTCTGGTTGTCGATCCAGAAAGCTGCGTACGTCACGATTAGACGTGGCCCTGAGCAGGTACAGTCTGTCCCAGTTGTTCGCGTGAGCGACAGTTTGCAAGTAAAAGTCTATGTCTTTTAAGTATGCGTGGACGTCGTGTCCTCCTGCCGGGTCTGGGCTGAAGGTAGGAATATTTCTGGCCAGCTTGTCGAGGTTCTTTGGAGCTTCGTGGCTGTTGACCTTGACTTCCTGGAAGGGCGTCCTTTCCTTTGCTGCTGACGGGGATTCATGGAGACTGGCGGGTGCTCTTTTAAACAGGGGGCTGTCATTCCCCTTCGTAGCTCTTGCTTCGTGGCTAAAATGTGCGGAGTAACTGGTCAGGGGAAACTGTGTGTTGTGTGTTTCCCCCTTCCGGTAACGTTGCACTATATATGATTGTCTCAGTTCTCTTTGCACCATGTCAAGTTCATTTTTGAGCTCGTGTCTTTGCTGGATGAGCTCGTCGATCTCGGCTTGTGCCGACTGCAAATGTTTTGCATAGACTTTAGCTTTAATGTCTCTGTCTTTAAGTTCATCAGTGGCTCTCTCCAGGAGGGATTCGCCACGCCGAAGCTTTTCGTCGAGGTTTTTCCTGGCGTCTTTCTCTGACTGTACTCGTCGGTCGGTGTCACGACGGAGCTCCTTCAGGGTCTTTTGAAGTCTTTCTATTTCTTTTCTTTGTTCTTTGTCTGTTTCGTCGTCTTTCTCTGTGTCTAGAAGCTGATCTAGACGAAGCTGGGTGAGGGCTTGGTCTCTCCGGGCCTCCTTGGCTTGAAGCTTTAGCGTTGCTGCCTCCTGTTCCAGGTTGTCGTAGCTCCCTTCGCTTAGACGTGCCTGTGCGATGAGGACGTGGGCGAGGCTTCCGAGGATCTTGGCCACTTCCTTGTTGGAGTAGCTGTGCGTGGGGTCGTGTGTCATCAGCTGGTCTAGCTCGGTGTCCAGTTGCTCCTGGCTTGGCTGCCCCAGACTTCCTTGACTGGTGGCCGTTAGCGCTTCCAGCCATGTCGTTAGGCGGTCCCACGGGACGGCAGGGCTGGGGGCACGGGACATTACTGCGGAAGAGAGAAACACAGCACACACACACAGAGAGAGAGAGAGCCAATGCAAGCTTGTTCTAAGCTAACGAGCTATCGTACGGATAGCTGGGAATTTTGGCTAACTGATGTAGACAGTTAGATAATTAGACAATTCAGACAATTAGGTGGGCGGTAGCCCTGGTTGTCACTTGGTGAACTGCTGCTCGGTTGTCCCGGGACTATCTAATTCTCCTTGGGGTCTCTTGGTGAACTGAAAGAAACACAATCGTGATAGTCCAACAGTGAGGATAGGAAAGAGCACAGTGGAAACAAACACAAGATGAATTGGTCTGTAATGAAAGGAATGTCAGCGTGCGCGCCGGGAGTGTTAGGGAAATTAATTGGCTAAATGCTCAAGATATACTAAAATTCGGCTTGTACTATGGGTTATCCCATTTAGCTCATCCGGGGTGGATTGAGGTCGCTTAAGTGGAAGATTAAATATCAAGAGCAATTTAGAAAAAGGCAAAAGTTTCTGTCAAGTAGTGATAAAACAAAAAGCACTTTTGATACCGTTTGTAATTACCAGCCTGAGCTTTATTCCCAATGGTAGGGGAAAAGAAAAACTTTTGCAGAGAGAAAAAAAAAATAATAATAAAAAAATAAATAAATTAATAATAATAATTTCTAATTAAAAAAATTAATTAAAATTAAAAATTGAAAATTAAAAATTAAAATTAAAAATAAAATTATAAATAAAAAAAAAAAAAATTAGAAGCTCAACTTAATTCAAATTAAATTCAAAGCAAGTTTAAATGAAATTTAAATAAGCCTGTAAGGAAAATCAAATAAAAGAAAGCCAATCAAAAATCCTACCCTATAACGATTAATCTCTTAGTGGGAGTTATCCAAATAAAAGAATTAATCAGAAAGGGAGTAGGGATTTAGTGTTGCGCTGACTTAACAGGGTATAGCCACACGGTGGCGTCCTTCCTTCCAATTGGACTGTCTGTGACTTAAACCTAATTTCACTTTGAGTTAGAGGAAGTTATGTTTGTTTTTAAACTTCAAATTCGAATAAGGGTGTTTAATCAGCGAGAAAGGAGACTTGGTTGTTGCTAGAAAAATTGTATAAATGAAACTGTGTACAACAGTAAGCAATAAACAATTTATAGGCTCAAACTTATTTTGTTAAGGCAGAATCAAATAACGGAGAGTGAAACTATCCGAATTTATCCACACGATGGCGCTGTTGCGCCCGCCCTAGACTAGAGTTAGTTAGGCGGAAATGCTCACCAGATGGCTTTGTCTGGTTCTAGAGTCGCCCTCCGGCGTGCTGCAAGCGGCGTTGCAATTCTTGAGTCGCCCCCTCGCGTTCTGCAAGCGGCGTTGCAATTTCTGAGTCGCCCTGGCGTTCTGCAAGCGGCGTTGCAATTCTTGAGTCGCCGTTTGGCGTTTTGCACTCACTTAAAAATGACTGTACTTTATGTGCACGAGCAACAAAACGGGTGACAGCAGGAATTTTCCGTCTGCCTATTCACGCATTTTACATGGACTCCAATAGACATTTATCAATATGGCTGACGGTTTTCAGCATTTTTGATTCAAATGTTTTAGGTCTCAGGTCTTTGGTTAGCTAAGCCAGACTTAAACCAGGAGTTATCGTTTATCTTAACGATATAATAATTATTCTGAGGCCCCTTATATTGTACAGGAGAGTCTCGTCCTGTCCCAATCTTCCGCACAGATAGAAACTTTTTGTAGTTCAGATCAAGCGGGATAACGCAACGTACGTGTCTACAGACATCATCAAAATCTCATTATTTTGATGGAACACATAATATATTGCTCGAGTCAAATGTATGGATTTTCTACAATACATTTGTTAGGAAATCACGCGGATAAACTCTATTGCGCCTACGGCCTGCAGAGTTTTTCGGAGATCACGCGGATTTTCGTACCGTTCATATTTTTTTAATATAATCCGGCTACTTCAACATTTCTCAGCATCTGTTTATGCTTGGGTTCGCTTTGCGCGTACCGTTCATAATTCACCAACAACAACAAAACAAAAACGAAACAAAACGCGTGTGCAGGTTATTAATACCTCAAAAATACACAATGAATAGAATATGAATATCATTCACACATACACAAACGTTTGAAACTTGCCCGCATTCTCCACCAAATAAATGTAACAACAACGACTCATGAGTTTAATGTCTCGGGGAATAATTAACTCAAAAGGGATTTAATATTCAATATTCATAATTTTTATGAATATAATTTGCCAGTTGTTCATTACGTATTAAAATTTTCCGATAGGGAAAATTGTTTAATTAAATACAAGTAACCCTTTATGAAATTGCTTGAAATTATCCTACTAAGTTTGTCCTGCAAATTAGTTATAGACTTTCCAAATCAATTCTCAATAAGGGATTACTGCTTTACGAGCGCATAAGAAACATTAACTTTACTGATCAGGATAAGTTCAATATTTCAAATGGTCATACAGTTTACTTTACTAACATAGTAGCATAAGCAGTTAGGTAACGTTTAGATCGCAAGTTTCATTGACTTTGTGTATGTGGCAGAATAACAGATTCAACTCATTAAATGTCTTCTGGAGGTTTAATAAACACAGACTAAAAATAACACTACAATTCACACAGAAAGTACACACTAAATATGCATCAAGAGAGTAGAAGTATAGATATTAACGAAAGAATACATAAAAGAGAATAATGAATAGACTGAAATTAGAGAGAGATAAAAGAGAGAGAGAGAGACAAAGAGAGTGAGAGAGAGAGAGAGAGAGAGAGAGAGAGAGAGAGAGAGAGAGAGAGAGAGACAAAGAGAGTGGGGGGAGGGTAGCAACAACTTTCCTTCAGTTCATCAATTACGACCTTCACGGAGTTATCTTGTCCCAACGGGAAAATAACACACCCTCTTAACAGCAGTTTGAATGTGGAAATAAGAATACTTGCTTTAGTTTTGGCTTCTCGCGTGTGTGCGTGTGTTCCGAGTTCAAATGTCCTGCATGTCCGGCGGTTCTTTCCGAGGTCGGGGTGGAGCGGCTGGTTGCTCTAGAGATGCTCTGTGTTCTCCCTGAAGAAATGCCCTCGGGGCTAGGAATTTGATGAATCAGAAGGGAAGCGAGGAGAACCAGGGAAGAGGGTAAGAGGAAGAGTGTTGGGGCCTGCTTGGAGGGCCTGCATTGGTGGCCTGGCTCAAGGGCCAGCCACGATGACGTGTTGGTTCAGCCAGAGAGAGAAGAGAGAGAGCGGAGTAAGAGCCAGGGAGGGCATCCGAGGTCCTCCTTTTATGGTCTGGCCGTAGTCCCACCCTCCAGGGTTAGACTTAACCAATGAGAGTGTTGGGATTTCCCGGCGGGAAATTCCTCAGCAGATTTATGGTTCTTTGTTTCAAAGTTCGACTCAGTGGGTCTCTGAGTCTTCATACTATAATTAATGCAACAAACACACACTGCATTTTCTGAATAAGTGATATACATGGAAGTGTAAGTCGTGAAGTGAGCATTAATTTGATAGGAGACATGACATATATGAGGTTATCTGAACTAGTACTTTGTTAAGACACAGACAAAAAGATGCAAAATACCATACAGAAGAAACATTTTACAAAACAGTTATGTGTTTACATATAATGTCCTGGGGTACATGTTCATCTATAGATGGTTTGTCTATAATTTGAGGCAAAAGCTCTGTGTCTTAAGCTCTTTGTGTCTGAAACTTCATGTGGCCAAATTCCTTTCGGGGCCATAAAACATCTTATCAGATGGTTTCCCGGGGTAACGAAGAATCTCCCTCTGTTGTGTTGGGGGAAGGTCTGCCACCCAGCACACAGCTTTCACAACATATTTGTTAAATGTAACTGGCGATTGTGTGTTTGATTCGCCTGAGTCGCTACAAGGTCTTTTGTTTTTTATAACATAATTTTAGAGGTGAACTGTCCCTTTAAGGACTAGGCTGCGCTGCTGTCAATTGAAGACCTGGTCGTGACATCTCATTTATAGACGCACGCGATTTTACTTTTCATATATTTTATATATATATATATATATATATATATATATATATATATATATATATATATATATATATATATATATATATATATATACTGGGCCGCATTAATGCACAGGCTTACCTGTGGGAGGGCCCCGATGATGCCAGAAAATATTGTAACCGGATTTTATAATATGTTGGCTGTCCCTTTAAAATTACACTTTATTGCGTTGAATGCACATGCGGGCTTTGCAAGTCCTGCTCGAGAAATGTCAGTCAAACTCTCTCACTCAGTGAACCCTGCAATCAACAGTCACAGTTAGAGCTTAGAGCTCAAAAAAATCAAGCCCGACCCTACCGAGCCCCTTATTTTGTCCGAGCCCGGCCCTGCCCGACACATTAACTGCGGACCGGTGTGGCTCAATAATCCGCAATAATCATGAACCCTCACCAGTAAAATTATGTTCCCTTAAAAGACGATGTGATGTGAAAGATGTGAAAACTGGTGACACTTCTGCTAGATTCCGAGACTGTGAAAAACTGTGCTAAAATATTCTGCCATGTAATATAGCAATATAGCCTAATGCATAAGCTGATAATATAATTTTTTTAATGCACAAATAAATGTGAGCACTGTGCATTTATACTGAAATATAGGTGCATATTTTGCTTTAACTTGTAAAGTAGCCTATACAAACAACAATGTATAATATTTAAATGCATCAAATTAAATATTGACTTCTGTCCTTATTATATAATTTAAATAAATTCATATTCTTAGTGATTCAGTAGTTAACAGAACTGTTGCAATTATTTATTTTGACAACTAATATAGAAAGTCTTTACTTTACTAACATTCAGTCTTTACTTTCTCAGTTGCAAGGTTTAGAAACAGTCTTTACAGACTAACTCAGAACTGTTGAAGAGTTCATTGATTACATAAAATTCAAAGAAGATTGAATAATTTAGGCTATGTAGTTATCTGCATGTCTCATCATGAAAGATGCAACAATGGAGAACAAGCTATTGGGTTTTTGAGAACCAGAACCCAGCTGACTGAGCAGGTTAAACTTTAGCTATAATGTTTGCCCCTTGCCCAGAGGTGGGGAATAACACTAAGAAATGGTCAAATTCACTCAGTATTCCATGATCTAATTCACTATACTATCTCAATTACAATCAAGTACAAATTAACTGTATGTATTTGTGTTGTAGACACTAAAATAGTCCAGTATATAATAGTCAAACTAATTTTATGTTGAAATAATTTCTGTGCCACCGCAGAATGATTGCTGGCCCCTACCTGGCCACCCCTATAAAAAAAAAAATCCTGGCTCCGCCACTGTGTGACAGCAATGTCTCGTAATATAAAAGTAGTGCGCAAAACAGAAAAACAGTGCAAGATAAAGTAGAACATCAGAACAGTGACAGTGAAGGGGAAAAGGAATCACCACCATGTTCTGGTAGGTTGTGATATACTAGCAGGCTAGCAGCAGTAGCTAGATATGATAGTCTATCAAAATAATTAACTCCTTTTAAATTTAACAACTTAGTTAAGCTCCCAGTAGTTAGCTAGCCACCACACTAGAACTGTGGAATATAATAATTTTTATGCATGGCAACGTTGATACAAAAAATTCTGCATAGGCTACATGTAATTCAATAGGCCTTATCATACATTCCTACGATAATCTTAAGAACATTTTGAGACATACTATCTCTGTATATATATATATATATATATATATATATATATATATTGAAAGCACATTTTAGTTCCTATTCATGGTGTCTTTAAGTACCTGGAAGTGCACTTTTTTCACTTATATTTGTGTATTTTATGTAACAGACCTATAGATTTGGATGTTGTTAAATACCATCTATTCCCTTAAAATAAAAGGCTTTGTGATTAAAAAGATTGAGTAAAAATGAGAATGATTCAATGACAAATGCATATTTAACAGTCACTTGTTGCCACCTGGTGGGGTAAAAGGGGTGGACTGGGACCATAACTTTTAACAATTAATTATGCAGTTCCAATGGATGAAGGGCCCCTCAAGAGGTAAAAGCCCAGGGGCCCCTAATAGTCTTGATGCGGCCCTGTATATTTTATATATATATATATATATATATATATATATATATATATATATATATATATATATATATATATATATATATTACACACACACACACACACACACACACACACACACAGGTCCTTCTCAAAAAATAAGCATATTGTGATAAAGTTCATTATTTTCCATAATGTAATGATAAAAAATAAACTTTCATATATTTTAGATTCATTGCACACCAACTGAAATATTTCAGGTCTTTTATTGTTTTAATACTGAAGATTTTGGCCTACAGCTCATGAAAACCCAAAATTCCTGTCTCAAAAAATTAGCATCTAATGAAAAGTTTCTCTAAACAAGCTATTAACCTAATCATCTGAATCAACTAATGAACTCTAAACACCTGCAAAAGATTCCTGAGGCTTGACTAAATAAAACTCCCAGCCGGGTTCATTACTCAAAACCGCAATCATGGGTAAGACTGCCGACCTGACAGCTGTCCAGAAGGCCATCATTGACACCCTCAAGCGAGAGGGTAAGACACAGAAAGACATTTCTGAACGAATAGGCTGTTCCCAGAGTGCTGTATCAAGGCACCTCAGTGGGAAGGAAAAAGTGTGGCAAAAAACGCTGCACAACGAGAAGAGGTAAGCGGACCCTGAGGAAGATTGTGGAGAAGGACCGATTCCAGACCTTGGGGGACCTGCGGAAGCAGTGGACTGAGTCTGGAGTAGAAACATCCAGAGCCACCGTGCACAGGCGTGTGCAGGAAATGGGCTACAGGTGCCGCATTCCCCAGGTCAAGACACTTTTGGGCACTTTTACAGAGAAGCAGCACTGGACTGTTGCTCAGTGGTCCAAAGTACTTTTTTCAGATGAAAGCAAATTTTGCATGTCATTCGGAAATCAAGGTGCCAGAGTCTGGAGGAAGACTGGGGAGAAGGAAATGCCAAAATGCCTGAAGTCCAGTGTCAAGAACCCACAGTCAGTGATGGTCTGGGGTGCCATGTCAGCTGCTGGTGTTAGTCCACTGTGTTTTATCAAGGGCAGGGTCAATGCAGCTCGCTGTCAGGAGATTTTGGAGCCCTTCATGCTTCCATCTGCTGAAAAGCTTTATGGAGATGAACATTTGGTTTTTCAGCATGACCTGGCATCTGCTCACAGTGCCAAAACCACTGGTAAATGGTTTACTGACCATGGTATTACTGTGCTCAATTGCCCTGCCAACTCTCCTGACCTGAACCCCATAGAGCATCTGAGGGATATTGTGAAAAGAAAGTTGAGAGACGCAAGACCCAACACTCTGGATGAGCTTAAGGCCGCTATCGAAGCATCCTGGGCCTCCAGAACACCTCAGCAGTGCCACAGGCTGATCGCCTCCATGCCACGCCGCATCGAAGCAGTCATTTCTGCAAAAGGATTCCCAGCCAAGTATTGAGCGCATAACTGAACATAATTATTTGAAGGTTGACTTTTTTTGTATTAAAAACACTTTTCTTTTATTGTTCGGATGAAATATGCTAATTTTTTGAGACTTATTTGATCTTGAGATCTTATTTGACATGCTGTATGTTTTGGACGGAGTACAGCATAGTTTACAGATTCTGTGCACAGTAAATGCTTCTCTGCAAGTGCTATAGGCTTAGTCGAGTCGCTCAAAAATATCTTTTCTTTTTTTTTTTTTTTTAGGAATGCAAATTCGTTCTTCCCAAATTTGTAATGAGAATCATTTATAAATATGCTGTTGTCAACAAATAGAAGTACTAATGTCTTTCTGTGTGAATTTCCGCCAAAATAAAAGCTTTGCATAATGTTTGAAAGAAATCCACCATTTCTTGTTTTAAAAGAAGTCTCTGCTCACCAAAGGCTGCATTTATTTGATCAAAACTACAGTTAAAACAGTTATATTGTGAAATATTATTGCAATTTAAAATAGCTGTTTTCTATGATATATATATATATATATATATATATATATATATATATATATATATATATATATATATATATATATATATATATATATATATATATATATAATGATATTCATATGTGATATGAATATCAAGTAAATTGTAATGTATTTCTGTGATCAAAGCTGAATTTTCAGCATCATTACTCCAGTCTTCACTGTCACGTTATCCTTCACAGATTATTCTCATTATGATTTGCTGCTCAAGAAACATTTATTTTTTATTATCATGTTGAAAACAGTTGTGTAAACAGCTTTTTTTAGGATTCTTTGAAAGCTTTCTATTTTCGATAAATCCTGTTCTTTAAACTTTCTATTCATCAAAGAGTCATGGGGTAACGAATTGTGAGCATATTTAGCATGAGACTTCTTAAAAAAAAAAAAAAAAAAAAAAAAAAAAATTATATATATATATATATATATATATATATATATATATATATATATATATATATATATATATATATATTTAAATCGTACATATCCCAGTGTAAACCATACTGTAAGACTTTGAAAATTAAAGTGCAAATAAACATCTGAGCACTCTTGTGTGTTTGCAACAATTAAAAACGTATAAGGGTAAAAACATGACAGACAGACATGGTAAGCAACACAGCTACAACTAATACAATTGATAATGGGTGCGCGATTATTATCAAGAATTGACAATAGTCAGTCGGTACCGAGGGGCCCCCAAATAAAATTCTGCTTAGGGCCCCATGAAGACTTGGGCCGGCTCTGATGTCAAATAACCAACATGTCTCAAAATGGATATATCACATTTTGCAACGAAACTTCATATATATATATATATATATATATATATATATATATATAAAATAAAATAAAAACTTCTAAAACGTTTGAACAGTACTGCAGGTCCAAAGTTTTTATGTAAAGACAATTAATTTACTACTTTTAAATTAGATGTGATTTTGTGAATAAGCTACAAACAATACATTCAATCATTAAATCTCCTCATGTTATATTGTATGAATGAGTGATCAGAATGGGTTTCACACTGTTCTGAAGAAAAAAACTCTAGGCAACAACATCCATTTCTGAAAAACCGTGTGAACAAATCTTTAAAGTAAAATGGCCTTATTTCAGGGATTTAACATTTTAGTTTTTTCAAAAACAATGCATAAACATTATTTTCTCAAAACTACAAACTTTTATGTACATGCTACTTACATATCACTATAGCTGTCACAAACTTGGCCTCTGTGGCTCCCTCCAATCACCACCAGAGGGCTCCTTCACCCGAGTATTAGCCTTCCTGCACTACATTTCCCATAACCCCATACCTGGACTGATTACACTCACACCTGCCTCTTATCACCCAGACTATTTAAGCTTCACTCTCGCACACACTCATTGTGAAGTCTTGTTTTGCCACGGCTGATATTTCTGAGCGTTTCATCTGTGATCGGTATTCCTGTGTTTGACCTTGGACTGTTTTGTACCCTGAGTTTGTCTTGCTGCCTGCCCTGTGACCTACCTGCCTGTTTCCTGAATTACTCTGTCTCGTCTGCTGCCTGCCCCGACCCTTTGCCTGCTCTCGTTTACGACTCTTCTTTGCCTTGAATACTACTGTTGCTGTTGTTGACCCCTGCCTGTACGACTACGTTTGTTTTCAATAAAGCTGCAAATGGATTCGACCGAGTCTGCTGCCTCATTACAGAAGACTTCGCCAGACCAGGATCCAGCGGCTATCTATCGTCTGTCAACAGAGGTTTCTGCCCAAGCCAATGTACTAACCATCCACCAACAACAACTGACCCGTCTCACTGCTGTAACCGAGGAATTGGTGAAGACACTACAAAGCATGCGACTCCCCAACGCTGATGTAGATCCACCATTACCCACACCGCCTACACCAGCAGCATCGCCATTTTCCACCACTACAAACCCATGCCTCGCCTTCCCTGAAAAATACGACGGCTCACCAGCAAGATGCAAGGGGTTTCTGCTACAATGCACACTGTTTATTTCACAACAGCCCACTCTATACCCCAACGATGTGAGTCGCATCGCCTTTGTTTGTTCTTTGCTAACTGGTAAAGCACTAGAATGGGCTACTACTGTGTGGAATAACGGTCAACCAACATTTACCTCATTAGATGAATTCTTAAAGAAATTCCGTGAGATTTTCGAACACGCCGAGGGAGGTAAGGAGGCAGGTGAATTACTGCTAGCACTTCGCCAAGGAAGACAAACTGCGTCAGAATACGCTCTCACCTTTCGCACACTAGCTGCTCAAACAACCTGGGTTGATGACACTCTAAAACTGCTGTTTCGCAAGGGCCTAAATCTGGATCTTCAGTCTGAGTTAGCTTGTCGCGACGAGGTGAGAACTTTGAGTGACTTCATTGATCTGGCTATCCGTGTTGACAACTTAATTCGCTCACGGCGCCCTCCAAGAAGCATTTCGTCAGCCTCAGCCTCAGCCACCACTCCACCAATGCAAGATTCTGAACCAATGCAAATTGGCTCCACTCACCTGTCCTCGGAGGAGAGGGACAGACGCATTCTACAACACCTTTGTCTTTATTGTGGTCAACCCGGCCATATGAGAGCATCGTGTCCAACTCGACCTACAAGCCGAGGTGTCACTGTGGTGAGTTCCCATTCTCTCTCTCCTAATATTGAGATTCCAGTCAGACTCATGTTAAGTGATAACTCAGTTAATGCCCTAGCCATGATTGACTCAGGAGCAGCTGATAACCTTGATGGACTTGGAATTCTCCAAGACACATAATATGGCATTAATTCCCTGTGATTCTGTGTTGTCAGTGGCAGCGTTAGACGGACGCCCCCTGGGGACTGGAAGGGTTCGTTACACCACTGATGATGTGACTCTTCAAGTCGGGGCAATACACATTAAAAGATGCGTTTCTTCATTATCAAGTCACCACAAAGTCCTATCATCCTTGGATTGCCATGGTTGCGCCAACATAACCCACAAATATCATGGGCAGACAACCAAATAGTTCATTGGTCTAACCATTGTCTCCAAAACTGTCTTCAGACCCCTCTACTACCAGACTCTCCCAAACAAGCACCACCCCCTAACTCTCTACCAGCCGAATACCAAGATCTCTCCGAGGCCTTCAGCAAGTCCAAGGCAGCCCAGTTACCACCCCATCGCGCTAGCGATTGCGCCATTGATTTAATTCCAGGTACGGCACCCCCCAAGGGTCGCATCTTCCCACTTTCTCAACCTGAGTCTGAAGCAATGAAGAATTATATTGAGGAGGAGCTGGCCAAGGGTTTCATTCAACCATCTACGTCTCCCGCATCTGCTGGGTTCTTTTTTGTAAAGAAGAAGGATGGGGGCCTAAGACCCTGTATCGACTACCGAGGCCTCAATGACATCACGGTGAAATTTCGCTATCCCCTGCCGTTGGTTCCAGCTGCCCTAGAACAACTTCGCACTGCCAGATATTATACCAAGCTTGATCTCGGGAGCGCTTATAACCTGATCCGTATCAGAGCAGGAGATGAATGGAAAACTGCTTTCTCCACTACCACAGGGCACTATGAATACCGGGTGATACCATTCGGGCTGGTCAATAGTCCGTCCATCTTCCAAGCCTTCATCAATGACGTCTTCCGGGACATGCTAAACAAGTGGGTAATAATATACATTGACGACATTCTTATTTATTCAGAGACTTACCCTGACCACGTCCGCCATGTCCGTTCCGTCCTGCAAAGACTTATAGAGAATCAACTCTATGCCAAAGCTGAGAAGTGTGAATTTCACCAGACTGCCACCTCTTTCCTGGGTTACATTATTAGTCCTGAGGGGGTTGCCATGGATGACAACAAGGTCCAGGCAGTGGTTAAATGGCCCTTACCAACCACCATCAAAGAACTGCAACGCTTCTTAGGATTTCCCAATTTCTACAGAAGATTTATCAGAGGCTTCAGCACAATTGCTTCACCTCTCACCTCCATGCTTAAGAAGGGAAATACTAAGCTGCTCTGGTCTTCTTCTGGTAAGGATGCTTTCCACAAGCTGAAGGAATTGTTTACCACAGCCCCCATCTTACATCATCCAGACCCCGAACGGGAATTCATCGTCAAGGTGGACGCCTCCAGCACGGGTATAGGGGCAATCCTCTCTCAACGTCAGGGCAATCCCTCTACACTGTTTCCTTGTGCATATTACTCCCGCAAACTCACACCCACTGAACAGAATTACGACGTGGGAGATCGTGAGCTACTGGCCATGAAGGCAGCCTTAGAACAATGGCGGCATTGGTTGGAGGGAAGTAAGTACCCATTTGTTGTCTTAACTGATCACAGAAACTTGGAGTATCTTCGTTCAGCGACACGTCTCAACCCCAGACAGGCCAGGTGGGCCCTGTTCTTCACCAGGTTTCAATTTACTGTTACCTACAGACCTGGATCCAAGAACACCAAGGCTGATGCTCTCTCACGTCAATATGAGTCCTCCTTAGTACCACCAACCAGCGAACCTATACTTCCTCCTACTATCATTCTTGCACCCATTCAATGGGACATCATGACAGAGGTCACAGACGCACACCATACTGAACCACCTCCTCCGAACTGCCCTGCCGGTCGTACTTATGTTCCCACGTCTCTCCGCCAGAAGGTCATTCAGTGTGTACATACACTACTCAGTTCCGGTCATCCAGGTATAGCAGCCACCACTCAACTTGTCAGTAACCGTTTCTGGTGGCCTTCTTTACAGTCTGATATTATCATCTTCATCCGCAATTGTACTATATGTCAGACTACCAAACCATCACACCAAAGGTCTGCTGGTCTTTTACACCCATTGCCTATTCCACGACGTCCCTGGTCACATATTGCCATCGACTTTGTCACTGACCTCCCCAACTCTCAGGGCCAGACCACCATTCTCACTGTAATTGATCGCTTCTCCAAGGCCTGCCGCTTCATTCCCTAACCTAAACTCCCTACCGCTTTAGAGACTGCTGAAAACCTTTGCAATTATGTATTTCGATTTTATGGCCTTCCAGAGGACATTGTTTCCGATCGGGGACCCCAGTTCACTTCAAGGCTCTGGACATCCTTCTTCCAGAAACTCAATATCAACATCAGCTTAACGTCAGGCTATCACCCTCAGGCGAATGGTCAAGTGGAACGCCTCAATCAAGAGGTCACCCGGTATTTACGTTCCTATTGTCACAACAACCAAACTGATTGGAGTCGGTATCTGTTCTGGGCCGAGTATGCACAGAACTCCCTTCAGAAGCCTTCGACAGGACTCACACCCTTTCAGTGCATGCTCGGATATCAACCTCCACTGTTCCCTTGGTCAGGAGAGCCCTCGGATCTCCCATCAGTTGACCACTGGCTCCAGCGGAGTGAGGCTGTTTGGAACGAGGCTCACATTCACCTACAGAGGGCAGTTCGGCGCCAGAAGGAACAGGCTGACCACTATCGCCGTCAGCATCCGGATTACCGCCCTGGTCAATGGGTCTGGTTATCAACCAGGGATCTTCGTCTCAGGCTACCCTGTAAAAAACTCAGTCCCAGGTACGTGGGTCCATTCGAAATCATCAGACAAATAAATCCAGTTTCCTATCGTTTAGCATTACCTCCTGAATGCCGTATCTCACCCACTTTCCATGTCTCTCTGCTCAAGCCCGCAGGTGGTCCGAGAGGAGAGGAGAACCTAGACGAGGCCAGTGACCAGAGACCTCCTCCCCTAATCGTGGATGGCGAGGAGGCATATCAGGTACACGAGCTCGTGGATTCCAGACGTCGGGGCAGAACACTACAATACCTTGTCGACTGGGAGGGGTATGGCCCGGAGGAGCAGTCCTGGGTTAACGCAGATGACATTCTGGACCCATCTCTCATCAATGAATTTCATAGGACCCATCCGGAACGACCTGCCCCTCACCCTCGTTGAAGACCCCGGCGTCGACCGCCTCCTCGCCTCAGGAGCTGCTCGCAGGGAGGGGGCTCTTTTACAAACTTGGCCTCTGTGGCTCCCTCCGATCGCCACCAGAGGGCTCCTTCACCCGAGTATTAGCCTTCCTGCACTACATTTCCCATAACCCCATACCTGGACTGATTACACTCACACCTGCCTCTTATCACCCAGACTATTTAAGCTTCACTCTCGCACACACTCATTGCGAAGTCTTGTTTTGCCACGGCTGACATTTCTGAGCGTTTCATCTGTGATCGGTATTCCTGTGTTTGACCTTGGACTGTTTTGTACCCTTTGTTTGTCTTGCTGCCTGCCCTGTGACCTACCTGCCTGTTTCCTGAATTACTCTGTCTCGTCTGCTGCCTGCCCCGACCCTTTGCCTGCTCTCGTTTACGACTCTTCTTTGCCTTGAATACAACTGTTGCTGTTGTTGACCCCTGCCTGTACGACTACGTTTGTTTTCAATAAAGCTGCAAATGGATTCGACCGAGTCTGCTGCCTCATTACAATAGCCCTGTTTGTGCTGAATACAGTGTAATCAGACCTTAGCCATTAATATGCTTTAAAGCAACTGAAAAAACACAAATGTCTGAGTATGTCAAACTTCTTCAGGGCCACTGATTAGCCTAAGGGTCCAGATGGTTAATATATTGTATATACTGTATGGGTCATGTCAATAAAAAAGGTTCATCTTTTAAAAGTTTGAAGATCAAGGGTCTACTGTATTAGCAAAGTAAATAATTTACCTGCACATTGTGTATTATTTCATCACATCTCACCTCAGTGTCTTCAGTTGACAGTGTGGATCCTCTAGTAAATCACTGAGCTCCTTCACTCCTGATTCTCCAGGATCATTTCCTGTGAGATCCAGCTCTATTAGGTGTGAAGGGTTTGATCTCAGAGCTGAAGCCAGAGCTTTATAACCTTCTTCTCTGATATTGCAGTCTGAGAGTCTAGAACAGAAATGCAAATGTGACATTCAGCTAATTACAGTTATTCTAGAAATTACCTGAGCAATTTAATGTGCAAATATAATAGTTTTATCTGTCCAACAAACTGTATGACCCCTAGTCTTCATACCAGGTTTGCGAAAATTATTTTTTATTTATCTATATATATCATTAAGCCTATCAATCAGCATGTTAAAATATATATTTTTTTCAAAATCAAATGTTTTAGTGTGTTCATGTTAGGACTATTTATTCAGAAAACGAGAATAGGGAACGAGACACTGCGTCCTAGAAAACTTCGGGGGAACGCCTCCAGCGTGAGACAGGTGTCTGAAGCTACTATAGAATCATGTCAATCCTTTTGACCGGCGACAGCCCATGACATCATCAATGTGTGACCAGGAAGTATATAACATGACACCATCTTTAGTCTGAAGGGACTGTTTGGCAGGCCGCCATGCTGAGGGGAGTGCATGCCCACTGGCAGTAATAACTGTCAGGACAAGCAAATTAAACTTGAAAAGCCTACACCACTCCCCCTCTGGTCACACCGGGCTGTCAGTGACAGCACTCCCTACGGTCATAGCCCAAGCTATACGCCTCAACAGAAACCTTAATGCATAAGCATGAGGTCCTACCCAGACTGCTCAAAGGCCTGGGACCAACTTCTTAAACAGAAGGGGTCCCTTTAAGGGAATGTGGCCAAGGGGCCCGAGAGCACCCCAGCCAGTCACTATTCGGATAAACCTTTCCCGCATGCCACCAGGGAGGCCTGACCTGGTGTCGCTTCTGTGGGACACTTTGGCCTGGCCAACCCTGTCTGTTTGAAACCGAGCCTCTGGAAAGTCGCCTTCTGGTGAGGCATTCAGACTGAGGGACTGCGAACTGGCAGTGTTCTCCTCAGACCGGATCCCAGAGATGGGTATCCTAGAGAGAAGTATTCAGCGTAGCGCTTTCCTAACCCTTGCTAGCAAGGGGACTTCACCTGCTCGATCTTAGGATCTACCGAGCACTTATCTTATAGAAGTACTCAGGAGGCCAGACAGGCCTACGGACTGATCTAACAGGGAGGCCACCTGAGGGGCCTACGACCATCTGATCAAACTCAGGCGTCTTTGTGCTCACTGACGACCATCAGAGAGGGGAGCACCAGAGCCTGCCTGGTGGGTAACCCCCAGCTGTAGGCCAAACTACCAAAGGTTCTATTCTACAAAGAACTGGTAAGAGAAGTGCCTAATCTTGGGAACTTCGCCTTCAAGGAGGCCCAGAGAGGCCTACTACCTGATAGCAAGTTTTCAATGAGGCCTAAGACGGGCCTACCACATGATAGTAATTCAACCTCAGGGAGGCCTGGTGAGGCCTACTCCCGATAGCCTGTAAGGCTAGGTGTCCAGATGTCATATGTCTGACTTCGCCTTCAGGGAGGCCTGGCGAGGCCTACTACCTAATAGCGAGTCACGCTACCTTCAGGGAGGCCTGATAGCCAAGTCTCCAAGGAGGCCCGGTGAGGCCTACTACCTGATAGCAAGTCATGCTAGCTGCTTGTACAGACTCAAGAACTCGCCTTCAGGGAGGCCTAGTGAGGCCTACCACCTGATAGCAAGCCGTAAGGGAGGCCTGGAGGGGCCTACTACCTGCTAGCAATACCTGCTAACTGTCAAAGAGACTGAGACACGGGAACTCATATCCAGAGAGGCCTGGTAAGGCCTACTATTTTGTGTTTCATCAACAGAGAAACCCGACTCTGTAGCTCGCCTTCAGGGAGGCCTTGTGAGGCCTACTAACTAATAGCAAGTACCATCTAGCTGTTAATTAACAATGCTGCTGTTTATCATCAGGGAGGCTCGGGAGGGCCTACTAGCTGATGACTGTACAAACCAACATCATTGGGAGCATAACTAGGGCCCACAGGAGGCATCTCGAGGCTATTTCCTGTTGCAGCTGCCACTATTGCTCAAGCGTTTGGACTCTATCCCAGGGAGGCCTGCTAAGGCCTACTACATGAACTACCTAAACTCTATACAGGGAACGAAGGTCTGTAGAGAAATACATTTTAGTGTTATCCACACAAAAAAATGACAGACCATCAAACCTGCGGCATGTAGAGCGAAGACTCAACGCACAGTTCTCATATGACCATGGTGTCTACCACCCTTACATACCTGAAAGAGGTGCTCTCACTGATCAAGCCCAGGCGGGCCGATATCTGTCCACCCAGTCCCAGACGGGATGTAAGAAGCACCTGGGGAAATGATGAAGAAGAAACATGAAGGTCAGGTTTCTTCTTCTTACAGGAGTCTCACCTCTCATGCAACCTACTCCTCCTCAGAGGGGGCGCATGAGAGGTGATACTCCCGCCTGCCTGGGTGCGGATCCTGGCCTGGTATGCCTGAAACACCACCATGGTGTGCAAAGCTGTAACAGCCTGACCTGCTGTCATGTATGCCTTGCCATTAATCTATAACGTCGTAAGAGAGGAGATGGCAGAGTTGGAGTTCTGTTTTGATGCCTACTCATATGCAAGATAGTTTGCAAACGTCTTGTCAATTGGCAGCATCAACACACACCCATATTCCCTTGAAATCAGTGAAAATAAAATCTAGATCTCTGTAAGAAGATCAGGAAGGAACGGAAGGCTCAACTGAGCTGATGGTATATGGCTGGGGAGAAATCGATCATCCAATTTAGCACAAGCGATCTCTCCTCTAACGTGCCAACATGGCAGCTGCAGACTGCCTGCAGCGCGTTCTATAACATCCAACAGCTCAGCATACACGGTCAGGGTGGCTGAGAGTAACAATCTCACCAGCCATCCCTAAGAGCACTTGAATTGATAAGTCTTGTCAGCCGCCAGATCATCTGAGAGGAATACAAACCCTCTCATGACGATTGGCGAGCTCCATCTGGGAAACCCATGATGTGTGCCAGCGCCCATCCTTGGCATGAGCGAGACCACATCACCAGTCCCAGATGCCGAACTCCCCTCACTCAAGAGGAGAGCCAGACAAGAACGGAACGATCTCGGAAAACAGCTCACAATTTACAAAAACAGCAGTGTAAATGTGTAAAACACAAACTGACTGTGCATGCTCTTTATCCGAGGCAGTAAATAACTGAATTTGAATTACCTTAATTCGATTAAAGGGGTACTTCAGCGCTGGGAAGATGAATCTGTATTTAAACTGGGTCATCAATGTAGTAGAAATGTGAAATTATTTTTGAATTTGGTGCCTTCTAGACTGAGAAAAGACAGAAAATGTATTTGTCTCATGGGGATGAAAGACTACAATTCACAGAATGCTTCGCTGCCCTGTTAGACCATTCCCAAAGCCACCTAAGTTACTGGATTACTGTGACTGAGTTGAAGACACTACAATTAAAACCTGAACGTGTCTGTTAAATATAATGAGTGAGTTTTTATAATGAGTGATTTTTTTTAGCAGACGCTTTAGATAAAAGCGTCCGCTAAATGATTAAAATGAGTTACCGCGCGAGTATCACAGCACTGATCACTAACTGCAGGATTGAGAGAAATAAGCTCGTGATGAGAGCTGAGGTAACGTTAATCGCGACTACACTCGCGGCATACATTCACAACGCGAGTTCAGTCTGGCTGAGGTAACGTTAATCGCGACTACACTCGCGGCATACATTCACAACGCGAGTTCAGTCTGGGACGCGTTTCAGTTCATGCCTTTGCAAGCTTAACTTTCATAGAAATTAATTTGAGAAGTTAAAACACTTACATTGCTCACCATAGCTCCGTTTAAATGAGTGCCTGCAGCTTCTTGCTGAGCTCTCCCTGCGAGCTGAGTGTAACCCATGAGTGTAACCCATCCCCCATGCGCAAGTTCAAAACATGCGGAAATGGCTCCCTCTGCTGGCTGTAGTCTTTAGCCTTATTCCAAACATTCCTCCTATGATGCAAATATCGTCAATTTTCGACAATAATTTGATTATACTTCAGGGTTTCTACTGATACAAAGCCATATGCTAATCGCTGAAGTAACCCTTTAAGCAATTCAGACAGAACAGTCCCTGAAGACGAAAAAGATGGTGACATGTTTGGTAGGCACCCTTATATAATTCCTGGTCGCACAATGATGATGTCATGGGCTGTTGCCGGTCAATAAGATTGACGTAATTCGATAGTAGCTTCAGACACCTGTCGCGCTGGAGGCGTTCCCCCGAAGCGTTCTAGGACGCAGTGCGAGTTCCCTTTCGAAAGGGAACAAAACTGTTCTATCTACAAAGAACTTTGAAGCTCAATATCTCAAAACTGCAGAACAAACTGTCTAGGGGTTCTTTTCTAAAAAGCTTTGTAAGCCTAAGTTGATCGTAGAGACCACTGGTGGCTATTGTTCTATGATCAACTTAAACTTATAATGCTATTGGGTAACACAGCCCAGTTCAGTATCATTAAGTCTTGATTTCACCTTCTGTTTTTGCTTATTTTGAGCTAAATGAGCCCTGTCTATTGTCACAGAACTTACCTCAGTTTTTCCAATTTACACCTTATATTCTCCAATCCAGTGCAGAGCAGCTTCACTCCTGAATCTTGGAGATTATTATTGTTCATGTTGAGCTCTTTCAGATTGGTATCTGATCCAAGAACTCTAGCTAGAGCTGAACAGCCTTTGTATGTTAAGTTACAGTCATTTAGCCTGCAAGGGAAATAAGTAAAATTCCAGAATAATATGTTTAAATACATTTGCTAAAATACAAATATCAAATCTTTTTTTCACCTATAGGTTTAATGACAATAAATGATACATTTAAAAGTGCTAGCTCGATAGTCTTTTAAAAGGTGTTATGCCAAATCTGACTAAAAACATTGCCATTCCTATCAAGTGCTTAACACTGGCTTGAATGCTCAATGCTCTGGAAACACACTGTAAAAAAGAATCATTTGATGCTTCCACAGAGTGCTTCCACAAAAAAAAAACACATGGGAGCATTTAAATGCAGCCACCAGTGGGTATCAAATTGACTTAGTACATGTTACTACTGCAGAAAGCCTGGAATTAGGGGTGTGACGAGATCTCGTGCCATGAGATCTCGCGAGACTAAACTGTGACGAGATTGTGAGTGTGAGGAGTGTGAGGGTGAAGTTTATATTATGGCTCCACTCTAGTTTTGCTAATTAAATTGCTATTTGTTATTTAATTCAGGTGGATAATCATAACAGTCACTTGAACTCACTTCAATTCCATCAGTTCATCTAGAATTAATCATACAGAAATAAAACTTTTTGGCCGACCACCACCGGAGCTACTCAGTGTGGTGGTGCGGTTGTCATGTTTACCGGCACAGCCCTAGTACCAAAGTACCTGCAGTATTGACAACAATCAGGACTAAATATAACATGATGTGTAACTGCTGTAGGTTGCAGATCCCAGGCTTATAATGTATTAAAATAACTGGTTAGCAAGTTACTGAAATAATATTAACCAGGTTAGGTATCTGATTACCAGTTGACATTAGCCCTATTCGCATGGGGCTAGTATTATCTGGGGACCTCTGGTGATTTGTAATAATTGCAGAGAATGTCTGTGATCTTAAGCGAATCGGCCATGTCTGTAATTTGTAAAGTAAAATTCCCCCACAAATGATCTACCATATTTCGGTGAACACAGAGGTCCTGTGATAATAGTAGTCCCGTGCGAATCAACATCTCTTTGATTTGGCCAGGATTAGGCAGATCGTATATAATTTTTGCAAGGTTTTTATTTCCTGTGCGCATTTCTATCTTTATCTTTCACAAAGAATGGAGTCTGCATTCATAATGTGCACCGTTATGAATTCCTGTGCGGCCGTACGGATTACTTTCACTTTAGAATAAGTACCAATTTGGGAGCAAACTATTTGAATGGTGTGTTTAATATTAATATCAATACTATTCTCAATGAAAAACATAAAAACAGAACAGTACAATGACAAGCTGGCTTAAATGAGAATAAGAGAGTGTGAATGAGAGAGTGAATGGGTGAATGTGAGGCAAGATGTAAAACGCTTTGGCCATGGGTCTGTTAAAAGCGCTATATAAATGCAGTCCATTTACCATTTACCATAAATGGGCACTTTTACAGTTTTGAAACTGAATCTTCCGCCGTATATTTTCAGCTTCTCACTGGTGATAAATGAAATGTGACTCCTACTGTCAGTGCTCAGTTCAGTTTTTAACTGTAGCGTCTGTTCTCTAACTGAAATAATAATAATTTATTACTATAAAACAATCAAAACGATTTCGATACATATGACTGTTTGAGTTCATACAGCTATATCTATAATGAAAAAAACATTTACAAATCTTGAAGTCACATCCGGGAGAAAAGTCAGTAAATTTGAGTAAATTCACAGGCTTTGCTTATCCCATGTGAATGTGCCACGCAAAACTCAGATGTGGGAGTAATTTCTAAATCACAGAGGTCTCTAGATAATACTAATCCATTGTGAATAGTGCTATTTTCTCCAAAAATTTGACCAGTTAATAAAATTAGCTAACGGCAGCAAGGGCCAACACAAGAGTAAACTTCTCTAATCTTTCAAAATACTTCTCTAATGTTTCAAAACTTAGCATCCCCAAATATAGCACGTTCTTCTACTTATGTTAATTGCTTCAAGGAGAAGGAAACTCTTTGTTCTAAGCTAAAGGATAACACAAAAAATATATAAAAAAATTAAACCATCAATTTTCCAGGTTTTTCCAGGACATGTGGGAACCCTGAAAAAAAAAACCTAACAATGACTTTGTTTTGAGTTTGACTTACAGTGCAACTTTGGAAGTTTTGATGACTGCTGATAGTCTAATGAGACACTCATCTGATTTCATGAATTTCTGAAGCTCAAACTCCTCCATCTCTTCCTCTGATGTCAACAACACGAAGACCAAAGCAGACCACTGGGCAGGTGAAAGGTCAGCAGATGAGAGACTTCCTTTGCTAAGGTGGGTCTGAATTTCTTTCACCAGAGTTTGATCATTCAGTTCATTCAGACAGTAGAACAGATTGATGGATCTCTCTGGAGACAGATTAGCTTCAAGTTTCTGCTTGATGTAATGAACAATTTCCTTCTTGCTCTGGTCATTTTCATCTTGCTGTGTCAACAGACCTCGTAAGAGTCGCCGATTGGACTGGAGCGACAGACCGAGGAGGAAGCGAAGGAAAAGATCCAGGTGTCCAGTTTCACTCTCGAGTGCCTTGTCCACCGCACCCTTGAGAAAATCAATCATGGCTTCATTTTTGTTATCCTGTTCTGTAGACTCTTGATCAAATGCAGTTTTCTTGTTGATGTATAGAATAAGATATGCATAAAGTGTCTTGAGCAAATCAATCATGGTTTCATTTTTGTTTTCCTGTTCTGTAGACTCTTGAACAAACACACTTTTCTCTTTGACGTCGAGAAACAAATGTGCATAAAGGGCTGCAATAAACTCTTGAATGCTCAAGTGAACAAAGCAGTACATGGTGCCAAGAACGATCTCTGTTTCCTCCTTAAAGATCTGGGTACACATGCCTGAATACACTGATGCCTTATAGACGTCAATACCACAAGCTTCCAGGTCTGATTCGTAGAAGATCAGGTTGTTTCTTTCCAGCTCTTGAAATGCCAGCTTTCCCAGTGAAAGGATGGCGTCTTTATCCCAGGACACATCTGGTGTGCATTCTCCATCATACTTTCGGTGGCTCTGCTGGATCTGAAAGCGGAGAAAGTGTGTGTACATTTGTGTCAGAGTCCTGGGAGTGTCGTCAGTATTTGATTCCTGCAGTGTTTTCGAGATCTCATCAGACTGATTATTTTTCAGATCATTATTTCTTTTCTCCTCCAGAATCTTTTGGAGAACAGTGGCTGAAATCCAGCAGAAGACTGGGATGTGGCACATGACAAAGAGACTCTTTGATTGTTTAACATGATCAATGATTTCATTGGCTATTTTCTCATCAGTGAATCTTTTTCTGAAGTACTCCTCCTTTTGTGCGTCATTGAATCCTCGTATCTCTGTCAGCCGGTCGACACACTCAGGAGGAATCTTACTGGCCGCTGCTGGTCTGGTGGTGATCCAGATGAGAGCAGAAGGAAGCAGATTTCCCTTGATGAGGTTCGTCAGGAGAACATCCAGAGAGGCTGGTGCAGATACATCACACCACGTCTCATTACAGTCAAACTTCAGAGGAAGACGACATTCATCCAATCCATCAAGGATGAACAGGACTTTAAAATCATTCTTTCTTGTAAGGTTTAGTCCTTTTGTCTCTGGGAAAAACTGAGTTAGAAGATTCATCAAACTTTGTTTTTCATTCTCCTTTAAGTTTATCTCTCTGAATGGAAGAGGAAAAATGAATCTGATATCTTGATTTTCTTTTCCATCAGCCCAATCCAGAACAAACTTTTGCACAGAGACGGATTTTCCAATGCCAGCGACTCCTTTTGTCAGTACAGTTCTGATCTCCTTGTCTTGTTCAGATGCTTTGAACAAGTTTGTGCATTCAACCGGTATCTCTTGTGATTCATGACGCCTGGAAGCAACTTCAATCTGCCTGACCTCATGTTCAGTATTGACCGGTTCACTGCCACCCTGAGTGATATAGAGATCTGTGTAGATGTTATTCAGAAGTGTGGAGTCGCCTTGCTTCGTAATTCCTTCAAACACACTTTGATACTTCTTCTTTAGGCCACACTTTAGCTGATGAATGAAGAACAGCTCTTCTAAACACAGGAACAGAAAAAAAGATAGTTTAAGTCTTGAATTTCTCTCCTACATTTATAAGTGTCAATCTGACAGATGTTGATGAGTCTCTTACCTTCTAGAGCATCAGCAGCTGTATTTTCCTTCATCTCTCTCAGGTAGTGTAGTGTGAGATCAAGAGCTGCTTCTTTGATACTGCATCTGTTCTCATTAAAGTCCGTCACGAAGGATTCTGTGTTCTCTTTCTGCAATATCTTCTTAAACTTTCCCAGCTCATTCTTCAGAAACTTGATTATTTTGCTCTCAAGATCCTACAAAGAAAGAAAAAAGACAGAACAACAATTTAAACCAAACTGTACATCCACATTTCCTGAAAACCATTTATTCAATCATTTAAAATATCAGTTAAAAAGACAAACATGATAATGGTGTCATTTTTGACAAATATAATGCATTTTTAAATATAGTATTACCTTTAATAAATATAACAAATATATGATTTTTATTGCTTTTATTGCATTCTTTAAAAGTTAAAAATAAATTGTCAAGATGAATTAGAAATTAAACTTCTGTGTTTTATTACATTTTTGTAAATATAAAACACTTATGAAAATGTGTTCCCTTTCGTTCAGTCACTCTGACGTAACGTCAGTGACTGACGAATGGGGGTTTCGCCTAGAAGCCAATCATCTTCGAGATCTTAGAAAACGCCCAATGGCAGTGCCAATGCCATGGGCATTTACATTTACATTTACATTTAATCATTTAGCAGACGCTTTTATCCAAAGCGACTTACAAAAAAAGGGTAGAGCAATAGAAGCAACGAAACAAACAAAGCCAACAACCTGTAAGAGCTGTAAGAAATCTCAATTAATTAGCAGAGAACACAACTTTTTTTTTTTTTTTTTTTTTTATAGCCAGCTACAACAAATACTCACGTACGGAAAATACAGAACACAGGATTTGGATAGCTAAGATAAGATAACAACCCATTAGGACTAAGGCTGATGCCCCAACTGTTGTCGTTAATGCGGATTCAGTGGCCCAATGGGTTGGTTTTGTATGGCATTCTAGCTAAACGCGCAGCAATAGCCATCGACAGCAAAAACTCACGTACACAAAATACAGAACACTGGGTTTTGGTAGCTATGATAACTATGTAACATACCCGCCTGAAGGCACAAATCCGGATGAGAGACGTAGATATGATCAGTAAGTGCTATTCTGTATTGGTCAAGTGCAATAGGAAAAGTGCAATTGGAAAAGATGTGTCTTAAGATGTTTTTTAAAAATGGCTACAGACTCGGCAGCACGAATTGAGATCGGCAGGTCATTCCACCAGGTGGGAACGGTCCAGGAAAATGTCCGTGAGAGCGATTTCATGCCTCTTTGGGAAGGAACCACGAGGCGCCGCTCATTCGCAGAACGCAAGCTTCTGGAGGGTGTGTAAGTCTGAACAATTGAGTTTAGGTATAATGGTGCAGAACCAGTGGTTGTTTTGTAGGCGAGAACTAGAGCCTTGAATTTGATGCGAGCAGCCATTGGCAACCAGTGCAGTTTGATGAAGAGAGGCGTAACATGCGTTCTCTTCGGCTCATTAAAGACCACTCTCGCCGCTGCATTCTGGATCAGCTGCAAGGGTTTGATAGTGCATGCTGGAAGCCCAGCCAGAAGAGCATTACAATAATCCAGTCTGGAGAGAACAAGAGCTTGAACCAGGAGTTGTGCAGCCTGTTCTGATAGGAAGGGTCTAATCTTTCTAATGTTGTATAAAGCAAATCTGCAGGACCGGGTTGTTGCAGTAATGTGGTCAGTGAAGTTTAACTGGTCATCAATCACAACTCCAAGGTTCCTGGCTGTCCTTGATGGAGTTATGGTCGATGAACCAAGCTGAATGGAGAAATTTTGATGAAGTGCTGGGTTGGTTGAGAAAACAAGTAATTCTGTCTTTGCAAGATTGAGTTTAAGATGATGCTCTTTCATCCAGTCAGAAATGTCTGTCAGACAGGCAGCGATACGAACACTGACTGTAGGATCATCTGGTTGAAATGAGAAGTAGAGTTGAGTGTCATCAGCATAGCAGTGATAGGAAAAGCCATGTTTCTGAATGACGGAACCTAATGATGACATGTAGATGGAGAAGAGAAGTGGTCCAAGGACTGAGCCCTGGGGAAACCCAGTAGCTAGATGATGTGACTTAGACACTACACCTCTCCATGACACCCTGTAGGACCTACCAGAGAGGTAAGACCTGAACCACTGGAGTGCAGTTCCTGAGATACCCATCGTCTTAAGTGTTGACAGGAGGATCTGGTGGTTAACTGTGTCAAAAGCAGCAGACAGATCCAGCAGAATGAGCACTGAGGATTTGGAAGCTGCTTTTGCCAGTCTCAGTGCCTCAGTTACCGAGAGCAAGGCAGTCTCAGTCGAATGGCCGCTTTTGAAGCCGGATTGGTTGGTGTCTAGGAGGTTGTCCCTTTCAAGAAACATAGAGAGTTGATTGAACACAACTCGCTCAAGGGTCTTTGCAATGAAAGGGGATACCGGTCGGTAGTTTTCTAAAAGTGCTGGATTCAGAGAGGGTTTCTTAAGCAGTGGGGTTACCCGAGCCTGCTTAAATGCTGTGGGAAAGGTTCCCGTATGAAGAGAAGTGTTGACAATGTGAGTGAGTGCAGGAGTGATTGAAGAAGAAATGGCCTGAAGGAGGTGAGTGGGTATAGGATCAAGTGGACAGGTAGTAGGGTGATTGGAAAGGATGAGTTTAGAAATATCTGCCTCGGAGAGCGGAGAGAAGGATGGAAGCGTGTTCGTGTTAGTTGTTGAGATGTGCTTGTCAGTTTGTGATGAGGAGAACTGTTTGCTGATGAGGGATGTTTTGTTTGTAAAAAATGATGCAAAGTCATCAGCTGTAAGAGTTGATGAAGGAGGGGGAGGAGGAGGACAAAGGAGAGAGGAGAATGTTTTAAAGAGTTTGCGAGAGTCAGAGCATTTGTTGATTTTGTTGTGGTAGTATGTTGTTTTAGCAGTGGAGACATTTGTAGAGAAAGAAGAGAGAAGCGACTGATACAAGGTAAGGTCAGTATAGTTTTTAGATTTCCGCCATTTCCTCTCTGCCGCCCTGAGTCCAGAGCGATGTTCACGGAGAACATCAGACAGCCAGGGGGCAGATGGGGTGGGGCGGGCTGGTCTGGATGAGAGGGGGCAAAAACTGTCTAAGGAGGATGTTAGAGTGGAGCAAAGAGTGTTGGTAGCACTGTTAGTGTCCAGTGCTGAGAACTGAGCAGGTGGAGGGAGTGAAGATGATACCATAGTGGATAGGCGAGAGGGAGAGAGGGA
The DNA here is from genome assembly GCF_024679245.1 of Pseudorasbora parva. Classification (NCBI taxonomy): domain Eukaryota; kingdom Metazoa; phylum Chordata; class Actinopteri; order Cypriniformes; family Gobionidae; genus Pseudorasbora; species Pseudorasbora parva. The sequence continues at coordinate 44,210,199 of NC_090185.1, forward strand.
GCGTAGATTACGCCGAAAGGTGATCTGTGTAGGAGTGCGTGTTGTATCAGGAGTCAGTATGAGGTTAAGAGTGATGAGAAAGTGGTCTGAGGTGTGTAATGGAGTAACTAAAGTGTTGTCCGTGGAGCAGTTGCGTGTGTATACAAGGTCTAATTGGTTACCTGATCTGTGAGTAGCCGTAGTAGATACTAACTTAAGGTCAAATGAAGTCAGTAGAGTGCTGAAGTCTGCAGCTAGGTGTTTATCAAGATGGATGTTGAAGTCACCAAGCAGAATCAGTGGAGTGCCATCCTCAGGGAAGCTAGAAAGTAACACATCCAACTCCTCCACAAAGTTACCGAGGTGACCTGGAGGACGATAGACCACTACCACATGGATTTTAACAGGGTGAGTAACAGTGATTGAGTGCGATTCAAATGAACTGGCCGGTAGAGATGGTAATGGATCAAATTTCCAATCATTTGAGATAAGCAAACCAGTACCCCCACCCCTCCCAATAGGCCGAGGAGTGTGTGAAAAAGTTAAATTGGTTGAAAGGGCTGCAGGAGTGGCAGTGTCCTCTGGTTTGATCCAGGTCTCAGTTAGGGCCATGAGGCTGAGCTGAGAATGAGTCCCAATAGATGAAATGAAGTCTGCTTTGTTTACAGCAGACTGACAATTCCAGAGACCAATTTGAATAGAGAGTAAAGTAGCAGAGGATGTTAGGATATAGCGCAAATTATTAGGATTGCGGCGTCTCATGCGTACAGAGCGTGAATTACGAGTGCTAGTAGTTATAGTTGAGATTTGGAAGCACATGGTGAATACAGATCAGAGAAAAGGCCAGATCGGAATTAGAAAAGAGCCGAACACAAATAATGAAAGGAAGATGATACTCAAGTGGCTTGTCGAGGTCCTTGCTCGCGAGGAGTTGCACAGGGAAGAGTTGAAGTCTTTACACTCGTCGGTCTTCACACAAGGAGGGCTTCACACTGCCGCTTCCGCTGCCGCGGACAATCACGCTATTTATACTCACTTGAGTATCGTTATTGAAAGCAGCTGGGAACGCCCCCAACAAACTGACTCCCAACGTGGCAAAGACCAAACAAATGCTAACTCAACAAATGCTAACTCCCACACACACCACCACAATACACCAAAACTACTAATACACACCACTGCACCACACAGACACACTTATCCAACAACAAATGAACAAACAATCAAAAATGAGAAAAGTTACAAACACTTACACAGTAGTTGTCTATCAGTCAATCAATGCTTCACCTCTAACCAGCTGCTAACAAACACACGAGGCTTTTAATACCTTGCTGGCCACGCCCCCAACAAACTGACTCCCAACGTGGCAAAGACCAAACAAATGCTAACTCAACAAATGCTAACTCCCACACACACCACCACAATACACCAAAACTACTAATACACACCACTGCACCACACAGACACACTTATCCAACAACAAATGAACAAACAATCAAAAATGAGAAAAGTTACAAACACTTACACAGTAGTTGTCTATCAGTCAATCAATGCTTCACCTCTAACCAGCTGCTAACAAACACACGAGGCTTTTAATACCTTGCTGGCCACGCCCCCAACAAACTGACTCCCAACGTGGCAAAGACCAAACAAATGCTAACTCAACAAATGCTAACTCCCACACACACCACCACAATACACCAAAACTACTAATACACACCACTGCACCACACAGACACACTTATCCAACAACAAATGAACAAACAATCAAAAATGAGAAAAGTTACAAACACTTACACAGTAGTTGTCTATCAGTCAATCAATGCTTCACCTCTAACCAGCTGCTAACAAACACACGAGGCTTTTAATACCTTGCTGGCCACGCCCCCAACAAACTGACTCCCAACGTGGCAAAGACCAAACAAATGCTAACTCAACAAATGCTAACTCCCACACACACCACCACAATACACCAAAACTACTAATACACACCACTGCACCACACAGACACACTTATCCAACAACAAATGAACAAACAATCAAAAATGAGAAAAGTTACAAACACTTACACAGTAGTTGTCTATCAGTCAATCAATGCTTCACCTCTAACCAGCTGCTAACAAACACACGAGGCTTTTAATACCTCGCTGGCCACGCCCCCAACAAACTGACTCCCAACGTGGCAAAGACCAAACAAATGCTAACTCAACAAATGCTAACTCCCACACACACCACCACAATACACCAAAACTACTAATACACACCACTGCACCACACAGACACACTTATCCAACAACAAATGAACAAACAATCAAAAATGAGAAAAGTTACAAACACTTACACAGTAGTTGTCTATCAGTCAATCAATGCTTCACCTCTAACATGGGCATGCGGAATTTGCATGCGTAACTCCGCCTACCCACCTGGGTATATAAGAAAGTAGCTGGCATGAATCGCATTATGTTTCTGCTTCGGAGCCAAGAGCATCTCTTCACTCCGGCAAGCCTGAATTCTGAAGTCCTCTCTTCAGTCTTCGAGACGAGCGGTTCTCCAGGGTGTTGGTGTAACGGCTGTGTGTGTTTTCCCTGGGCACTTCGGCACTCTGCAGAGCTTCCTCTCACAAAAAGAGCTTGCGTGTGGCACGTCTTTTTCAAGACGGGTTGCCCGCGCACTTCCGGGTGCGGTCGATATCTGTTGCTGTCTTTGGGACGCATTCACTGCTCGACGTGTTTGGGCCCAGCACGTTCGGACAGTGTTTGTGGATGTGCTGTGTTCCCTCTGTGGGAACATGACCATCGAGATGTTGTGGTCGAGACTCAATGATCTCTGTAAAGAGAGAGAGTCCCCTCTGCCACACCCCGATCTACCATCTCCGAGAGAGGTGGTACTTTGGCTGGTGGCCAGGGTGACCTGAGGGCGGTGCTGTGGTATTAAGAACCCCGACGATCATTCCTCGGGCCACTCCCGCCCTCTTGCACATCGCTTCCAGTGAGTGTTGGACTGAAGCAGCGGGACCGTCTGCTGACGCCCGAGTTTGTTTCGTTCATACTCCAGATAGCGGCGAGAGGTCAATTGCCGCATCTCAAAGTGGGCTAGAGTCCTTTGGGGATGACGATTCGGCTATGCTCCGCCCCCGGGTGTGGTAGCACTGTAGAATCTGACCTAGAGTTGACAGCCATGTTATCTCGGGCAGCCGCGAGCCTCGGGCTGGTGTGAATCTCCACCCTGTCACAAGTGCTCGCGGTTGGGCGATTGGTTTTTGGAGGTGGCACCCGACAGCTGCGGGCCCCGCCCCCAATGCCATTTCGCTCCCGAGATGCATGAGGAGTGCACGCAGTCCGGGAGATCTCCGGGTCTTCCCGCGACCTTTTGGTGGTCTCCTCCGCCTTTTCTGCCCTCGAGGGGTCGCGGCCTAAGGGTACACTGGGGTCCCTCCCCCTCAGTCAGGTGCTCTGTTGGGCACTACGGTGTCCACTGAGTGCTTTGACTTGACGCGGTGAGGCTATCCTAAGTGCCCTCCCAAGCCTGTTGGCTCGTCTACTTCGGTGGCATAGTCCAGCAGTGCTATGGGGTAAGCTGCCGCCCCGATGCGTATGCACGAGGACAGAGCTGATCCAGGGCTATGAACCCCCTCGCAGAGCAGACCCCAGTGGAAAGCAAGTCCTTCCCTGGTCTCCTCTGTCAGGGCGCAGTCGTTACCAGTGCCCCGACACCGGGCCGCTATGCCACCCGAGTCCGGGCCGGTAACACTGCCTCTAGAAAGGCATGCCGCCACCGATCCCGCCCAGCGCGGCGTAGGTGACCACACGCCCCATGGGTCAGGAGATGTCCACAGCTGTGGTCCGGGAAAGACAATTGGCCTTACTTGGTAGATGTGGGAAGGCTGAGTGAGCCCGCCTCCTCAGCTCGCCCATATCCCAGGCCGGCCTTATCGGCGGCACGGTCAGGGACTGCGCCCAACAGTTCTTGGCCGTCCCCAGAGGCAGACTGAGGCCATCTGCCCCGGCGGCCCGCTGCTGCACCTAAGCGCCGCCGGCACAGTTGCCTCAATTTCCTAGCCGCCAGGGCGACATCCGGCGACCCCCTCCCGCGTGGCCACAGCAGCAGCCTTCACCCTGGCCACGCCGCGGAGCCCACGGGTCAGCAGCACCCTTTGTAAGAAGGAACTGATTACCCATCGTTGAGCACCCAGAGACCGGTGACGGCAGTGTGCGCCGCCTCCGGGCCACGCCGCTCTCGTCCCTCTCTGTCGCCAGCCCCCTCTCAGAGCAGACCCCAGTGGAACGCGAGTCCTTCCCTGGTCTCCTCTGTCAGGGCGCAGCCGTTACCGCCGCCCCGACACCGGCCCGCTACGCCACCCGAGTCCGGGCCGGTAACGCTGCCTCGCTGCCCCACCGAGGGTACGCCGGTGCTCCGCATGACCCCATTGGTACACTCCCTGGGAGCGTGGCTACAGCTGCCGGGACTGTCCTGCTGGGTCGCACGGACCATCCGGCTCGGCTATGCGATTCAGTTCGCACGAGCTCCTCCCCGCTTCCGGGGTGTCCGGTACACCATGGTGGGGTCCAATGCCCCAGTCATGCGTGCGGAGATCGCGACCCTACTGGCGAAGGGCGCGGTCGAGCTCGTCCCTCCAGCCGAGATGGAGTCCGGCTTTTACAGCCCTTACTTCATTGTACCGAAGAAATCCGGTGGGTTACGACCAATCCTGGACCTTTGCGTCCTGAACCAATCCCTGTACAGGCTTCCGTTGAGGATGTTGACTGCGAAACGCCTTTTTGAATGCGTTCGTCCATGCGATTGGTTTGCAGCGATCGACCTGAAGGACGCGTACTTCCAAGTGTCCATCCTTCCGCGACACAGACCGTTCCTATGGTTTGCGTTCGAAGGGCGGGCATATCAGTATGCCGTACTACCATTCGGGCTAGCTCTGTCCCCTCGCATCTTCACGAAGATTGTCGAGGCAGCCCTTGCGCCCCTCAGGCAGCAAGGGGTTCGCATCCTGAACTATCTCGACGACTGGCTCATACTGGGCCACTCTCGGGTGTGCGAACACAGAGACCTGGTTCTCCACCACTTAGCTCGTCTGGGCCTTCGGGTCAACTGGGAGAAGAGCAACTCTGCCCAGTGCAGAGGATCTCTTTTCTCGGTATGGAGTTCGACTCGGTCGCCATGTGTGCGCAGCGTACCGGCGTGCGCGCACAGTCACTGCTGACTTGCCTCCATCAGATAGAGAGCAAGAGTGCGGTTCCACTGAAACTGTTTCAGAGGCTCCTGGGGTATATGGCATCTGCAGCCGTGGTGACGCCGCTCGGATTGCTTCATATGAGACCGCTTCAGCACTGGCTTCGCGATCGAGTCCCGAGATGGGCATGGCAGTCTGGCACGCTCCGGGTCCCAGTGACTCGGGCCTGCAGACAGACACTCACCCAGTGGTCGAACCTCAGCTTTCTACGGGCAGGTGTGCCCTTAGAACGAGTTTCCCGGCATGTTGTTGTGTCAACAGATGCGTCCACCACGGGCTGGGGTGCCATGTGCAATGGACATGCAGCCGCCGGCTCTTGGTCAGAGAGCCAGAGCCGCCTGCATATCAATTGCCTCAAGATGCTGGCAGTTCGGTTCGCCTTGCACCGCTTCCTAGCGTTGTTGAAGGGCCAACACATTCTGGTCAGATCAGACAACACGGCCGTAGTAGCGTACATCAACCACCAGGGCGGTCTACGCTCCCGCCGCATGTCTCAACTCGCCCGCCATCTCGTTTTATGGAGTCAGAAGCGCCTGAGGTCCCTTCGTGCTGTCCATATCCCGGGGATCCTGAACCGTGCAGCCGACGAGCTCTCACGGTTTCAGTCAATCCCTGGGGAGTGGAGACTCCATCCCCAGTCGGTCCAGCTGATCTGGGATCAGTTCGGGGACGCACAGGTAGATCTATTTGCCTCCCACGACTCGTCCCATTGCAGCCTGTACTATTCCCTGACCGAGGGCACGCTCGGCACGGATGCACTGGCGCACAGCTGGCCGCAGGGCCTACGCAAGTATGCGTTTCCCCCAGTGAGCCTTCTTGCACGTGTTCTGTGCAAGGTCAGGGAGGACAAGGAGCAGGTCATCTTGGTCGCCCCGTACTGGCACGGCCGGACCTGGTTCCCAGAACTAGTTCTCCTTGCAACAGCCCCTCCCTGGCTGATTCCTCTGAGACAGGAGCTACTCTCTCAGAGACGGGGCACCCTGTGGCAACCGCGTCCCGATCTTTGGAACCTCCACGTGTGGCTCCTGGACGGGACGCGGCAGGTTTGTGTACCCTACCACCTACGGTGGTGGCTACCATCACTTCCGCTCGGGCCGAGTCCACGAGACAGGCCTATGCATTGAAGTGGAACCTCTTCGTCAATTGGTGCTCTTCTCGCCAAGAAGACCCCTGGAAATGCCCGGTCGGGTCTGTGCTCTCTTCCTCCAGGAGGGGTTGGATCGAAGGCTGTCTCCATCCACCCTGAAGGTTTATGGGGCCGCTATCGCCGCCTATCATGACCTCTTGGACGGGAAAACGGTAAGTAAGCACGACCTGTGCCCGGTTGCATAAAACACCTTAAGTTTTTCCCTTAAGTATGATACTTAAGGCGTGATTTCCCCTTATCTAAGGGAATGATTTAAGGGTGTTGCATATAATCCCTTAAACGGTTCTCTTAGGTAAGGGACGCCGCTAAGTGTTTCACGACTGCAACCCAGGTTTTACCGTTATAAAATTCTATTGTTGCCATAGACACGCTACGCTGGCGGGTTAGAGAGTGAAGCTGAGATTCAACAAGAGGAATATTACACGGAGTGAGAGAACATTATTGTCTAAAATCAAATGAAAATGATCACTGCTGAGGATAAACGATTTGAAGATCACGACAAAATAAAATAATATGCTTGGTAACGTTATTTGTTTCACACGTTAGACCTTCTCAGCAAAAATCAGCTTCAACACCGGCAGAGCACCAGCAGCACGACAAACCATGCAGCAAAGTGAGGTTTTATTGCTTCTTTGTTAACAATTATTTTAGTCTATTGTTAATTTTACAGCCTCGATATAATTTTTAGATTTTTTTCATTATTCCTTCAAAACACTTGTGAATTGCAGAAAGACGCAAATATCCTTTCCAGCCGCGACAAGAGAAAAAGTGCTAGAACTGCAAAGAGACATGAGCCTATAGAAGACAAAACTGCAATTAGAGATCGAAAAACTTAAAAAGGAGAAGGAAAATCAAGACCTTTACAACTTCATTCTTAATAACAAACTAATGCAGCTACAAAGTGAAGGAAAAATAAAATGCACATCAATTGACGAATATTTTTTTTATGACAGATCTGACAGGTTTTGTATTTATTTATGATTTATTTATTTATATTTTATTTATTTATATTTATGACTTTTGTCCATAGGCTACTAGCTAAACTAATTAAAGAATGCATTTACGACGGCATCTCTGACAACAAATCCAGCCCGTTGAAAATCTTGTTGATTTTCTTCATGAGCCTCTTCTGCTTCTGCTTCTTGAGCCTCTTCTTCGACATCATCTCCCTCTTCACAATACATCTCTGACATGTTAAAAAGAACAACACTGGCGACAATAATTTTGCAGGCTCTTGGAGGCTCAACGCGCAGCTCGCTGTGGAGACAGTGAAATCTGCGTTTGAGCTGTCCGATCGTCCTCTCAATGTCGTGTGTGTCAACGCATTGTTGTAGGCTATCTTTCCTAGGATCAAACGATGACCATAAGTATCAACAAGTCAAAATACATTTTAATACATTGAAAAAATATGATCAATAAGTTGACAATAGCCTATATGTTTTCACTTAATTTTCAACTTTTTAAAGTTAATAGGCTATAGCTCTGTCTAAATCCTAGAGTCATGCTACTCCCTGGCCATGATGCAACAACATTTCTAATTCTGCACACATGGTCACACTAGCTGCACATTAACAGAATGGTAATTTTTTCTGTTAACATACTGATCTTCATGCGTGCGGGGAGCCTGAATTCTGACATGTGTGCCATCGATTACACCACTTATTCGAGGAAACCCCGCTTTCCGAAAAAAAGAGGTTTGAATGGCATCCAGTTCAACACGCGATGGAAATGTCACAGTTTGGCTTAAATGACGGCAGAGAGTCCCAGCAACCCGGTGAATAACTCTACTAACTGACGATTTATGAACATGGAAAACATCTCCCACAGACGGGAAACTCCCAGTTGCAAAGAACCGAAGTGTTATAAGCAACTGTAACACAGAGGGTAGTGAGTGGTTGCGCTGGGTAACATGATCAAGATCGCCTTCCAGTTTGTTAGCGATCTCATATATCCCGGGGCGATCAAATCTATATTCGCGAAGCAGTTTTTCATTGCTAAGATGGTCCAGAGGATTCTCCCTATCGCGAAAAATTCGCTTTGGCACATTGACATCTTCAACAGGATCAATAAACTCAGCTATTTTTTTCTCATTAATGTTCGTCAACTCTTAAGGTAAACTTTTCCTAACCTTAAACTATACTTAGGAAAATGACAGTTAAGGGGCTTTATGCAACACTTAACGGTTTTTAAGGGATTACTTAAGTGAAAAATAGACATTTGAGGATAATTCTAAGGGTTTATGACGTTTCAGTTTAATAAACCCTTAAGTGACACTTAAGGGTTATTTTATGCAACACCCTTAAGTTTAAGGGAAACCTAAGGGCGTTCTTAAGGGAAATTTTCACTTAAGGTGTTTTATGCAACCGGGCACTGGTTATCAGGTTCCTGAGGGGTGCGAGGAGACCTCTCAGTAGTTCTAAGTGCTCTGCAGAGGGCCCCATTTGAACCTTTGCGGTCAGTAGATGTTAAGTTCTGAAGACAGCGCTCCTGACCGCATTGGCCTCCATCAAGAGGGTAGGGGACCTGCAGGCATTTTCGGTTGACGAAGCGTGCCTGGAACTCGGGCCGGCTGACTCTCACGTGATCCTGAGACCCCGGCCTGGATATGTGCCCAAGGTTCCCACCACTCCGTTTAGAGACCAGGTGGTAAACCTGCAAGCGCTGCCTTTGGAGAGGCAGACCCAGCCTTGGCATTGCCCTTCGCGCTTACGTAGACAGGACGCAGTGTTTCAGGACCTCAGACCAGCTCTTTGTCTGTCATGGTGGGAAGCTGAAAGGGAAGGCTCTCTCAAAGCAAAGGCTGTCTCACTGGGTAGTGGACACCATTGTTTTGGCTTACCAGCAGCAGGGACGTCCATGTCCCCTTGGGGTCAGGGCCCATTCCACTCGGAATGTGGCCTCCTCTTGGGCTTTAGCACATGGCGCTCCGCTGACAGACATCTGCAGAGCTGCAGGCTGGGCGACACCAAACACATTTGCCAGGTTCTATAACCTCCGAGTGGAGCCTGTATCCGACTATGTACTCGCCTCTACTAGTGGCCGGTAAGGATTGGCTCAGGTGTCTTCGCTTGCTCGCCATTCCACTCCACGGACTGGATACGTGCGATATTCTTCTCAGGTGAGCTCCCCGAGAGCCCTGAGCTCCTCCAGCACTGACGACGCCGACGCCAGTAAGTCTGCCCTTAGCCCAGACACTCGTGTCCGGCCAGGTGCCCCATGTGCATGGTTCCCCTCCGGGAACCCCCACATGTGTATTTCCACCGTAAGCCTCCCTGAGCAGGTGTATGCCCTTGGCAACCTTGCCACCCCCTGGGGTTAAAAAATTACCTGCGGCTGGTACCCCAGTGATCTCCGTATGCAGCCCCCTGGGTCATATGTATATTCCTAAGTCCTCCCTACGGGTAGGCATCTTGGCTTATATCTCCTCCTGGAATATGCCTCGCAGTGTACCTTGGTATTCCTGCGTTAAGTAGAGGCCTTTGACCGTCCTAACTTGCATCAGGGTTCTCACGCTTGCGCAGGGCACTGGAAGACAGCCGAGAGGCGTTATTGCATTGGGACCCCCATTTGTCAGTCACTGACGTTACGTCGGAGTGACTGAACGAAAGGGAACGTCTCGGTTACGTATGTAACCCTCGTTCCCTGAGGAGGGAACGGAGACGTAACGTCCCGCTGCCACTTCCGCTGTACCGCTGGAACGGCCGAGAGTTCAGTCTTGGCTCCTCAGCAGGTAACATAATGCGATTCATGCCAGCTACTTCCTTATATACCCAGGTGGGTAGGCGGAGTTACGCATGCAAATTTCGCATGCCCATGGCATTGGCACTGCCATTGGGCGTTTTCTAAGATCTCGAAGATGATTGGCTTCTAGGCGAAACCTCCATTCGTCAGTCACTGACGTTACGTCTCCGTTCCCTCCTCAGGGAACGAGGGTTACATACGTAACCGAGACGTTTTCTTACCTGGAAGATCCACTGGAGATTGTCTGTGAAATTCCTGTCGTTCCTGTGAGTGTGTACGCTTGAGTCTAATGTCTCATATTGAAGCCTGTTAAAAAATAAATAAAATAAAATACAGAATGTTCAGACAAAATATTACAGAAATCTCTTGTAAAAAAAAAATTAGCAAAAAGAAACAAAAGCTGATTAGCTGTAACTAGCATGTTAGCTATAACATTAGCTGCTATAATAATTATTCACTTATACATTTTCCAAAACACTCCACATGTGACCAAAAATAAGAAACACATGAAATACCTTTTGGCAGATGATGGTGTTCCCTCACTGAAGTTCGGCATGCCACCATCTTTTGAACGGTCACTCTTCACAGACACAGAGCTGGACACACATGAGCCTGATCTTACACTAATGACACAAAGAACAGAGAAGGGGAAAACACTTTACTACAGGTCTCGTTTTAAAAGGTTTAAATGTTGCAGCTGTGCATTTGTCCTTCATGTATTTTGATAAATGAACATTTTAATGTTTGAATGCATGATCTATTTTCCATGGTGACTTTATGCCTCCTAGTGGCTTCCTGTGTAACTATATTACTGGAAAGAAACGCCAGACCAAGTTCAATAAAGGTTACCAGACGTTGTGTTTTTTTATTTACTAGTAGAAAAGCTTGAATTTTAACTAGGGATGCACGATACCATTTTTTCTGAACCGATCCGATATTAAAAATTCTGAGTATCGGCCGATACCAATAATAATCCGATACCAATGCAGTTTTGTTTAAAACTTTCGCTTTATTATTAGTGAAACCATACTTATTCAATAATAAAGCATGAAGACTAGATATGTATCAAAGGTCATAGATGTTTATCATAGAATTTGTTCATGTCTCTTAAGCCTAAGCTTAAAAATTCAGAATAAACAGGGATTTCTCTAATTCTAATAAATAAAGGTAGTATTACTTGTAGTTTAATTCAGAACATGGCACAGTTTGTATGAAAAACTGGTAATGTGAAAGCTGTCATGCGGACCTGGGAGCGCACCAGAACCACACCACACCTGGAGGAGGGCCATATTCCACCAGTAGGAATATAGTGCGGCCCCTTTAAGAGACGCGCACTCCCTATTGGACTGCCGGTATTTTGCGTGTGCGCGCCGAACTATGCCGCTATTCACGTGAACAGTGTGAACAACACGGACTCGGGAGCGCTCTTGTTTAGAAAAGTAACCTGTGCATTCGTTTTAGACGATTTTAATGCATTTAGTTCAATATAACAAATGTACTGTAAGTGGTGATGTGTCAATGATTTCCCTCAGACATGAGCGAGAGTGAGCTTCAGTGTATTCGTGCATCGCGCTCAGACTGCAGAGAATGTGCTCAATGTAAACAGACTTTACTTCCGACCTGGTGACTAATATGATTAAACAGAAATGATGGTAGCTTATAGGCAATAACTGCACTTTTGGTTTAGAATATTAATGTTAACCCTTTTCCCTATAAATGTTTGCTGCTGCATCCTTTACACCTATGGCTTATCTCGATTTCTCAAACTACAGACCACGGATCAAACAGAAAATGCGTGCTGCGTTAACAAATTTAGTGCCGTTAAAGTGAATTAACGTGTTATTAACGCATTAACTTTGACAAGTTAACTTCGACTCATCGGTCGAACTAGAGGGCTACACGCTGGTGAGGATGGACCGTAACCAGAACTCCGGGAAAAGGAAAGGTGGAGGTGTGTGCATGTTTGTTAATAATACATACTGTAACCCTGGTCATATTACGGTGAAGCATCAGATCTGTACGAAGGACACTGAATTATTAGCGCTTTCCTTAAGGCCTTATCATTTGCCTAGTGAAATACACCAAATCAGACTGTTTGTTGTGTATATTGCGCCCTCCGCCGATACATTGGCCGCCGCCACTACGATTCATGAACTTGTAACTAAAGTGGAAGAAGAGGCCCTCAACGCAGCTAATTTTTTGTTTGGGTGACTTTAATTCATGCAGTTTAAAGGAACATTTACCTACTTGTGACGGTCACGGAAGGACCGAATCACTAATATGGACTGAAAATGTGGAAATGAACTCTCTCTCTCACATGCACACACACACACGCACACACACAGAGACTGTTTATTGATATGAGTTTATTATGATTGCCTATTGGAAGGCGCGAATGAAATACCTGTGATTGTGCGATATGTGTCCCATGATTTTAGAGTTCCAGTAGGGAAATCTTCGGCGGGAATCTTCGGTTCCGCTTATGTGGGGACTGTACCATTTAATCATTGAGCGTGGGGGTTTCGGGGACAACGCGGCCGAGTTGTTTCTGTTAGTATTTCCTGTTCAATGTATGTGAAATGACATGTGAGGTAACATAAGAGAAGATGTATTGGTTTTCATGCTATGTCAACCTGTTTCTCCTAGAATCTATATTTATGGGAAAATGTGTAAAGTGTTGTATGTGAGTTTGTCCCTCCCCATGGGGTAATGGTGCTGGCCGCCAGTATAAATGTGTGTATTTGTTTGAATGGCGTTTAGTCTGTGCAGGGGCTGCAGTGGAGAGTGTGGCTTGAGGGCTGCAGGTATTTTCTATGTTTTCTTAGTTTTTCCTTTCTTTTGTATTCTTCGAGGAACTTAATTTTGGAAAGTATTATATTTTGTACTTTTTGTTTGGATTCTAATTTGGATTTATTTGAATGCTTATTTTTCCAGTTTATTTCTTATTTTCTGGTAATGATATTTTGGGGGTTGGGTTATTTCTATTTTGATGTCTAAATAAATATTCATTTTATACTTTAGACTTCTTGTAGTCACTCTGCCTCTGTTTAATTTGGCCAAACCATTCCTTCTTGGTTGCCCATGGTGGGTGACTGTTACACTACTTATCAACAATACGTCACTTGTTCAACGCACAATAAAGCTTGCCTTGACCATTGTTATGGAAACAATTATGGAAACTGATGTTGCGATTGAGGCACTTCAGGATTGCCTGGAGTCCACAGATTGGAATGTAGTGACTGATGGGACTGACAATGTCAATGATGCAGCGTTCGCTATATCGGGGTATGTACAATTCTGTGAGGACGCAATCAACCCCCGAAAGACTGTTAAGATGTTTCCTAATAATAAGCCCTGGGTTACCCCAGAGTTAAAGCAACTCCTTAATGAGAAAAAGTGTGTGTTTAAATCAGGAGGAAGTAGAGAAGAGAAAAAGACAGTGCAGAAAAAGATTAAAAGTAAAATCAATGACTGTAAAGCATCATATAAACATAAGTTAGAAAACTTTTTTTTAAAGGTGACCCTAGGAGAGCTTGGTAGGGAGTCCAATCTATCACAGGATATAAGCCCAAGACGCATTCGTTGGTAGCAGAGAATAATTTTAATATGGCAAATTAATTAAAGGGAGGGACGGACCAGGGGGGCACGGGAGGGATGGACCAGGGGGGCACGGGAGGGATGGACCAGGGGGGCACGGGAGGGACGGACCCGGGAGGGACGGAACAGGGAGGGACGGACCCGGGAGGGACGGAACAGGGGGGGACGGAACAGGGGGGGACGGAACAGGGGGGGACGCACCAGGGCGGGACGGGAGGCGCGGTGAGAGCAGGGCGCCTGGGAGACATCTCCTGCCCAGCGGCGTTCACCGGAACAGAGTCCACCGGCATAGGGACAACCGGAACTGGGACCACCGGAACACGATCCACCGGCACAGGGACCACCGGAACACGATCCACCGGCACAGGGACCACCGGAACACGATCCACCGGCACAGGGACCACCGGAACACGATCCACCGGCACAGGGACCACCGGAACACGATCCACCGGCACAGGGACCATCGGAACACGATCCACCGGCACAGGGACCATCGGAACACAATCCACCGGCACAGGGACCACCGGAACACGATCCACCGGCACAGGGACACCCGGAACACGATCCGCCAGCATTGGGACCACCGGAACACGATCTGCCGGCACTGGGACCACCGGAATACGATTCGCCAGCATTGGGACCACCGGAACACGATCCACCGGCACTGGGACCACCGGCATACGATCCGCCGGCAGTGGGACCACCGGCACAGGGACCACTGGAACTGGGACCACCGGAACAGGCACGGAGGGAGACTTCCTTCTCCTCCTCCGTTTCAGGACCACTGGAACACGAGCCGCCGGTACTGGGACCACCGGAATACGATCCGCCGGAATCGGGACCACTGGAACACGATCCGCCGGTTCTGGGACCACCGGCATACGATCCGCCGGCACAGGGACCAACGGCACAGGGACCACTGGAACTGGGACCACAAGAACAGGCACGGAGGGAGCCTTCCTTTTCCTCCTCCTCTTAGAGACCACCGGAGCTTGGGTCACTGGAACTGGGACCCCCGGAATACGATCCACCGGACCACGGTCCACTGGCACAGGGACCACCGGAACAGGAACCACGGGAGCTATCCAGCCCCTGGTCCTAGAGGGACTGGAGTCCAGCTGTTCCACAAACTCCCAAAAGTCTGGGGTTCCCATTCTCTCAACCTCCATGGGGCTGAGAGGCATGTCCAGGCAGAGGTTAAACACCTCTGCCTTCTCTGTCTCATTGAGGTACAGGTGATGCACCTCAATAAGGAATTGGCAGGTGAACTCTCTTACACCCGCCCCCTGTTGGCGGATGTATTTAGAGTTCACCTGCCGCATCACCTGTACGTGCCTGGTTAGCTCCATAGTCCAAAGAGCAAACAAACAAACAAAACAAAAACAAAAAATCCTCTTGCTGAATCATCTATGGTTGGATCCTTCTGTCACATCACAGACAAGGGAAAATGGTGCGAGGACTCATGTGCAGGAGAATGATAATTTATTTACAAAAACAAAACATAAACTCAAAACAACAACCCACGAGGGGGAAAAACACATAATAGAATAATAAAAATACAAACTTAAACAAACCAACAGAATCACGGGGAGGACGGAGACATTACACAAGGATCCAACACAGACTGACAAACACAAGGAGCTTATAAGGGGAAGAAATCAAGAGGGAACAGGTGGGAGAAATCAACACTAATCAGATAACAAGGGGGAGGGGTCAGACAATGACAGGAGCACATGCTAGACATGACAAAACCCACATGTGCACACAAGACAGGACAGGCATGTGACATCATCTGTGTGTTTGGTAACATGCATGTTAAGGACCAAAGGAAATTGCAGCGCATGATTAAGATGGCCGACAGGATCATTGGAATTGACCAGGTGTCGGCAGCTCAGTTGTACAATGAGCTTATTTAAAAAAAGACTGACCAAATCCTTACTGACCCTACTCACCCTCTATATCATAAATTCATGAGAAGTAATAGGTCAACTGGTAGAATTTTACAACAGAGAATTAGAACAGAAAGGTATAATAGATCATTTGTCCCCACAGCGATCAGACTGTATAATGATCAAGCACATCGTAAACTATCATAGTTTTAGTTACCTGTTAATATTATATATTTTTTATGTTAAATGTTGGATTGTAACTGTAATTTTGTACTTGGATTGTAATTTTCATTTTTGTCTTTATTGTTCTATTTATAGACTGCTGTGTGTTGTATTGTTTTTGAAGAATATGTTGTGATAAGGGCGCGTAATGAATGAATGAATTAATGACCATATGAATTTCCCCTTGTGGGACAATAAAGTTTACCTTGACCTTGACCTTACAGCTAATATTTGCACTCCTAAAGGTCCTTTCACACCGGACGCGTAACGAAAAAGCGTAACGAATAAGCGAATATTTCGCATGCGAATGTTTCGCGTCAAAACCATTCACATCAGCCGCGACACGAATTTGCGACATTTCAGAACAGCAACATTCCAAAACATTCGCGGCGACAGCTGAGAAAACACGGGCACTTCATCATTCAGTGAAGACGAGCTTTTCATTTTATTTAAAGGACCGAGAGGAAGGTTTTGGGTGCAGCAGCCAGTCTTAAAGAACAGAGAGTCTGAAGGGGAGGATGCTAATCTTGTACAGGAGTTAAAACTTTATCATGGCCGGTTCAGCACTTACTTTTTAAAGTCTGTCGGACAATACGAGGATCTCCTCCAGAGACGGCAGTGCATCTGACGAGACAAACCGCGCACTTCAGGGAATCAATCGATCCGAGCAGATGTTCCCATATGGAAAAGTCTCGCTAAAAACGTGTGATTCTTATATGTTCCAACAGAAAACTATAAGGATCATATATGCTGCAAAAACCACATATACAAATTGTACAATATTCATGTATTTTCAATCATATATGTCCTACACTGTAAAAAAAAAAAAAATGCTGGATTGTGTTAAATACAACCCCTGCAAATCAGTGAGATTTTACTTTAGTAAATTAATTAGCAAGTAAAACTAATAAAAATGGGTAACCCTAATGCAAAGAAAATATTTCCTTATACATGTGAATGATAAATATATTAAATTATTTAACTGCATATTAAAAATATACAGGATAAATATATTACAATATTTAATAATACATGAGGAATTGCTGCTTTCAATTAGAAAAATATGTGACAATATATTTATGTATGTCATTGTATTTGATGTGCATGTGATGATATACCCAAAAATATATTGAACAAAATAATATATATATTACAAAATAAAAGGAACTGTAGTCCGTTACAGTTACGGAGAAAAATATGCGCTATTATATTACAGTTACTTATGAAAATGTTAACAATTACAAAGGGTTTTATATATATATATATATATATATATATATATATATATATATATATATATATATATATATATACACACACACACACACATACAGTTAACAATAACACAAGTCAAGCACACCGGCATGTTCCTAAATATTTAGCAAAGAGCTATAACTGTACTGAAAAGTGCACCGACATTATTTTTAATAAAAGTAACAGTTTTATTGGTTTTTGGCCAAACGTCAACCTCACTATATCCACTATTTCAACCTATCTCCCTCTATTAAATTGAGCAAAAACACATGAAATAACAATTAAATTTAACATTTAACCTCCTTTAAATCAGAAGTATGATGGGAAGTAGAAATTTGCTGTAACTCATTCTGTAAAAGTGTTTGTGTGTGTACATGCATTCACATTAATATGGGAAATTCAATATACAGTAAGGCTACACAATAAAGCATACAACTTAATGGATATTACATGTAATACTATTTATATCTTAATTACTAAATATTGTATGTGTTAAAATATAGCCATATTTTATAAATATAGTCAATATGCATACATTGCAGTAGCTATATTAAAAAAGGCTTTAGTTTCCTTTATTCCTTTATATTTCCTTTAATATAGGCTATTTTGCATATAATTGCAGTATATCCCCATATATTTGTTTCGTAATGTTCTACCCATACAGACTATTTGTTAACAGTAATATCAGCAATATTTAAACAATAATAATTAAACACTCAAAAATAGCCTTAGTTCTGTCATCGCAAACTGCGCATGCGTCACCGCGCCGCGGCCAGGAGGAAATCAATCGCGGGTTCATTGTCTGATTTGTCTGCCTCCCAGCGGGACCGCGAAGTGTCGAGCTCCAGGTAAGATTTGTGTTTGTCATGTCGTTCTCAATGCAAATGTTAACTTATTTAATGGCAAGATTTGCTAAAAGATTTGTAAATTGTTCGTTTCTGTTATCATGTCGGTGCCACAGCCTTAGTGTTAGGTAACGTACAGGTAACGTTAAGCCTAATTATGCTGCACGCGTGCAAAAATTACATTACAAGTATTTAATGTGCAAAAACAAGTGAAAAATGCTTATATTTGTATTAAAGTTATTAAACTATATGATTGGCCTTGTAGCGACTCAGGCGAATCAAACACACAATCGCCAGTTACATTTAACAAATATGTTTTGAATGCTTTGTGCTTAGTATCAGACCTTCCCCCAACACAACAGAGGGAGATTCTCCGTTACCCTGGAAACCATCTGATAAGATGTTTTACGGCCCAAAAGAATTTGGCCACATGAAAAGTCCTAAGTTAAAGCTTGTGAAACACACGCTTTTGCCTCAAATTATAGACAACCATCTATAAATGAACATGCACCCCAGGACATTGTATGTAAACACATAACTGTCTTGTAAAATGTTTCTTCTGTATGGTATGTTGCATCTTTTTGTCTTTGTCTTAACAAATTACTAGTTCAGATAACCTCATATATGTCATGTCTCCTATCAAATTAATGCTCACTTCACGACTTACACTTCCATGTATATCACTTATTCAGAAAATGCAGTGTGTGTTTGTTGCATTAATTAGAATATGAATGGTCAGAGACCCACTGATTCAAGCTTGGAACAAAGAGCCATAAAATCTTCTGAGGAATTTCCCGCCTGGAAATCCCAACAATCTCATTGGTTAAGTCTAACCCCGGAGGGTGGGACTACTCCCAGATCTTAAAAAGGGAGGTGCTCGGATGCCCTCCCTCTCTCTCTTCTCTCTCTGGCTGAACCAACACGTCCCTCCAAGCAGGGAGGGCCTCTTCCACAATCCTCTTCCCCTCTTCCCTGGTTCTCCTTGCTTCCCTACTGATTCATCAAATTCCTAGCCCCGAGGGCATTTCTTCAGGGAGAACACAGAGCATCTCTAGAGCAACCAGCTGCTCCCCCCTTCCTCGGAAAGAACCGCCGGACACGCAGGACATTTGAACTCGGAACACACGCACACACGCGAGAAGCCAAAACTAAAGCAAGTATTCTTATTTCCAAATTCAAACTGCTGTTAAGAGGGTGTGTTATTTTCCCGTTGGGACAAGTTAACTCCGTGAAGGTTGTATTTGATGAACTGAAGGAAGCTGCCCCCCCCCCAATCTCTTTCTCTCTCTCTCTCTCTCTCTCTTTTTTTATCTCTCGAATTTTAGTCTATTCATTATTCTCTTTTATGTATTCTTTCGTTACTATCTATATTTCTACTCTCTTGATGCATATTTAGTGTGTATTTTCTGTGTGAATTGTAGTGTTATTTTTAGTCTGTTTATTAAACCTCCAAAAGACATTTAATGAGTTGAGTCTGTTGTTCTCCCACATACACGAAGTCAATGAAACTTACGATCTAACGTTACCTAACTGCTTATGCTACTATTTTAGTAAAGTAAACTGTACGACCACTTGAAATATTGATTTTGTCCTGATCAGTAAAGTTAATGTTTCTTATGCGCTCGTAAAGCAGTAATCCCTTATTGAGAATTGATTTGGAAAGTCTATAACTAATTTGCAGGACAAACTTAGTAGGATAATTTCAATTCCGTAAAGGGTTACTTGTATTTAATTAAACAATTTTCCCTATCGGAAAATTTTAATACGTAATGAACGACTAGCAAATTATATTCATAAATTCATGAATATTGAATATTAAATCCCTTTTGAGTTAATTATTCCCCGCGACATTAAACTCATAGTCGTTGTTGTTACAGCCTCCTCATTTGTTAGTCCCTTTGAATAAAAGCGTCTGCTAAATGATCAAATGTAAAAAACAAATATTCTAGTTGGTTAACTATGTCATTTGATAACTAAGTTAAACCCTAAAGCTCATGGTTTGCATAGATAACGCTATACAACGATTGTGTGTGACAGTGAAAGCTGTGTGACACTGACAAAAAGCAAAAGTTAGAATAAATATAATGTGATTTGTTTACCGGTATGTTCCTTTAGTCATCATTAATAGTCTATTTTGTGCCAATTCACTTTAAAAGAGTTAATGTTTTAGTGAACTTGAGTTTGCAAATGGCTCTAATGTAGTTAAAATATAGCTAAAATATAAACTTCTATCATTTGCATTCATGTAACTGCAACATATATGAATCTAAATGATGTACAATATTACAATTTTGTAATAGAAAGTAAGTTACTGTATAAGAATAGATTGTTATACTGAAAAAAACATTATAATGAAACGTGTTTCTAATATTTACTCTTTAAATTCTAATATATAAATTCTAATGTTTCTAATATATCCTCTTTAAATTCAAATTCGTGACCAGTGTTTTGTTTTCCTCTATTCTCTGCATAACCGCATTCATCAATACATCATGCTTCAGGTCAGAGGTCACTCTTTTGGCGTAAGTAGACACGCACGGTTGACTGCCGGAAGATATTATAGTCTAAAGTCAAAAATATGGATATTTTTTTAAATGTCCTGATAATTTACTCAGCCCCATGTCATCCAAGATGTTCATGTCTTTCTTTCTTCAGTCGAAAACAAATTCAGTTTTTTGAAGAAAATATTCCAGGATTTTTCATCATATAATGGTTTTTAGTTGCAACCAAAATACTGAAGGTCCAAATCAATGCAGTTCCACCTTCGTGTTTACAAAGCGCTCATGTGAAGACTAATACAAATGCGCTCTACCAAATAAAAAAAAGATAAAACATTGATATTGGAGGATTTTGAAGTTGAAAATTGAGTGTTTTTGCTAAAGGGCGTTTATTAGTCTTCACATTAGCGCTTTGTAAACACAAGGGCGGGACTTCTGCCTACGTCTATGTGACCATTTACACGTGATTACGTCATCCTTGGCACCTCGCAGAGCTGAGCAAGTTGAACAATTAAGGTTGAACTGTATATTCATTTTTTTAAATGACTGATCGTTTGACTAGATAAGACTAGGGTTGCCACCTTCAATACAGAAAAATAAGGGACGCCTGCCGCAGCGGTGGCCACACCCCTCGGGGCCACGATGACCACAGTCCCAACTTAAAACCTAATTTGTATAGATATATATATATATATATATATATATATATATATATATATATATATATATATATATATATATATATATATATATATATGGACATTATAATAGGATATCTGCTATTGAAATCAGTGTGAACAGATGCGCTCAGTATAATACACAGCTATGTCAATAAAAAACAAACTCAGCTGCTGTAACCTAGACGGGAGTAGGATAAGAAATTGCAAATTAACTTGAGTAATTTTATAGTGTTGTGAACAAAGATTTTGACTAAAATATTTGTCATTGTTTGCAGTAACACCATCCAAACAGTGAAACCACACCTAAATAACTGTAAATGATATAATATTCATTTCTTATTTTAATAAAACACTTAACAACATTTTTATTTTTGGTAAGTTAAGTAAATATATTTATGTATTATTCCGTTTTTATATAGTCTATTGTTAATTCTATAGTATTGGATGATGCAATTATTTAAATTTGTTAAGCATAACAAATAGTTGTTTATTTTATTCCTAAAAGGTCCTATTTTGATTATATATATATATATATATATATATATATATATATATATATATATATATATATATATATATATATATATATATATATATATCTTATCTCTTATTAAAGTAATGCTTGTGTCTCACTATACAACTTAACCTTAATAAACAAATCATACCATAACATCATTAATGTAGCCTACATTATTAACATTATTTCTTAATAGGCAGCATATGAAATCTAACGTTATCAATCAAAAAATTGAGGTGATAAAAAAAAAAAAAAACATAACTGTCTGCCTCAGGAGATGCTTGAGGTGTGAAGAACTGTGCGACAGTGCTTTGATTTCGGTGAGCTCTTGCATTTAGTGAATGTTGCTCTCCCATTGCATGCTGTCTCACATCAGACAGGCCAGCGTGCGCCACTGAAAACACTCGCCGACAAATAATTATTGTGCAATTGACTTGGTATTCATTGCCGCGGACACTTTCCAGCCAAATATTTATTTCTTCCCACTCTCGTCTGTACCTCTGCATCCGCTTGCGTTTCTGCTCTGAAACTTTTACAGCTGGACGCGGGGGGTATTTGGACCTGCCTCCGCCATCGTTTCTAATGGATTCTGCCCATATAGAAAAGAACCTATACCTCTTCTGACTCTGATTGGCCGTGATTCACGGCCCGTGAACCTGAAACAAACCAATCAAACAAACCAACGACGGCAGCGACCCAATTAGGGGCAGAATAGGACGTGTCTTCACACAATGCGGATGGACCTATGTAGAATACGGGACAAATCGCGTCCCGTATTGCTTTGATACGGGACGAGCCATTTTTTCTGAAAATACGGGACGATTCCGTATTTCAAGGGACGGGTGGCAACCCTAGATAAGACCCTATTCCTCATCTGGGATCACGCAGAGGCTATGAAGCCCTTTGAAACGGCGTTGATTTGGACCTTCAACATTTTGGTTGTAACTGAAAAGCATTATATGATGAACAATCCTGGAATGTTTTCTTCAAGAAACTTAATTTCTTTTCCAGTGAAGAAATAAAGACATGAACATCTTGGATGAGATGGGGGTGAGTAAATTATCAGT
Source organism: Pseudorasbora parva (assembly GCF_024679245.1). Classification (NCBI taxonomy): domain Eukaryota; kingdom Metazoa; phylum Chordata; class Actinopteri; order Cypriniformes; family Gobionidae; genus Pseudorasbora; species Pseudorasbora parva. The sequence continues at coordinate 44,232,880 of NC_090185.1, forward strand.
CAATTTTGATTTTGGGGTGAACTAATCCGTTCATTATCTTTGATTGATGGCCATTACACAGTGTTCAGTGTATTTTGTTGTTGTTTTTTGGGTTTTGTTTTTTTCCTGAGCAAAGTTCAGTTTGCTATCAAGTTGTAATTGTAAATTACTCATGTGGAGTATAATTTGATTATTTCATTTTGTGTTGAAATAAAAGTGTTTCCATCACAAATTTGTGTATGTCATTGACTGATATCATATATGGTTAGTATATGCAGAGATGTTGTAATATTGACTGAAATCATGTATGATTATTATATGTATTTATATGTATATTATATAAACTTGAAGAGCTAACACACCATTTCCCTATTAAAAACATATGAAATCTGTATAAAAAGCATATAAACAAATGACACAAAATATAAATAAATCCTATATGACTTTAATATGACTAGCATATGATTCAGTATAAGTACTTTATATGATTTGTATATGAATATCATGTATTTTCTGCTAATACCATATACCATTGCATACTGTTTACATGTAAAACTCATATAAGATTTTTGCAGTATTCATACATGACCCAAAAGTTTTCTGTGTGCTTTTTAGTATGAAATGGGCCATAAACGGTCTGATTTTGTGTATGACATATATGGGACTTACATTAAACATATAAGATAATTCTGACTGATTTAAGTAAGTCGCTATATATGAACCATATAGGTTTTTTTTTCATATGGGTTTCCAGTCGAGTCACATGTAAGCATTTCAGTGCCACAGACGTAGCCTACTGATGGCAACACGTTCACTTTCCATAATCGTGGACACAATGTTAAAAAAAAAATCAACTATTTATAAAAGGGTATAAGATATTGCTGTCTGTAGCATACAGTGGGCAAACACAGCTGCAGCTGTACAGCTTACAGTTGTAATCTCATGAGAAATGCCATGCCTGCCAAAGGTTAAAGTTGATTGAATAGCTCGTGACATCAACTGGACATTTCGTCACCTTTGTTTCCTTTATGTGATTGGTTGAAGCTGTTTTTGTCGCCTCTAGAGTAAAAAAAAAAAATCGACATCGAAACGAAAAAAATAAATGTTGTTTTTTCGCCTCAGCACATTCGCGTTCGGTGTGGAAAAAACCATCGCGCGAATTATTTGCACGTCAAAATCGCGTCCAGTGTGAAAGAGCCTTAAACCTTAACTCAATCTGAGCAGTGTAAATCAATGTGAGCTGTCTGTGAACATCAGCATTCTACTTTTGTTTCCTTAATTTTCTCACTTTTTCTCACAATCTTACACGATATTCATCTTCATGACAGTATAACTGATGTTATTGGGGGAAACATGTATCAATGCTACCCGTTTTTAGCTTTGCCTTATAAATATAACTAGCTTGTTACGAATTAAACAAATATATTTTAAACTTTAGCAGTACCGGTATTCTAGCTTGATAGTGAGGACTAAAGACATCTTATCTGTTTATATTCATACTGATGAAGTTAGATGTTTTATCACATGTGATTCTGACATGATGTCACTACATTGATTGCACACCGCTCCTCTCAGGTCAATAATGCTCTTCCAGCTGATTGGTCGGTGAGGCGCGTTCATGTGTTTTGGGGGCGTGGCTTTGGAAAGAGCCCAGACGGGAGAAGGTGGAGTGAATGGAAATAATGAGCTGTCTTTAAAACAGTCCTGAGAGGTCTACACACACTCACATTTTATACTTTCTTTTTCAGAGTACTTATATTTAAATTATGTATGGATACGTCAGTGATAGGTTTTTATTTGTCCTCTAGAGGCCGCTGTGGTGCTATATAATGCAGCAGACCTTTCTCACATTGACAATTCACCTTCCTGTCATTGACAGTTTCTTAGCCTCCCCCCACCACCCCGTCTCCTCACTTACTCAATTAAAACTCCTTTAAATATCAAAACATATCTTTACTCTATTTAATTGATGTAAGTGTGAACTCATCAACCGGAAAACTATCGGTATTGATTTTTGCAGATAACGGATTGTTCCACCAATCAGCTATCAGTGCCGATTAATCTGCAAAACCGATGAATCGGTCGAGCTCTAGTTGTTTGCTTGTCAATGGTAGCACGCTGATTCTTCAAAACATCTGATACGGACGACACACACGCATTTTAATGAAAGTATCGAGCGCTATATTGACATTTTTGTATATATTACCAACAGCGGTGTACCGTTGATAAATACTGATACCCTCTAATCGCCCAGCCCTAGTCCACATGTGACCAAAAATAAGAAACACGTGAAATACCTTTTGGCAGATGATGGTGTTTCCTCACTGAAGTTCGGCATATCACCATCTTTTGAACGGTCACTCTTCACAGACACAGAGCTGGACACACCTGAGCCTGATCTTACACTAATGACACAAAGAACAGAGAAGGGGAAAACACTTTACAGGACATACTTTAGTCTCAATCTTATCAGCTCTTTATGTTTGTAAGTTATTAACTGTGACACTGTCTATAAAGCCCTCTTTACCATGTAGATTTGATTTGTTGAAGAAGGTATTAGTTGTGTTTTTAAGTCAAGTCATCATTATATATATTTTTAAATGGTTTAGTATTTGCAAACATAAAACAATGCTTGTTAAGGTTTTGTTCTTCACAAAGAAAAGACAAACCCCTGAAAGGTAATTAGTGTTAATAATGATTGTGTGAAAGAGTCTTACCTCTGTTCCTCTGAGAGACTCATCTTAGAGAGAGAGTGCTTTCCTCGCTCCTCTGCCATACTGCAGCTAAACGGCCACTGAACACAGATCAGCTCTGGTTTCTGAACACGATCATTCAGTTTGAGCTACAGATGACCATATGTCACTGAGATCAATAGCACGGCAGTTCAGGAAATAATCAAGAATGTAAAGTGAAAAAAGAGCATTATATAAAATCAAGTGAGTTATAAAACAATATACTGACATGTGGAATAATCAAATGATCTTATAGCAGATAATTTAATGTGTTTGTAACAACTACGACTAATGAGTTTAATGTCTCGGGGAATAATTAACTCAAAAGGGATTTAATATTCAATATTCATGAATTTATGAATATAATTTGCCAGTTGTTCATTACGTATTAAAATTTTCCGATAGGGAAAATTGTTTAATTAAATACAAGTAACCCTTTATGAAATTGCTTGAAATTATCCTACTAAGTTTGTCCTGCAAATTAGTTATAGGCTTTCAAATCAATTCTCAATAAGGGATTACTGCTTTACGAGCGCATAAGAAACATTAACTTTACTGATCAGGACAAGTTCAATATTTCAAATGGTCATACAGTTTACTTTACTAACATAATAGCATAAGCAGTTAGGTAACGTTAGATCACAAGTTTCATTGACTTTGTGTATGTGGCAGAATAACAGATTCAACTCATTAAATGTCTTTTGGAGGTTTAATAAACACAGACTAAAAATAACACTACAATTCACACAGAAAGTACATACTAAATATGCATCAAGAGAGTAGAAGTATAGATATTAACGAAAGAATACATAAGAGAATAATGAATAGACTGAAGTTAGAGAGAGATAAAAGAGAGAGAGAGAGACAAAGAGAGAGGGAGAGAGAGAGAGACTGTCACATGCCTGTCCTGTCTTGTGTGCACATGTGGGTTTTGTCATGTCTAGCATGTGCTCCTGTCATTGTCTGATCCCTCCCCCTTGTTATCTGATTAGTGTTGATTTCTCCCACCTGTTCCCTCTTGATTTCTTCCCTTTATAAGCTCCTTGTGTTTGTCAGTCTGGGTTGGATCCTTGTGTATGTCTCGTCTACGTCTCCCAGTTCCCCGTGATTCCTTTGGTTTGAGTCTTTGGTTCATGTTTTATGATTATGTGTTTTTCCCCCTTGTGGGTTTTGTTTTGAGTTTATGTTTTATTTTATAATAAATTATCATTTTCTGCACTTGAGTCCTCGCACCCTTTTCCCTTGTTTGTGACGTGACAGAAGGATCCAACCATACAATGAGGACTCAGCAGAGAAGTTCTCCCTCGGTGCCAGTCCCGGGGGTCCCGAGTCCGGGAATCCCGAGTCCAGACATGGCCTGGAGGGCTGTTATGGGAGGCTTTGTGGTGGCAGTCCTGCATGCTTGGGAGAAGCACAGGGTGTCATCCACAACTCCGGTGGTCCCAGTTCCGGTGGATCGTGTTCTGGTGGTCCCAGTTCCGGTGGTCCCTGTGCCGGTGGATCGTGTTCCGGTGGTCCCTGTGCCGGTGGATCGTGTTCCGGTGGTCCCAGTGCCGGTGGATCGTGTTCCGGTGGTCCCAGTGCCGGTGGATCGTGTTCCGGTGGTCCCTGTGCCGGTGGATCGTGTTCCGGTGGTCCCTGTGCCGGTGGATCGTGTTCCGGTGGTCCCTGTGCCGGTGGATCGTGCTCCGGTGGTCCCTGTGCCGGTGGATCGTGCTTCGATGGTCCCTGTGCCGGTGGATCGTGTTCCGGTGGTCCCTGTGCCGGTGGATCGTGTTCCGGTGGTCCCTGTGCCGGTGGATCGTGTTCCGGTGGTCCCTGTGCCGGTGGATCGTTTTCCGGTGGTCCCTGTGCCGGTGGACTCCGTTCCGGTGGTCCCGAGTCCGGAAACGGCCTGGAGGGCTGTGATGGGATGCTTTGTGGTGGCAGTCCTGCATGCGTGGAAGGAGCACAGGGCTTTATCCGAAGCCCCGGAGGCAGTTCCGGTGGTCCCAGTTCCAGCGGATCGTGTTCCGGTGGTCCCTGTGCCGGTGGATCGTGTTCCGGTGGTCCCTGTTCTGGTGGATCGTGTTCCGGTGGTCCCAGTTCCGGCAGATCATGTTCCGGTGGTCCCAATGCCAGCAGATCGTATTCCGGTGGTCCCAGTGCTGGTGGATACTGCTGGACTGGAGAAGTTTCCCCAACGCCCTGCCTGCGCCGCTGAGGCGTCCTGCTCTCCCTGCGCCGCTGAGGAGTCCTGCTCTCCCTGCGCCACTGAGGCGTCCTGCTCTCCGTGCGCCGCTGAGGCGTCCTGCTCTCCGTGCGCCGCTGAGGCGTCCTGCTCTCCCTGCGCCGCTGAGGCGTCCTGCTCTCCCTGCGCCGCTGAGGCGTCCTGCTCTCCGTGCGCCGCTGAGGCGTCCTGCTCTCCGTGCGCCGCTGAGGCGTCCTGCTCTCCGTGCGCCGCTGAGGCGTCCTGCTCTCCGTGCGCCGCTGAGGCGTCCTGCTCTCCGTGCGCCGCTGAGGCGTCCTGCTCTCCGTGCGCCGCTGAGGCGTCCTGCTCTCCGTGCGCCGCTGAGGCGTCCTGCTCTCCGTGCGCCGCTGAGGCGTCCTGCTCTCCGTGCGCCGCTGAGGCGTCCTGCTCTCCGTGCGCCGCTGAGGCGTCCTGCTCTCCGTGCGCCGCTGAGGCGTCCTGCTCTCGCCGCACCTCCCTGGCGCTCCCTGCACTGGCCGCACCACCCAGGAGTTCTGCTCTGCCCGCGCCTCCCCGCCCTGCTCTACCCGCGCCGCCCTGGCTGCCTGAACTCTCCGGGCCGCCCTGGCCGCTTGAACTCGGTGGGCCTCCCGAACTCGGCAGGCCGCCCTGGCCATTCGAACTTTGTGGGCCACCATGGCCTCCTGAACTTTTTGTTTTCCTTGTCCCTCCCTTGTTTACCCCTCCCTTGTCTGTTCCTTCCTGGTCTGTCCCTCCCGTCCCACCCTGGTCTGTCCCTCCCGTCCCGCCTTGGTCTGTCCCTCCCGTCCCGCCTTGGTCTGTCCCTCCCGTCCTGCCTTGGTCTGTCCCTCCTGTCCTGCCTTGGTCTGTCCCTCCCGTGCCCCCCTGGTCTGTCCCTCCCGTGCCCCCCTGGTCTGTCCCTCCCGTGCCCCCCTGGTCTGTCCCTCCCGTGCCGCCCTGGTCTGTCCCTCCCGTCCCGCCCTGGTCTGTCCCTCCCGTCCCGCCCTGGTCTGTCCCTCCCGTCCCGCCCTGGTCTCTCCCTCCCGTCCCGCCCTGGTGTGTCCCTCCCGTCCCCCCTGGTCTGTCCCGCCCGTCCCTAGTGGAGCGTCTGGTAGCCGCTCCTTAAGGAGGGGGTAATGTCACATGCCTGTCCTGTCTTGTGTGCACATGTGGGTTTTGTCATGTCTTGCATGTGCTCCTGTCATTGTCTGATCCCTCCCCCTTGTTATCTGATTAGTGTTGATTTCTCCCACCTGTTCCCTCTTGATTTCTTCCCTTTATAAGCTCCTTGTGTTTGTCAGTCTGGGTTGGATCCTTGTGTAATGTCTGCGTCTTCCGTCCTCCCCGTGATTCTGTTGGTTTGTTTAAGTTTGTATTTATATTATTCTATTATGTGTTTTTCCCCCTCGTGGGTTTTGTTTTGAGTTTATGTTTTATTTTATAATAAATTATCATTTTCTGCACTTGAGTCCTCGCACCCTTTTCCCTTGTTTGTGACGTGACAGAGACAAAGAGAGTGGGGGAGGGTAAGAAACAGCTTTCCTTCAGTTCCTCAAATACGACCTTCACGGAGTTAACTTGTCCCAACGGAAAAATAACACACCCTCTTTACAGCAGTTGAATTTGGAAGATAATACTTGCTCTAGTTGTGGCTTCTCGCGTGTGTGCGTTTGTTCCTGCGTATCCGGTGGTTCTTTCCGAGGTTGGGAGGGAAGCGGCTGTTTGCTTTAGCGATGCTTCGTGTTCTTGAAGATCGGATTGTAGAAGAGAAGATTTTTGGAAGGGCTGAGGCCTGCTTGGAGGGCCTGCATTGGTGGCATGGCTTAAGTGTCAGCCCCCCCGCAAAGATGCAAAATACCATACGGAATAAACATTTTACAAGACAGTTATGTGTTTACATATAATGTCCTGGGGTGCATGTTCATTTATAGATGGTTTGTCTATAATTTGAGGCAAAAGCTCTGTGTCTTAAGCTCTTTGTGTATAAGACTTCATGTGGCCAAATTCTTTTGAGCCATAAAACATCTTATCAGATGGTTTCCAGGGTGACGAAGAATCTTTCTCTGTTGTGTTGGGGGAAGGTCTGTCAGTAAGCACAACTTTCAAAACATATTTGTTAAATGTAACTGGCGATTGTGTGTTTGATTCGCCTGAGTCGCTACATAATCCCCCCTTTCGCTAGTTGTTGTCCCTCCTATGGACAACAACGAGCGATATCAAAGATTCAGGAAGATCAGACACACCATAGCCATGTTAGGCTCCAGTTGTTTGTGTCTCCTGGAGTGATGGTCGTTCCACGGCAGATAAGGCAAACAGTAGCCAGTTCAGGTCTCTGTGCTTGTGCAGCAGGTGTCGAGGCAGCAGGTGCCCTGACGGTGCGTCACCTGTCATCCAGAAGTCCGTTTGTGTGGTGCAGGTGTGCTGTGGGCTTTCTGCAGCCCTGGGTGGAACCATGTTCCTCGCAATGGCCAGTCAGTCCTTTAGGTCTCCTGCCTAGGAAGATGGACTGTGCATCTTGACACTTTTATGTCCTATGCTGACTAGGAACTTTTCCAGAGGGTGCCTCGCATTGTGGCCAGGCTGGGTGCCTTCTGGTGATCCACTTTGGTTTCTCTGTTTCAAAGTTCAAAGTCATTGGGGTTTTGAGAATCCCTTCAGAGGCGGCCTTGTGTTCGTTAAAGGCCTTCTTTCTCAAATCACATGCATGACATAGTGTGGGGCTTGGCAGTACTGCCTACAAGATGACTAACTGGTGTTGGAGGAGAAGGTTCTTGAAGCTGGTGTAAGGTTAGGCAGAGGGCTTGGGCTCCTCCCCCCCTTTGTGTTTGTGTGCAGGGCTGGAGGAGCTTGCGCTGCTGATGTGAAGTTCAGGAGAGTATGTCTTTCTTTTGAGGATTCATTTGCAGTTGGTGATCAGCAGTCCAGGTTGCTCTCTCAGTACGATGCCCGAGGCTGGACCTGGTGTGATGATGTCTGGTGGTGGCTGGCCTCTGATTGTCTGGAGGCACAGGAGCATGATCACGGCCGCGTTTCTTAGGCATTTCCAGATCTGTTGCATGGCCTCAGTAGTGAAGTGGATGCCTCTGTCTGAGTTGATTCTCAGTGGCAATCTTGGCAGGAAAAAGATGTGATTCATCAGGTGGTATGCCGTGGTCTGGGCGGTGTCGTTGGGTGCTGGCAGACACTCTACCCACTTGGTAAACTGGCACACCACTGTGAGAAAGTACTTTTTGCCTTTTGTGGACCTGGGCAGGGGTTCTACCCGGTCGATTTGTAGGTTTGACCATGGGAACGTGGTCCCTCTGTGTTGCAGTGGGGCTCTGTGGCTCGGGTTTGCTGGTTGGAACTGGCAGCGAACTAGCCATTCTCTAACATACTCTGCCGTCTCTTGATGCATCCCAGGCCAATATGCCACCTGTTTCAGTGTGTCATGCGTGGCTCTGGTGCCGTGGTGTCCAGCACATGGTGTGTTGTGGGCGTACATTAGCATCACCCCCCTTTGCGACCGTGGCATTACAAGCTGTGGCGCTGTGTTGCCATCGGGTGCAAACCAGAGAATGTTGTCCATAATACGCATCATGTGTCTGGAGTTATGCAGATGCTTGTGGCTAGAGTCATCAATGAGCTCAGAGTCAGTGATAGGGCGGTTGGAGGGGTCTGAGAGGAGGTCAAGAATTGTCTTTGTTGCAGTGTCAGAGGCTTGCGTATCCGCAATATCGTTGTGTGAAAACTGCGGCGTTAGCGATAGCAGCTGCAAGGGAGGCATTGTAGCCGGTGTCGATCGCTTGCTGTGGGTTAGCACTGCAACAATTGGGCTGGATGTGGGGTTTGGGGGTGCCCACATGTCGCCGTGTGGTGTGTTTCTACTGATTGCATTGCACAGTGGTAGACTTTTGGTTGAGTTGTCTGCCCACAGTGCAGGGATACTGTTCGTTGTGATAATGTCATTCAGCTGTAGGTCATTCATGACCTGGGGGCAGAAGGCATCAGAGTCTTTGGATAGCTGAAATGTGCAAAGTAGCGAACTTGAACTTGGCTTTGGGGCTGAGGCTGTGTTGTCACAGTGTGCTGCAGGGGGTCCCGTGGCCTTTGTGACCTGGCAGTCTGGCTCTGTGGGAGTTCCCGTGACCTCTGTGACTTGACAGTCTTGCTCAGACGATGTGTGTGTCTGAAGGGGCAGAGGGTCACGCACTTGAGCCCAGACTTTCAGCTGTTTGAAGTCCAGTACGGGTTCGAAGCGGTCCAGCAGGTCTTTTCCGATGAGAAACGGATAAGTGTTCATAGGGGAGATATAGACTGGGTGTATCAGCCTCATAGGTCCAATTGTCAGGTGGATGGAAGCTACGTGCTTGAGCTGGATGTCGTTTTGGCTATACGACTGCACATTTAGCTTACAAGTGTGAAGGTTAAGGGTGCGATTTTTCCTCTGTGCTTCAAATCTGAGTCTTTCAAACAGTTGGGCGGATATAAGCGTGAGGTCGGAGCCAGTGTCAACTAGGGCTTCGAGCTTAAATTCCCTTTCCATAGTGATAGTCAGATAGAGTTTTCGAGCCATCCCCTTCTCGATTAGGTTTCCCAGGAGTCTTGGTGTGGGGACCTGTGTGTTGCTTGATAAGCCGTCTGGATATGTGTCAAGTGTCTCATTATGCGTGCAAACAATCAAAGCAGCGCTTTCTGGTACGCTGGGCTGTCCCGTGATACTGTCTTGATTAGAGGCTGTTGCTGTCAGCTGTCGTGTGGGTGTGCTGCTGACGTGTGGGGGTGCAACAGTTAGTACACTAGTCCGTGGTTGGGGAACAGTGTTCAGGGTGGATGATTCAGTTGCAGGAAGGGCGGGAAGGTTGATTTCAGGTATCATGTCTAGTTGTGCTGTACCTGGTCCGTCCTTCTTGTCTTCCTTGTGAGGTTTCTGTCGGAGGAGCTCTTTCAGGATCTTTATGAGCTCTGTAACTTCAGAAGCAGCTACACTTTCTTTGCCAGACGTGGGTTCAGGTCTGGGCCTACCATTGTCCCGTCGAGAGTGGCCTCTTCGCTGGCTTTCTGGGCGAGGCGGGTCCCAGAATCCTTTAGAGCGATCGCTCTGGTACCGTGGACGGTCGCCATTATGACCACGCTGCCCTCTGCTGGCTTGGAGTGGTTTGGACTCTCTGTTGACGGGTCGGTAACTGTGGTTCTGTTGGGCGCCCTCTAGGGTTAGCTTTGGGCGGTGCTCAGAGACAGGGCAGATGGTGGGCTGTTTTACAGTCTTTTCAGAAATGGTTTTCTGTTTGACGTAAGCTTTGTGAGCCAAGTCTCTTAACTGTTGCGTGCCCATGCTGTGCGGGCACGCCAGCACCCCCAGGTGGTAACTGATGGTAGGGTGCAGGTTTCGGAGGAAAAGAGTTTTGAAGTTGATGTCCTCCTCCATGCCTGGGTCGTTACGTGTCCCGAAGTAGGCACGTCACAGTCTGTTATAAAAGTTCTGTGAGGTCTCAAGTCGAGCTTGCTTAAGGTCCATGGCAGTGATGAACCCCTGGTCTGACTCGGGGTCGGAGTACTCACGAATTAGAGCTTGTCGTAGATGCCAGTAGTCCGCTTTGATGGCCTCTGGTTGTCGATCCAGAAAGCTGCGTACGTCACGATTAGACGTGGCCCTGAGCAGGTACAGTCTGTCCCAGTTGTTTGCGTGAGCGACAGTTTGTAAGTAAAAGTCTATGTCTTTTAAGTATGCGTGGACGTCGTGTCCTCCTGCCGGGTCGGGGCTGAAGGTAGGAATATTTCTGGCCAGCTTGTCGAGGTTCTTTGAAGCTTTGTGGCTGTTGACCTTGACTTCCTGGAAGGGCGTCCTTTCCTTTGCTGCTGACGGGGATTCGTGGAGACTGGCGGGTTCTCTTTTAAACAGGGGGCTGTCATTCCCCTTCGTAGCTCTTGCGTCGTGGCTAAAATGTGCGGAGTAACTGGTCAGGGGAAACTGTGTGTTGTGTGTTTCCCCCTTCCGGTAACGTTGCACTATATATGATTGTCTCAGTTCTCTTTGCACCATGTCAAGTTCATTTTTGAGCTCGTGTCTTTGCTGGATGAGCTCGTCGATCTCGGCTTGTGCCGACTGCAAATGTTTTGCATAGACTTTAGCTTTAATGTCTCTGTCTTTAAGTTCATCAGTGGCTCTCTCCAGGAGGGATTCGCCACGCCGAAGCTGTTCGTCGAGGTGTTTCCTGGCGTCTTTCTCTGACTGTACTCGTCGGTCGGTGTCACGACGGAGCTCCTCCAGGGTCTTTTGAAGTCTTTCTATTTCTTTTCTTTGTTCTTTGTCTGTTTCGTCGTCTTTCTCTGTGTCCAGAAGCTGATCTAGACGAAGCTGGGTGAGGGCTTGGTCTCTCCGGGCCTCCTTGGCTTGAAGCTTTAGCGTTGCTGCCTCCTGTTCCAGGTTGTCGTAGCTCCCTTCGCTTAGACGTGCCTGTGCGATGAGGACGTGGGCGAGGCTTCCGAGGATCTTGGCCACTTCCTTGTTGGAGTAGCTGTGCGTGGGGTCGTGTGTCATCAGCTGGTCTAGCTCGGTGTCCAGTTGCTCCTGGCTCGGCTGCCCCAGACTTCCTTGACTGGTGGCCGTTAGCGCTTCCAGCCATGTTGTTAGGCGATCCCACGGGACGGCGGAACTGGATGCACGGGACATGCCGGCTTACTGTGGACGAGAGAAACACAGCACACACACACACACAGAGAGAGAGCCAATGCAAGCTTGTTCTAAGCTAACGAGCTATCGTACGGATAGCTGGGAATTTTGGCTAACTGATGTAGACAGTTAGAAAATTAGACAATTTAGACAATTAGGTGGGCGGTAGCCCTGGGGGGTCACTTGGTGAACTGCTGCTCGGTCGTCCCGGGACTATCTAATTCTCCTTGGGGTCTCTTGGTGAACTGAAAGAAACACAATCGTGATAGTCCAACAGTGAGGATAGGAAAGAGCACAGTGGAAACAAACACAAGATGAATTGGTCTGTAATGAAAGGAATGTCAGCGTGCGCGCCGGGAGTGTTAGGGAAAACTAATAGGCTTAATGCTCAAGATATACTAAAATTCGGCTTGTACTATGGGTTATCCCATTTAGCTCATCCGGGGTGAATTGAGGTCGCTTAAGTGGAAGATCAAATATCAAGAGCAATTTAGAAAAAGGCAAAAGTTTCTGTCAAGTAATGATAAAACAAAAGCACTTTTGATACTGTTTGTAATTACCAGACTGAGCTTTATTCCCAATGGTAGGGGAAAAGAAAAACTTTTGCAGAGAGAAAAAATAATAATAATAAAAAAAATAATAATAATAATAATTTTTTAATTAAAAAAAAAATAAATTAAAATTAAAAATTACAATTGAAAATTAAAAATTAAAATAAAATTATAAATAAAATAAAAAAAAATAAAAAAATTAGAAGCTCAACTTAATTCAAATTATATTCAAAGCAAGTTTAAATGAAATTTAAATAAGCCTGTAAGGAAAAATCAAATAAAAGAAAGCCAATCAAAAATCCTATCCTATAACGATTAATCTCTAAGTGGGAGTTATCCAAATAAAAGAATTAATCAGAAAGGGATTAGGGAGTTAGTGGTGGGCTGACTTAGCAGGTATAGCCACACGGTGGCGTCCTTCCTTCCAATTGGACTGTCTGTGACTTAAACCTAATTTCACTTTGAGTTAGAGGAAGTTATGTTTCTTTTTAAACTTCAAATTCGAATAAGGGTGTTTAATCAGCAAGAAAGGAGACTTGGTTGTTGCTAGAAAAATTGTATAAATGAAACTGTGTACAACAGTAAGCAATAAACAATTTATAGGCTTAAACTTATTTTGTTAAGGCAGAATCAAATAACGGAGAGTGAAACTATCCGAATTTATCCACACGATGGCGCTGTTGCGCCCACCCTAGACTAGAGTTAGTTAGGCGGAAATGCTCACCAGATGGCTTTGTCTGGTTTTAGAGTCGCCCTCCGGCGTTCTGCAAGCGGCGTTGCAATTCTTGAGTCGCCCTCTGGCGTTTTGCAAGCGGCGTTGCAATTCTTGAGTCGCCCTCCGGCGTTCTGCAAGCGGCGTTGCAATTCTTGAGTCGCCCTCTGGCGGTTTGCAAGCGGCGTTGCAATTTCTGAGTCGCCCTGGCGTTCTGCAAGCGGCGTTTTCTACCCTTTACTGGCTTTTGCACTCATTTAAAAAGGACTGCACTTTATGTGCACGGGTGACAGCAGGAATTTTCCGTCTGCCTATTCACGCATTTTACATGGACTCCAATAGACATTTATCAATATGGGTGACGGTTTTCAGCATTTTTGATTCAAATGTTTTAGGTCTCAGGTCTTTGGTTAGCTAAGCCAGACTTAAACCAGGAGTTATCGTTTATCTTAACGATATAATAATTATTCTGAGGCCCCTTATATTGTACAGGAGAGTCTCGCCCTGTCCCAATCTTCCGCAATGATAGAAACTTTCCGTAGTTCAGATCAAGCGGGATAACGCAACGTACGTGTCTACAGACTACATCAAAATCTCATTATTTTGATGGAACACATAATATATTGCTCGAGTCAAATGTATGGGTTTTCTACAATACATTTGTTTGGAAATCACGCGGATAAACCCTATTGTGCCTACGGCTGCAGAGTTTTTCGGAGATCACGCGGATTTTCGTACTGTTCATATTTCATTAATATAATCCGGCTACTTCAACATTTCTCAGCATCTGTTTATGCTTGGGTTCGCTTTGCGTGTACCGTTCATATTTTCATTAATATAATCCGGCTACTTCAACATTTCTCAGCATCTGTTTATGCTTGGGTTCGCTTTGCGCGGTACCCAGCATCTGTTTATGCTTGGGTTCGCTTTGCGCGGTACCCAGCATCTGTTTATGCTTGGGTTCGCTTTGCGCGTTACCCAGCGTCTGTTTATGCTTGGGTTCGCTTTGCGCGTTACCCAGCGTCTGTTTATGCTTGGGTTCGCTTTGCGCGTTACCTCACAATTCTCCAAACAACAACAAAACAAAAACGAAACAAAACGCGCGTGCAGGTTATTAATACCTCAAAAATACACAATGAATAGAATATGAATATCATTCACACATACACAAACGTTTGAAACTTGCCCGGTATTTCTCCACCAAATACATGTAACAACTACGACTAATGAGTTTAATGTCTCGGGGAATAATTAACTCAAAAGGGATTTAATATTCAATATTCATGAATTTATGAATGTAATTTGCCAGTTGTTCATTACGTATTAAAATTTTCCGATAGGGAAAATTGTTTAATTAAATACAAGTAACCCTTTATGAAATTGCTTGAAATTATCCTACTAAGTTTGTCCTGCAAATTAGTTATAGACTTTTCAAATCAATTCTCAATAAGGGATTACTGCTTTACGAGCGCATAAGAAACATTAATTTTACTGATCAGGACCAATCAATATTTCAAATGGTTGTACAGTTTACTTTATGTTACGCTAAAGAGTGAAGTGAATTATGCTGCTCTGTTGCGGTTGTGCTGCTGCTGTTCCTTCTGTCTCCCCTAGAGGCCGCGCTGTGTCCCGCTGGTTACTGATTGTGGGTTGGGCAACCGCTTTAAAAACACCTGCCTGATGTCCGGAGAGGAGGCTTCTATTTTCCACCTGCTCTTTTCCATCGACGAAGCGAAAGCACCGCGCTCGTACATCTTACTATGCTCCGGAAAGGGGATAATCATGTGTTTTAGTTTATGGGTTATTTTGAGAGCTGGTGGGAGAAAGGTGAGGGGTTTTTTCCACGTTGTTTATCTTGTCGGTAGTTTAGTGTAGCAGCTAGAGGAACCGGAAGACTCACGACAACTTGTCTTTTGTTTGGACGGGAGGTAGGCAAGTTTCACCTTTCTTTACAGACATGTGTAGTCAGGGTTGTTTTTTTTGTGTTAATTTCCCACCATGCTCTGTTTGTTAAGTCTTATTCTTTATTAAACTAAATTGTTGCACCATCATTGCGTCTCTATGGTCACTTTGTATGTTATGTTATTCCATTTTTCCTGTTTACTTAATGGTGACGTAACATATAAATGGGGGCTCGTTTAGTCGGGTTTTGAACCATATTTGTTAAAAAAAAATATATATATATTTTTTCTGATTTTCATTTTTGTGAAAATCTTTTCTGTGGTGGTCGCACTGCGCGCTGTGAGTGCGCATTTGTTTGAACCGCCCTTTGTTCTTTATGGCTGTAGTTTTATGGTGTATATTTTTCTTTTTTTCCCCTTTTGCTCGTTTAGGGAATTTTTTGTCACTCGCAATGTTCGATTTAGACGCGTCTATTCTGGCTCCTTCACAGGATATTTTGTTAAGTGTTACGCGTGATGACCTTGTTAGAATCGCTGGCCACTATAAGCTTGAGGTGAGTGGTAGCCCTTCCAAGGCTGATTTGCAAGATAAACTTATGGAAGATTTGCGAGAAATTGGAGTGTTTGGGAAAGTGTCTTCGGATGTATCTACGGCACCCGATCAGGGTAAACGTCTTCCTATTGATTCGTCACCTTCACCCAGTAAAGCAGCACTAGAATTGAAACGTTTACAGTTAAGAGAAAAGGAAATTGAATGGGAGCGCGAAAAAACTAGGTTGGAGGCTGACAGACAGACAGTACGAGAACGAGAAAAAAGAGATCACGAGTTTAGATTGAAAGATCTTGAGCTTGCGCAGGCATTACGTATTAAAGAGCTTGAGCTGAAAGCCCGTGAGGCTGGTGTTCCGTTCAAGCCAGATCAATGTGATATAACTCGTAATATTCGCCTCGTTCCACCTTTTAGTGAAAGCGAGGTTGACAAATTTTTTGCACATTTCGAACGCGTAGCGACAACGTTTAAATGGCCCAAAGAAATTTGGACCATGACGTTACAATGTGTTTTCACTGGGAAAGCGCAGGAAGCTTACTCCTCATTAACTCTTGAAGACGCAGCAGATTACGATAAAGTCAAACATGCTGTTTTTCGCATCTATGCTCTTGTGCCGGAGGCTTATCGACAAAAGTTTCGTAATTATTATAAACCTGAAGCTCTTACCTATGTCGAGTATGTTAGGGAGAAAGAAATGTTGTTTGATCGTTGGCTTAGTTCTCAAGAAGTAACAACTTTTCAAGCTCTTCGTGATCTGATTATTCTTGAAGATGTTAAAAACGGTCTTCCTCAAACAGTTGCTACGCATGTTAGTGAGCATAAGAATTTGACTCCTGCTCGTGCGGCTGTGCTTGCTGACGAGTATGTACTCACACATAAACGTGTTCCTTCTAATCCTAAATTTTCAACCAATGTTTCAAATCAATCGAATGTCTCTAAGATGTCTAGAGAAAACGTGCCTGTTTCTGCCCGCTCTCCGGACCGGCGTTCGTCAGGGTCTAACGTTACAGTTCCGACCTGCGCCTATTGTAAGAAACGTGGTCATGTTCTGGCTGAGTGTTATTCTCTGAAGCGTAAAAATAAGGCGGCGGGTCAACCAGCTTCTTATCGATCGGAGGTGGGTTTGTGTGTTGCGAACATGCCTGTGAGTGGGGACAATGCTAATACTGACAATCATAGTTTTGCACCTTTTATAATGGATGGCTTTGTCTCTTTGCCTGGTGAGTGTTCAAAAATTCCAATAAAGATTCTGCGTGACACGGGCGCCTCACAGAGTTTTATCGTGCAAGATGTGTTGCCTTTTTGTGATAAGACTTTTACTGGTGATAGCATTCTTGTACGTGGATTTGAAATGGGGTATGTTAATGTCCCTCTGCATGAGATTTCTCTTGTGTCTGACTTAGTTACTGGCAATGTTATCATGGGCGTACGTCCCTCCTTGCCTATTAAAAATGTAGCAGTGCTACTTGGTAACGATTTGTGTGGTGGAAAAGTTTTGCCTTGCCCCATAGTGTCTCATGCATCGTTAAAAACATGCTCTGATGACTTGTCAATTAACTTCCCTGATGTTTTTTCTGCTAGCGTGGTTACGCGTGCTATGGCGAAAGATGAAAAGGAGAATGAAATCGACGATCAACTTGATCTTAGTGATACTTTTATTGCTCAACCTTCACTCCCTAGCGACAGTGATTTACTTTTGAATTCTGCTTCACTGTCGTTTCCTTACGATGTTCTTAATTTGTCTATGAGTCGGGAGCAGCTTATTAAAGAACAGAAAATTGACCCATCTCTGTCTTCTTTTTTTTCAGAAGCTAAGTCTGAAGAAGACATTGAGCATTCGCCACACGGCTACTTTTTACGAGATGGTGTCTTAATGCGCAAGTGGAGACCTCTTATGGCCTCCGCACAAGATGAGTGGAGAGTTTTTTTGCAAATGGTTGTTCCAGTCTCTTTTCGGGATAAGGTTTTAAGTTTAGCTCATGACCATCACTTTGCGGGTCATCTTGGCGTAAATAAGACCACTGACAGAATTTTGCGCCATTTTTTTTGGCCAGGTATTAAAAGAGATGTTGTGAGGTATTGCCGAACCTGTCATTTATGTCAGATCGTTGGTAAACCTAATCAGGTGATTCCTCCTGCGCCTTTACAGCCGATTCCTGTTACGTCTGAGCCTTTTGAACACGTTATATTAGACTGTGTGGGCCCATTGCCTCGAACAAAATCTGGGAATCAATGGTTACTAACCATTATGTGTAGTGTGACTCGTTTTCCAGAGGCTGTTCCGCTTCGTAAAATCACCGCTCCTGCCGTTATTAAGGCCTTGATGGGTTTTTTCTCTCTTTTTGGCCTTCCGAAAACTATTCAGTCAGATCGCGGTACTAATTTTATGTCCCGTGTATTCGCTCAAGCTATGCGCCAGCTCGCGGTCCATCATGTTACATCCAGCCCGTATCGTCCTCAAAGTCAGGGTGCACTCGAGAGGTGTCATCAAACGTTGAAAAATATGCTCAAGAGTTTTTGCCTCGAGTTTCAGCGCGATTGGGATGAAGGTGTTCCGCTAGCTCTTTTTGCTGTGCGCGAGGTAGTGCAGAAAAGTTTGGGATTTAGCCCGTCGGAACTTGTTTTTGGGCACACAGTTCGTGGGCCTTTAAAGCTGTTGAAAGAATCGTGGCTCGCTGAGCCTAAGAAGTGTCTAAGTTTGTCTGATTACGTGTCCAACATGCGTAATAGGCTTCGTTGTGCATGTCAGTTGGCCAAAGATAATTTGGGTCTTTGTCAAAAAAGGATGAAGCAGAGGTTTGATCAGAAGGCTGTTTCTCAAAGTTTTAGAGAGGGTGATAAAGTTCTTGTGTTGATTCCTGGAATGGGTTCTGCTTTGCAGGCTCGTTACAGTGGGCCTTATCGTGTCGAACGGCGAGTGAATGATTTGAATTATGTCATCTCTACACCAGATCGAAGGAGAAAGACCACACTATGCCATATTAATCGTTTGAAATTGTATCATGATCGAGAGGAGGGTTCGATTTCTAAGCTCAAATCTCCTTGTACTCCTACTGTCAACAATGATGCTTGCGCAACAGAAGTGGCGCTGTCTAAGATATGTGGTGCTGAAGTTGTTTCTTCACTGGTGGCTGTGAAGCCAGCTAAACATGTGTCTCTGTCGGTACAACAGGGTGCTGTGGCGAATGCCTTGCTGGAGGACGAGGGTCGTGTTCCATCTGTTGAAGTTATTGAAGGGAGAATGAAGAATTCTGAGGTTCTTAATGACTTAGATTCATTTTTGTCTAAGCTGTCCGCGTCAGAACGTAAGGATTTAATCTCTTTGATTGAACAACATGAGAGTTTGTTTCCTGATGTGCCTCGTCGCACAACGGTAATTGAACATGATATTGATGTGGGGGCTACATGCCCAATAAAACAGCACCCTTATCGCACAAACCCATATAAAAGGTTGTTAATTCAGAGTGAGGTAAAATTTATGCTGGAGAATGGGATCGCGGAATCTAGCAATAGCCCGTGGAGCTCGCCATGTTTACTTGTTCCAAAGAGTGATGGTTCCATGCGCTTCTGCACAGATTTTAGAAGGGTGAACGCCGTTACTAAATCTGACAGTTACCCATTACCGCGTATTGACGATTGTGTTGATCGCCTGGGTTCCGCTGTATTTGTCAGTAAAATTGACCTGTTGAAAGGTTACTGGCAAGTCCCGTTGACCCTTCGTGCCAAAGAGGTCTCCGCCTTCGTGACTCCAGACCACTTCCTGCAATATACCGCCATGGCCTTTGGCCTTCGAAATGCCCCTGCCACCTTTCAGAGGCTCATCAATGGCGTTCTTGATGGTGTGCCTAACTGCGAAGCCTATTTGGATGACTTGGTGGTTTATAGTGCCACATGGCCTTCACATATGACCCACCTTTCAACTGTCTTTCGCAGGCTGTCGGGAGCTAATTTAACCATTAACCTGGCTAAGTGTGAGTTTGGCCAGGCTACCGTGATATATCTGGGTAAAGTGGTTGGCCGTGGGCAGGTGCGTCCTGTCCAGAGTAAAGTTGAGGCGATTTTGAATTATCCTCCTCCAACTACCCGTCGCGAGCTCCGTCGTTTTCTTGGCATGGTAGGTTACTACCGGTCATTCTGTAAAAACTTTTCAACTTTTGCCTCGCCTCTTACTGATTTGCTTAGTTCAAAAGTAACCTACAACTGGACTACACAAAGTCAAGCTGCTTTCGAGTCAGTTAAAGCTCTGCTGACTACTGCGCCCGTGCTGGCAGCTCCTGATTTTTCCCAGCCTTTTTCCATCGCTGTGGATGCAAGTGACTTGGGAGCGGGAGCTGTTCTTTTACAACTTGACGGGGATGGTCTTGAACACCCCGTCTGTTTCTTTTCGCGCAAATTTAATTGTCATCAGCGTGCTTATTCGACAATAGAAAAGGAAGCCCTTTCTCTTGTGCTCGCCGTCCAGCATTTTGAGGTTTATGTCGGAGGTTCTGCATGCCCGGTTGTGGTTTACACAGATCATAACCCTTTGGTTTTTCTTGATCGCATGCGTAATAGTAACCAGCGCTTAATGCGTTGGAGTTTGATTCTTCAAGGTTACAGCTTGGAGATTAGACACATTCGAGGACGTGACAATGTAGTTGCAGATGCATTGTCTCGTGCTTGAGGGAAATATCCCTGCAAATAAATTGTGGGATCTAAATATTAAAAAAAAAAAAAATGCACTGTTGCCCATTAATATATATTTTTCTCATTTGTTTCAGTTTAACAGGTTATGGAGCCGTTGCTGAATGGTTTGTAAAAAAAAAAAACGTTCATTTGTAAAAATTTTGTAATTTTGTAGTTCATTTAAACCCCAATTTATTTTTTTTAAGGGTAGGGGTGTTACGCTAAAGAGTGAAGTGAATTATGCTGCTCTGTTGCGGTTGTGCTGCTGCTGTTCCTTCTGTCTCCCCTAGAGGCCGCGCTGTGTCCCGCTGGTTACTGATTGTGGGTTGGGCAACCGCTTTAAAAACACCTGCCTGATGTCCGGAGAGGAGGCTTCTATTTTCCACCTGCTCTTTTCCATCGACGGAGCGAAAGCACCGCGCTCGTACATCTTACTATGCTCCGGAAAGGGGATAATCATGTGTTTTAGTTTATGGGTTATTTTGAGAGCTGGTGGGAGAAAGGTGAGGGGTTTTTTCCACGTTGTTTATCTTGTCGGTAGTTTAGTGTAGCAGCTAGAGGAACCGGAAGACTCACGACAACTTGTCTTTTGTTTGGACGGGAGGTAGGCAAGTTTCACCTTTCTTTACAGACATGTGTAGTCAGGGTTGTTTTTTTTGTGTTAATTTCCCACCATGCTCTGTTTGTTAAGTCTTATTCTTTATTAAACTAAATTGTTGCACCATCATTGCGTCTCTATGGTCACTTTGTATGTTATGTTATTCCATTTTTCCTGTTTACTTAATGGTGACGTAACACTTTACTAAAATAGTAGCATAAGCAGTTTAGGTAACGTTAGGATCGTAAGTTTCATTGACTTTGTGTATGTGGCAGAATAACAGATTCAACTCATTAAATGTCTTTTGGAGGTTTAATAAACACAGACTAAAAATAACACTACAATTCACACAGAAAGTACATACTAAATATGCATCAAGAGAGTAGAAGTATAGATGTTAACGAAAGAATACATAAGAGAATAATGAATAGACTGAAGTTAGAGAGAGATAAAAGAGAGAGAGAGAGACAAAGAGAGAGGGAGAGAGAGAGAGACAAAGAGAGTGGGGGAGGGTAAGAAACAGCTTTCCTTCAGTTCCTCAAATACGACCTTCACGGAGTTAACTTGTCCCAACGGAAAAATAACACACCCTCTTTACAGCAGTTGAATTTGGAAGATAATACTTGCTCTAGTTGTGGCTTCTCGTGTGTGTGCGTATGTTCCTGCGTATCCCCCCCCCCCGTGGGTGTTGGCTCCCACAGGGAGAGAGTTGGAGAAGTAAGAGCAAGAGATTTTCGGAGAAGAGAAGAGAACGGAGTAAGAGAGAGAAGATTGTCTCCACTGGTCTTTTAAGGTCTGGAAATAGTCCCACCCTCCAGGGTTAGACTTAACCAATGAGAGTGTTGGGATTTCCCGGCGGGAAATTCCTCAGCAGATTTATGGCTCTTTGTTTGAAAGTTCGACTCAGTGGGTCTCTGAGTCTTCATACTATAATTAATGCAACAAACACACACTGCATTTTCTGAATAAGTGATATACATGGAAGTGTAAGTCGTGAAGTGAGCATTAATTTGATAGGAGACATGACATATATGAGGTTATCTGAACTAGTACTTTGTTAAGACAAAGACAAAAAGATGCAAAATACCATACGGAATAAACATTTTACAAGACAGTTATGTGTTTACATATAATGACCTGGGGTGCATGTTCATTTATAGATGGTTTGTCTATAATTTGAGGCAAAAGCTCTGTGTCTTAAGCTCTTTGTGTATAAGACTTCATGTGGCCAAATTCTTTTGAGCCATAAAACATCTTATCAGATGGTTTCCAGGGTGACGAAGAATCTTTCTCTGTTGTGTTGGGGGAAGGTCTGTCAGTAAGCACAACTTTCAAAACATATTTGTTAAATGTAACTGGCGATTGTGTGTTTGATTCGCCTGAGTCGCTACATGTTTAACTGACATATGGCTCTATAGTCCAAATATAATATATGCTTTAAACTGTGGGAAAAATGAACCCGGTTTGTTATATTTCTGTATTGCAGTTTAATTTAATTTGCAGTCGTATTTACTCCTATTTTATTAACGGTCGATTCTTCTTGGTTTGTCATTTGATCATTACTTCAAGTTAACAATACATTTCATTAGTGGGCATACTGCACAATAATTGCTATGTAACTAAAATATTACATTTAATAAAAGCAGATGTAGGCAATGTTCGTCTTTGATAAATAAATAAATAAATAAATAAATAAATAAATAAATAAATAAATAAATAAATACATACATACATACATACATACATACATACATACATACAGTGAGTGATAGAATAAGTGAGCACTAAATGCTGGGTTTGATCCCGTCTATAGACTGGTACTTTAGAAGTCACAAAAACAACATCATCCTAAAATGGACGACGACATCCGCGGCCTTCAAATCATTTCAGTAACTTTAGGCCTAATTTCTGACAGTCTGTTTGGAGTAGACTATAAAACACTTCCAGAATAAGAACAGGCCTTTTGTAACATTAAATCACGTTTACATTTACAATATGAAACTTCTGTTTTATTCCCCCAAATAACTGTAATCAGAAAAGTAAAAACTTACAGCATTGCGCAGTAAGAAGAGAGTTTAGAAGTATTTGAAGCATGATTTTCCCCTTCCTGTTCGTGTGTTGCTTGTGTTGTTCAATCCCAGAGTAAAGTCCAGTCTCTGGTAAAGCTTTCCGTGTCGTTCATCTGCTGTATGTTTGACTCTGGAAGCGATTATCAGCTGTTACTGCTCATTCTGACGGGCTCATTCGCCATACGGAGTCCTTTCTGCTTTTGTATTTAACACTATCACTTTCACTTTCGTCTTCTTTGTGGGTTTTGCCTGTGGGTTGTGAAGCAGCTAAACAGGTTCATATCGCCATCTACTGTAATGGAGCGTGTATATTCCACATATTTCCACATGATTAGCCTAATAACTCTTAACCTAATGATTTCAGCAGCGTATTCATAATTTCTCCTGTTTCTGGAATAATCTCCAAGATACTGGATTTTGTAAATGCCTGGAATCATGAGATTTGTATTTATTTCCTACATTAAATTTGGTTTCATTCATCATATCAATAGCCTAGCCTGCATTATGCTTCATGATCCATAAGCCTTAGATTAGGCTATTATATTGTATCATATGGCATGTCCTTATAGTCAGACTGATTGTTTCTTCTCAATGTTATTTAGCAGGATATTCTCTCTGAATATGCTGAATTACAACAGGCTAGTGATAGTAACTATAAACCAAATCATGTCCTCATAAACTGCGAGTAAACACACACAAATGCATTTAGCAGTGAATTTTCAACATTGATCCAATATTACTTAGCACTGAGATTTCAACCTCAACCAAAATGATGATTCTGGTGGAATTTCAACATTGACTCAATGTCCCAATGCTATCTGGGTTACCTTGTACACCATATATATCATTACAATCAGTGCTTTTGTTATTAGATACTGCTGAGACGAGATATTTGATGACTTTAGATGGGCATTTGTTGCTCTTGTTGCACTTAAACCTGTCATTTGTTTTTTGAAAATATGTGTCGGTGATTGAATGCACCGCATCTTAATCTAGAGTCACTAACTAGTGGTTTATATGTATTTGATATCGGTTGGTGATTAAATAAAACAGAACTTGATGCACTGAGGCTTATATTCATATATAATCTGTATTGTTTGCAATGTTTTTGTAAATTAAAGGGTTACTTCAGCGATTAGCATATGGCTTTGTATCAGTGGAAACCCTGGAGTATATTCAAATGATTGTGCTTTCCCCCCTCATATCCCCCTGAGACTAGAGATTTATGCATTTTATTTCTGGAAAATTCCTCCACAAATGCATTAATTTTCTTGGATATTTTTCTAAATCACAAGTCCAATCACTACAACTGCTTGAATCTGCTGCTACGAGTCCCACGCGCCATTTTTACGCCTTCAAATGACAAGTTCCGCGCGCTCTCACTTTTGCACCAAATACACCAAGAAATGATGAGCAAAGGTGATGTGTGTATCTGTGGGGCAGAGAGCAGAGTTTGTGTAAATCCACTTAATTGCACACGTCTAGTACAATTATGTGGTTTTGTTCATTAATACAGTGTATACTTTTTTCTTGATTTACCCCAAAAGAATGGAAGTGAAATGTGACAACATGCCCCATAGTTGGGGTACATTGTAACATGAGCAAATGACAGCTTAAAATGTTATCTGATATAATCACACACACAAAAAACATCAAAAACAAACTAAAATATTTTTTTTCAATAAAATACAATTAATAGCTTTTTTAATAAAATAATGGCATTTTTAATCATTAAAAAACACATTTTTGATTTTGACAACAAACACATCTCTAATAGCCCAGCTATACAGCATAGTTAAAAAATAATAATAATGAATAATTTCTGAACATTGACTCTCAGTCTTTATTTACCCTTTTCTCATGGTTTCTCAGAAGAATTCATACAAGTATAAAATATAATAGCGTAGTTCTAATAGGGGCTCACCCCACCTGCTCAACTGGGATTTAAACCATGGCTTGCGTTTTCTGCTGTTAGATCAGCATTAAAGAACGATCTTAACTCTTAAATAACAGATATAAGATTCAAATAATATCAGATTTGTCTTATATTAAATAAACACAAAAAACAGAGAAGAAAAATTTGCTTAAGTATGAAATTTACTTTTGCTATGGTAAAATAAATGTTCAATGATATCTTCCAAAGATTTTTTATTTTTTAGTGCTATTTTTTTCTCTATAGTGTTGATATGGAAACTAGTAAATACACAAAGTTTTGTCATCCTGGCATGTGTGGAAAGCAAGTGTTAAACCATGCGTGTTACAACTAACCCCGTGTTAGGTTGTGCCCCGCTCTCCCCTATACTACTAAAACAGTCATTAACTTCAATGTTACACAATGTAGTGTCTCCAAATTCAGTTTGCATAAACTCGTCTACTTGTCATAATTAGTTTGATAACATTTTTGCATAATTGTTAGGATTGTTTTATTAGGAAAAAATATTTAGCTAACTTCATTGAAAAATTCAGTTCACACATCACAGAATGCTTAGTTTGGCAAGTAATAGCACATAAAAATAATAAAAGTAATAGCAGCTAAGTAGGCCTATTCTTTACACAAATGATGTTGGTACCCAGCTAAAATACAGTAGTTGCAATAGCAGCTACTGTAACTCTAGCCCTAACCCTAACCCTAACCCTATTGAATAGCTTTTGTATGATTGTTGCTTACCGGTTAAAATCGATTTTTGAAGTTAATGAATTTTTTTTTTCTAAGAACAGTGAATTGATTTTATTTTATAATTCATAAATATTATGCGAAAAGACACTTTGTCAAGTGTTGTAGTATGACTAGTAGGAGAGCATTGATGTGTAAATGTCACCTAGTGACCAACGTTGAATAAAATAAATCAGGTCCCAGCCAGAGAAACAAAACAGACAGTCCATGTGTGGGTACAACAAATAGTCTTTATTGGGACAGCAAGCACTACTAGAAACCGTGTTACTTAAAGGAAAAAAAGTCAACTACAATGATGTCTCTGAAGCTGTTTGAGAAGAGGTTAAAGTTCGGTGACTTTGCAGCAGGTCGCTCCAACGATCCTCCCTCCAACAGAAGTCAAGCAGACACGTCCAGAAGATCACGGCAGTCGTCCGACCCACAGTAGAAAGTTATGGCACTCAGCAACAAACCGCAAATGCTGTGGGAGATCCTGGTGTCACCGAGACAGTCTTCACAGCAACACTGGGCCCAGGAGCCCAAGATGGATAATCCAGAGGCTAGAAGAGAGCACCAAGAATGACCACCCCAGCCAACATTGATATGTGGGGCCCATATGGGTTATACCTGGGCAGCATGGGTTCTATGTGGGCATGGGCGGCAAATGGGCAATTTATGTGGGGCCCATGTGTGTTTCATAATGTGGGACCCATATGGGTTTGAACATATGGGACCTTCATGGGTTCTATGTGGGCATTGGCTGCAAATGGGCACTTTATGTGGGGCCCATGTGTGTTTCATAATGTGGGACCCATATGGGTTTGAACATATGGGACCTTCATGGGTTCTATTTGGGCATGGGCTGCAGATGGGCAATTTATGTGGGTCCCATGTGTGTTCCATAATGTGGGACCCATATGGGTTTGAACATATGGGACCTTCATGGGTTCTATGTGGGCATTGGCTGCA
The DNA here is from genome assembly GCF_024679245.1 of Pseudorasbora parva. Taxonomy (NCBI): domain Eukaryota; kingdom Metazoa; phylum Chordata; class Actinopteri; order Cypriniformes; family Gobionidae; genus Pseudorasbora; species Pseudorasbora parva. The sequence goes on from NC_090185.1 coordinate 44,259,102, forward strand.
GATGGGCAATTTATGTGGGTCCCATGTGTGTTCCATAATGTGGGACCCATATGGGTTTGAACATATGGGACCTTCATGGGTTCTATGTGGGCATTGGCTGCAGATGGGCAATTTATGTGGGTCCCATGTGTGTTTCATAATGTGGGACCCATATGGGTTTGAACATATGGGACCTTCATGGGTTCTATTTGGGCATGGGCTGCAGATGGGCAATTTATGTGGGTCCCATGTGTGTTTCATAATGTGGGACCCATATGGGTTTGAACATATGGGACCTTCATGGGTTCTATGTGGGCATTGGCTGCAGATGGGCAATTTATGTGGGTCCCATGTGTGTTTCATAATGTGAATCCGTATGAGATTGTATGCAGCATGCAGGCCTTTTATCAATTATTTTAAATAAAAACAGTAATTGAATTCTAATACAAGCAACCCACCAACCTCCCTCCCCAAATACTTTTTTTGTTTTATTATTTTATTTATTTTCCATTTTCTTTGTTTTCTTCCATATATTATTACAATGTCAAAATCTAGTGCTAAATCAGGATTTGTATAAAAGTGTAAACATTTGTATTGGAATGTTTTTGTTTCTGTGCCAATTAAAAAAAATAAAGAGAATGTATAAAATAAAATAAAAAGTTTTTTTAAACATTTAAAATATTTTAAATTAACATTTGTGAATTATCAATATTAAAATGTTACCCTGCCTATGCAAAAATGCATTTTTCTTTTGCTTTACCAGGGACAACGCCCTTTTTTCAAACTCTATCGGTCTCACGGCCATGGGACCTATACTGTACACTCTCTTTCTGACAACTCCGCTTGACAAAGTAGTCCTGTATCACAATTTTAGTTAGATTTTTTTCCCACATAATATTATATCGTATAATATCATATGTCATTGATCTCGGCTGAAAGTATGCGTACATTTTAATTTATAACTGTAACGATTTTAAATATTCGAACAAAAAGAATTCCCGCGCTGGCGCGTGGATACAATCTCTTCTAAGCGCAGTGGTGCGGCAGCCTGGAGGAGTTTCAGTCTTCAGCAGCAGAAGTCGAGACAGATCGGAAAAGCAGGTAATATGCATTTATTTTTTTGAAATCGTTGAATTATCCACGGTTTCAAGTATTGAGAACACTGTTTTGAACGTTTAAATTACCTTTACAATGATATAGCCTTTAATATTATGATGTTATATTGTTTTTTGGCCGCGTAAGTAATCGCTAAAAATGTATAACTGTTAAAGGCTTAAACGTTTGTTGACGGTAAGGTGTAGTTTTGTTCTTGCCAGCCTTTAAAGTAAGATATTATTGTTCATTTATGCTCCATGTAACGTTACACATTTTGTGACCAACGTTAGCCGCTATTTTTACCTGAGATGAAACTGGATTTCCTCACAATTTTAGTAATAACCGCGTTTGAATGGTAAAATACTTAGTTTTTAAAGGGATAATCCACTGTTTTTTCATATTAAACTGTTATTCCCTTAACTAAGACAGTTAATACAGTGCATGCACTTAATCGCTCAAAAACTCTCTCTCTCACACACACGTTTGTTTTTGTGAAAAGTGGGGACATGGCCAATGTCCTCATATTTCACCCTCTCCTTGTAATAACTTACCTGTGTCATACCAATGTTATACACATTTGTGTCCTGATATTTCACAAAAACAAGCACACTCACTCACTCACACACACACACACACACACACACACACACACACACACACACACACACACGTTTGTTTTTGTGAAAAGTGGGGACATGGCCAATGTCCTCATATTTCACCCTCTCCTTGTAATAACTTACCTGTGTCATACCAATGTTATATACATTTGTGTCCTGATATTTCACAAAAACAAGCACACTCTCATTCACTCACTCACTCACAAACTCACACACACGTTTGTTTTTGTGTAAAGTGGGGACATGGCCAATGTCCTCATATTTCACCCTCTCCTGTGTGAAATACCCATGTCATTATACACATTTGTGTCCTCATATTTCACAAAAACAAACACACTCACACACACACTCACTCTCACACACACACACACACACACACACACACACACACACACACACTAGAGGATGACACGGGAGTGGATTTTCACTCCTGTCCCATCCCACTCCCAGACCAAAGTTTAAAAAAAAATCCTATCCTGCTCCTGGTAAATTGACTCCCGCTCCAGTAACGCTCCCATATATTTTTTTCTTCAATTAGTGTTTAGTTAATACATAGAATTTGCAAATACATAGCAAATAAAAGAGTACATCGTTCACAACATGTCTACAATACGTAAATGAAAGGTTAAGATTTTTCTCTTTTTTATATATTTGGGTTTTATGTTTATATATTAAAAAAAAAATGTTTAGAAGTCCACGACCCCATCTTAAACAGGGGTGTCAATAATTTTAGAGGGCACTGTATGTACACCTCACAAGGACACAGTACAAGGTAAAAGTATGTAACTGGACATTTCAGATGATTATATGTGTAAGCTTTTGTTTTATAGGTGGTCTGAAGAAGAATGCGCTGTCCAAGACTGCGAACCAGAAAGACATAGAAAAGGCACTCTCAAAATGGTCCACGGGGGCTAGAGGCAGGGGCGGAAAGAGAGCAAGCAGGTCACAGCAGTCTTCAGGACTGTGATCAGTTTTGTGTCCATCCATTAAAATTCTTGAGACCAAACATTGTAATACTGTATTGTAAGTTAAACTGTTTTGTCGTTGAGGTTTTAAAGGGATAGTTCACCCAAAAATGAAAATTTGACATTTATCTGCTTACCCAAGGTGTAGGTGTGTTTGCTTCTTCAGTAGAACACAAATGAAGATTTTTAACTCCAACTGTTGCTGTGTGTCAGTCATATAAATATGTCAACAGGGTCTAATTCTATTAAATAAATAAAAAACATGCACAGACAACTTTAAATTAAAACTCATTGATGTCTTAAGACACAAATTGATCGGTTTGTGCGATAAACCGAACAGTATTTATTTATATAATTTTTTACCTAAAATACAACACCATGCCCAACAGCCCTGAAATTAAGGTCAATGTATATAATCTAGTCTAGAGACATCACTTCCTGTGTGTGAGGTCTCTACATGATCTGGCGTAGTTTACACAAACACCAGAAGTGAGTGACATATAAGGGCTGTTGGACATAGTGTTGTATTTGAGGTTAAAAAACTATGTAAATACTGTTAGGTTTATCGCACAAACCGATCGTTTTGTGTCTTAAGACATCAATGTGGTTTAATTTGAAGTTGTCTGCATGTTTTTTATTTATTTAAAGGGTTAGTTCACTCAAAAATGAAATGTCTGTCATTAACTCCTCCCCCTAATGTCGCTCCACACCCGTAAGACCTCCGTTCATCTTCACACACAGTTTAAGATATTTTATATTTAGTCTGAGAGCGTATGCAAGTGTATGCACACTATACTGTCCATGTCCAGAAAGGGAATACAAACATCATCACAGTAGTCCATATGAGACATCAGTGGGTTAATTAGAGTCCCCTGAAGCAACGGAAATATATTTGGGTCCAAAAATAACAAAAACTACGACTTTATTCAGCATTGTCTTCTCTTCCGCGTTTGTTTTAAAGCTCAAATGAAGATTCAAAAGGTCATGAATCAGCGGATTGACTGATTTGGATCGCGTGTCCAACTGCTGAAATCACGTGACATTGGCGATCCGAATCATGAGTCAATCCGCTCATTCATGACCTTTTGAATCTTTATTTGAGCTTTAAAACAAACGCGGAAGAGAAGCCAATGCTGAATAAAGTCGTAGTTTTTGTTATTTTTGGACCCAAATATATTTCCGATGCTTCAAGAGACTCTAATTAACCCACTGATGTCTCATATGGACTACTGTGATGATGTTTTTATTCCCTTTCTGGACATGGACAGTATAGTGTGCATACACTTGCATACGCTCTCGGACTAAATATAAAATATCTTAAACTGTGTGTGAAGATGAACGGAGGTCTTACGGGTGTGAAACGACATTAGGGTGAGTCATTAATGGACAACTCCGGTGAGAAATGCCCCTAGGTGTAATTACAGAGGGTTACCGAGTAGATCGTTCTCTGGGATGCGTTTCAGCATTCAGAACTTTGTAAGAGTACAAACAGATTAAAGCCGCACTTGGTAACTTTTGCTCTCGGGGTCCCCCTACAGTTGGGAAAAAATAATGTCCTCAACGACTGTCGTAAGAGCGGTCATCCTACAACAGGGGATGCCATCGCGCGTGCATTTGTTGACATGACAACCCTGATAGCCCTGAACTAGTGATGCGCGGGTCGTCTCATAACCTGTGGACCCCGGGTGCGGGGCGGGTTGTAAAAATATATACAGTGGTGCGGGGCGGGCCAAATAATTTCATAAAAAACATAGACATTTTTATTTTTTTATTTTCTCTGTTGTGTTCAGTGTTTTCTTCCGGAAACAACGGACCATATGAGATTCCAAGTCACCGTTCATCACTTAGCAGAGCGCTCGTGGCTCGACTGGTCGAGATTGTTTTCCAAGATGGCGCCTGTCCGTGAACGCGTAATGCATTGTGTTTATAAAGTATCTTCTTATTAAACTGTTTGTACTCTTACAAAGTTCTCAATGCTTCGGTTTGCATGTAGGGACCCTCATTATGCTGCCGTGTTAGTGTGAGGCTATTTTGAGCCTTGTTAATGGTATTAACTAGCGGTTTAATTTCACTACTCTGTGCCCCATAGACTAGTGTTATAAGCTAATCTGTGTTTAAAGATAAAACTCTTTACATTCGATTTCCATGAAAACGCATCCCAGAGAACGATCTACTCTGTAACCATCTGTAATTACACCTAGGGTCATTTCTCACCGGAGTTGTCCTTTAACAGGGTATCCGCGGGGTCTTGAAAAGTCTTAAAAGGTGATAAATCAATTTTGGGAAAATTAAGACCCTTATAAAGTATTAAAAAGTCTTATCACGGCTTTATAAAGTCTTAAATTTTGAAAGTATTTTGTTCAAGCTTTGTCAAAAGAGTTTGACTCCAAAAAGTATTTATGAATATATTTATTTTCATCCCCATAAGTATTAAAAAACAACGGGGTGCTCAGTCTGAGATCGGCTCGGAGCGCGCGCCAGGGACGGACATTAGCACTGCCACCTGCCAAATGCGGCTGATTTTGAGTTGTGGCGGGTAAACTCGCTTCACCTACCGAGCTGTTTCACCTCTTTGTAAACTTTGTTCAATGCATGCAAGTGCTGCCGTATGTGCGCAGATGACCAGTCGTTTTCTCCGTCATCACTCGCGTGAAGACGCGCTGTGAGACTCGCGCGCGCTGAGAGAAGATCTGACGCTGTGCATCATCCGAGAGAGCGCGCGCGAGTCTCACAGCGCGCAAATATTAAGTTCTCTTTCAAGTCTTGCGCTTAAACGGACAAATTCACACAAGAAGTATGTCAACATGTCGATCTTGATGAGTATCCTAGCAGACATAGTCTGAATATGCCTTAAGTGAACTGTATAGTGTGCACAGTCGAGAAAGACGAGCATATCCCTGCATCAGGTCTTAAAGGCGCAGTAGCCTTTACTGCTGCCTGAGTGATGTCCTTATATTTAGTTTGACATTGAACAATGCTCTTGATTGAATAGCTTTTGTAAGTTTAATAAGGATTAATCTTTCATTTAAACAGTTTAATATGCAGTTATTTTACATTTGATTACTTTATTCAATTCTTTCTGCAGGCCAGTAGGCATGAACATTATTTTTTAATGTACACATGAGTGAGGTCGGGTTAAACATTTTAGTTTGAATTTATTTTAATTTTTTTCGGTTTTCGGCTTTGGTTTCTTCTTTTTTGGTTTCAGCCAAGAATTTTGATTACGGTGCATCCCTACTGACAATGTTCTGCTCGGTATGTTGTCAACACGCTTCAAACATGCCAGAATGAATAGTTTCATTGTTGGGACTAAAAACCATAAAACTGGAAGCCATAAAAGACCACAAATCATCGTGAAAATGTCAGTATTTCATTGAGACTTGAGATTAAATAAACTGCTTAAGTATTGTAGAGCTTGTAGTATTAATTTTCACATGCAATTACACATTGTCAGTTAAAAACCAAAAAGTGGCTGGTAAAAACATTGAGTGGTAGACTTTGAAAAAAGTTAATTTCCATCCCTGGCGAGCGCTGTCTACGGGTGACGTCATGTATTTTGCGAAATGCGCAGTTAGGGGATGTGTCGTCCTCCTTACGTTGCGAAACAGATATGCAATATAAACGATACAAAACTGGCCTACGATAGAGATTTTAAGTCTACATTCGACTACAACTGTTTATTAAAGGTTTGTTGCCGATTAGAACTTGGTGCGATGAGGTCTTAAAATATTTTGAGAAGGTCTTTAAAAAGTCTTAAAAAGGTCTTGAAATTAACTTCAGGATTCCTGCATATACCCTGTTTAATGACATCAATTTCATTTTTGGGTGAACTAACCCTTTAATAGAATTAGACCCTGTTGACATATTTATATGACTGACACACACCAACAGTTGGAGTTAAAAATCTTCATTTGTGTTCTACTGAAGAAGCAAACACACCTACACCTTGGATGGCCTGGGGGTAAGCAGATAAATGTCAAATTTTCATTTTTGGGTGAACTATTCCTTTAAGTGTTTCTTTTTTTAAAAGATTGTTCACCCAAAGTATTAAAATCTTTTCTCTCTCTTCTGTTGATTTAAACCAGTGGTGTCAAACTCAACTTGATATTTATCTGTTCCATAACTTTGGTTATGTAAAACGAGCTGTTGTGAGAGAATCACCCTGTTTTAAAATAAACTGGTAATGTTGGTGTTTGACACTTTACAAAAACTTTTATTGAAAAGTATATGAATTATAATGAAATAAAATGAATATGAATTAAAATAAAGAAATTGATATACTGAACTTTTACATGCATTTCTTTTTTTTATTAATTTTTGTAGATGAGTGACCAGTTTAATAGTCAAGCAGATGAATATTGTGCGCCAATGTATGATTATGAATGTTGCCTATTTAGGCCCCACTTAGATTCTATGTGACATTTATATGGGTTAATTTGTCCACGGGTTCTATGTGGACCCTGTATGAATTAGCCCATATAAATGTCATAAGTGAGACCAATATGGGTCTTATATGTGTTGCTCATTTGGGCCCCACATTAGCCCCAGTCAGGCCCTATATGGGATTCATATGGGATAATTTAGATGGGGCCCACATGGAACCCATGGACAAACCCATGTATGCCCCATGTTTACTGCCCATATGGGCCCCACATTAGCCCCAGTCAGGCCCCATATGGGATTCATATGGGATAATTTAGATGGGGCCCACATGGAACCCATGGACAAACCCATGTATGCCCCATTTTTACTGCCCATATGGGGCCCACATTAGCCCCAGTCAGGCCCCACATGGGATAATTTAGATGGGGCCCACATGGAACCCATGTTTACTGCCCATATGGGGCCCACATTAGCCCCAGTCAGGACCCATATGGGATTCATATGGGATAATATAGATGGGGCCCACATGGAACCCATGGACAAACCCATGTAGGCCCCATGTTAACTGCCCATATGGGGCCCACTTGGGCCCCATGATAGAATGTTGGCTGGGACTAACGTCACAGATAGCAGGTCACACTTACACTGTAGTACGATAAAATATAATTACGGCCCTTCAGGCAGCATTAGAGAGCGTTGAGGAAGGTTCGAGGGTTAGAGAGCGTTGAGGGAGGATCGAGGATAGCCACAGTCTTCGGGACAATGCCAGCCACTGGAACCATCAGATAGGTATTGCTGAGGCTAAAAACAAGTGATCATCATGAACACCAACACCACAGAAAATGGACCCCCATTCACAATATGTGGTAATAAAATATAATTACGGCCCTTTAGGCAACATTAGAGAGCGTTGAGAAAGGTTTGAGGCTTTAGAGAGCGTTGTGGGAATCCAGCTGCAGTATACCGGTGGTCAACCAAAGATGCCTGGGAACTTGGGCTTCATGTGCAGAGCAGGAAAGTGCACTCAACACAAAATGGCAGCAGATCAGCAGTCACCAGTCCTCCACTCTGTTCCAGAGAACCAGTTTTTATCTCGTTCAAACTAAGCATGGCCGGCTGTTAGACAATTAGTCGCTAATTGCCATTATCAGCAGCCAATGCAGATGCAACAATAAAGTTACTCAGTCACAGGAAGTGTCATCCAAATATGGGCAGGAAGGTGGAGCATGGTGGCAAGTACTTATGAATTAATTAAGTTGCATTAGCAGGGGAGGAAGCACAGTCCAAATATGGGCATAGTAATAAAACAGGAAATAGGTTGCCAGGTTTATCCATGAATAAATGTCTAAAAAGGGCCAAGCAGGGCAAATTAAGAAATAAAACCCACTACAAATTTGATGCACAGTACATAACCACTACAATTCAGAGTGCCAATATATTAATGCACACAGTAAACACCATCACACAACACTGCACACAATAAGGCCCAAATGTCTCTGATTAAAAACAAACAAAAATGCTGGGTCAACCTATGACATTTCCCCCCCACTTTTCTAATGGTCGTCCCGACATTATCTATATGTGCCCATACCTGGTTGGGGGCTGCCCCCTGGTGGATCTTTGTGACCGCCTTACTGCCCCACTTGTTGGACTCACAGGGAGGCTTGGCAGACAGGGCACGGTTTCAGGTGATATTATTCGCTCCGATTCACCCATCAGTTCTTCGTTCAGCAGGCTTGGGTTCTGTCGTGTTGGGTCTACTCCACTAGCTGCAGTCAGCAGATCTCTCTCTGTATTTGGTATAACTGAAGTGGTGGTGGTGGGAATACGGCCAGTAAGCTGTTGCTGATGGATGAGTGGAGTGACCATGATCGGATACCAGGACATGCCCTGTGGTCGGCTTGTAGATGGTTCCTCTTCTGAGGGCTCCTCTCTTGGCATGTTAACGGGGCAACAGCGCAGGTTATTGCGGTGAATGGTCTTAGGGGGGCCTTCATGACCTTCTGGGTGAATTACATAGACCGGTCGATCGGCTCGAGGTCGGGCTACCACCACCCAAACATCCGGACCCCAACGCGGTGCCAGCTTGCCCTTTGCACGCCTGCGGAAATTCCTTAGGAGGACTCGTTCCCCTGGCAGAAGCGTATCCACTTTAGCCCGGCGGTTATACCTTTGCTGGTCCTTTTGTTGCTGCCTCTCGGCATTTGCCTTCACCACGTTGTAGGCTTGTGTCAGAGTTCTGTAGTGGTGCTTCACCCAATCCGACAAAGAATATCTTGGTATGGCAGGGGATGAGGATACGACCCAGTCTACTGGGAGGCGTGCATGTCGACCGAAAACAACAAAATGAGGGGGTCATACCAGTGGAGCCATGGGTGGAATTATTATAAGCCTGCAGTAATGCAGGGAGACTCTGTGGCCAGTGGTTCTGATCGGCTTCCGAAAGAGAACTAAGGAGAGACAGCAAAGTTTGATTAAATCTCTCGCATGCACCGTTACCTTGAGGATGGTAAGGGGTGGTTCGGGACTGTTTACATCCATACAACTGGCACAATTGTTCCATTACAGCTGACTGAAAGGCCCCCCCACGGTCAGAGAGGATCCTTTCTGGGCACCCCACCACCTGGATCACGGCACTGTACAGGGCTTTGGCAGTAGTGGTTGCAGACTGGTCCTTGGTGGGTACTGCGAAGGCATACTTAGAGAAGAGGTCAGTCATGACTAAGATATACGGGAAAGGGTCCCCGGGTCTTCCCAGAGACAGATAGTCTATTCCCAATACCTCAAAGGGGTAGGATGTAGAAATAGGCGCCAGGGGAGCTCTTACCTCAGGTCCAGGCTTCTGCCGGAGACAACGAGGACAGGCCGCCGTCCAAGTCTCCACGCTCTTCAGCATGCTGGGCCAATAGAACCGTCTCCTCAGAACTGACCAGACCTTCTCTGCTCCCTGATGGCCCAAGTTCTCATGATATTGTTGCCATAGCCCTCGTGCTTCCTGCTCCGGGATCAACACTTGCCAGTATACCTCACCAGTCCTTGGGTCTGTGCATCGGCGTTGCATTTGATTGCCACGGATTACAATACGTTCCCACTCACGCAGGAGTCTCCTTACATATTGGGGAGCCCCTCTTTGTTCATGAGGTGGTGGAAGTTTGTTTACAGATTTCCAGGTCCAGAGGAGCTGTAGCCCTGGGTCCTGAAATTGGCAATTATACCACCGGTCCAGAGTCTGGTGAATGTCCTCCACAGGATGGACCGCATCAGCTGGTTCAGTCACCACCCTTACCGCAGCTTCGACGCACTCGCCTGGCAACCTGGAGAGGGCATCAGCATTTTTATTAGTACTACCAGGGCGAAACATGATGGTATACTGATAGTTGGCGAGCTGGTTCACCCAACGTTGTTCCACGGCTCCCAGGTTGGCAGTGGCTAAGTTTACCAGTGGACTATTGTCTGTAAAAACATCAATGGTGGCCCCCCACAGATAATCCTTAAACTTCTCGGTAATGGCCCATTTCAGAGCCAAAAGTTCAAGTTTAAATGAGCTGTAATTTTGGTCATTTCTTTCTGAGAGGTGCAGACTCCGACTGGCAAAAGCTATGACTCTTTCTTGTCCATCCTGCTCTTGGGCAAGTACTGCTCCCAAGCCCTCCAGGCTGGCATCAGTAAACAGTCTAAAAGGCAGAGAGAAGTCAGCGTATGCAAGGACTGGGGCACATACCAAGGCTTTTTTGAGCCTGTCAAATGAATCCTGGCAAGTTTCGGTCCAATTCACCTGAATTTTTCCTTGTTGAGCAGTGGCTGTTCCCTTCAGCAAGGCATGAAGAGGGGCAGCAAGTCGGGAAAAGCCACGAATAAATCTTCTATAATATCCTGCAAAGCCCAGAAAGGAACGCACCTGTTTGATAGTTTGTGGGACAGGCCATTTCCCCACCACAACGGTCTTCTGAGGATCAGTCGACACTCCTTGGTTACTGATGACGTGGCCCAGGTAGGTTACCTGTTGCTGAAACAACTTGCACTTCTTTGGTTGTAACTTCAGACCATGATCATACAGCTTCTGAAACACCTGTTCCAAATGGTGAAGGTGGCTGTCAAAATCAGGGGAAAACACGACCACATCATCCAAATAAATTAACAAAAAGTCATGCACCATGGACCCCAAGCACCGCTGCATGAGCCTCTGGAAGGTTGCTGGTGCGTTGCACAAGCCAAAAGGCATACGGTCAAACTCATAGAGACCCGTTGGGGTAGTGAATGCGGTCTTCTGGCGGTCTTGGGGGTCTATTTCAACTTGCCAGTATCCACTAGCAAGGTCAAGTGTGGAATACCATTGGGCCCTCTTCAGTCCTGTAAGGGACTCTTCGATGCGAGGTAGCGGATATGCATCCTTGTGAGTAACTGCATTAAGCTTACGATAGTCCACACAGAACCTCCAACTGCCGTCTTTCTTTTTAACCAGGACTACCGGTGCTGCCCATGGACTGGAGCTTTCACGAACCACCCCACTATCTAGCATGCCTTGTAGAAGGGTCCTAAGTTCTGGATAAAGGGTCGGGGGGACAGGACGGTATCGCTCTCGACAAGGCGGAGCAGCACCCGTGGGTATCTGATGCTGTACTGCACTGGTTCTGCCAAAATCATCATCATGCAAGGCGAACACGCTGTTCCACTTCTTTAAGAGCTGCAGAATGCGTTGGTGTTGATCTGGGTTCAGGCCATCTCCCTCAATAGCAAAGATAGGGTCTGTAAGAGTAGAAAGTTCAGAAATGTTAGTCACAGCTCGAATTGCCACTTCCACAACTCCAGAGGAGTCGGGCTGGACCACTAACTCCCGTCCCATTTGGACATCACACTCGTCAGTCTGCGTCACCTTAGCCAATGGTCGGCGCAGTGGGACCTCGACTGGATAAGGATTTGGGTTACACATCCTCATTGGCAGCTTACCTCCGCTTACCACCACTAACGACCGTGCTACATACCACTCCCCATCTTGGTCCTCTAGGGGTTCTATTAATGCATTGTGAACTGCCTTGGGGGCTCCATCCTGAAGTTGAGCCCATACCACCATCTCAGACTCAGGGGGGATAACCACTGGTGGCTGCCGAGGCAGTAGAGCAACCCCGTGAAAGGGAATGGCATGCCCTTCAGCCGTCACCCTCTGGCAGACAGAGAAAGCTTGTTCCCAAACTTGACCTGCTACAGGTGACACAAGAGACTTGAAAGCTGACAACCCAGGGTGTTTACCCTTGGCCAATTCATCCCAACAGTGTGCAATTACATTCATTCCCAGAATGGCATGGTCTGCTCCCATGCACCCATCTTCAACCACCACCATTCCTTTCTGTGGAACCTGGACACCCCCGAAAGCAAAATCAACAACTGCATAGCCAACATACGGAATCTGTAATCCATTAACTGCTCGTGAGGTTAACCAGGGAGAGTCGTGGGCACAATTCATGTCAATATCTCCAAAATGTCTTGCAAAAAAGGCTTTACTCACCAGAGTGACTTGGGAGCCGGTATCAAGGACACAAGGAATAATTTTTCCATTAGCCTCCACCTCAACACGTGGACATTCTCCAACAAGCTGGGACTTGGTGGTCACTCCAGCAGAATGAGCGACCGTCCCTGCCACACGCCCCTTGGTGGCAGGGGGCGCTAAAAACCCGAAGTTGACCTGCGACGAGCTGGACAATACCTCTGGATGTGCCCCACTCCTCCACAGTCCCTGCATATAGGCCTCCCCTCAGCATCCCATTGGAAGGACCCCCTGCCTGGTGGTGTCTGTTGAGGTCTTGGTCGTACCGTTGTACCACTATACAATCGGGGGGTGACGGCAGGCAAAGGTGGGACAGTGGACTGACTGGCCATTAGGGGGGTAGGTGATATCTGTTTGCGAAGTTCCTCAACAATGGAGGCACTCAAACCCTTTAATTGCTCTGCCACTTCTTTGCGAAATTCTGCCTGGAGTTCGCTTTTCAGTTGACTCAGGTCAGATGTATCGCATTTTGGGGTGTTGACTGGTGAAGCCACTGCTGTAGGTGTTGCGGCCCAGGCATGGTCTTCTCCATGTTGCTGCTCATGCTGGAGAGCCACAGCCTCAGTGCAGACGGCAGCAAATGTCAACTGGGGATTGCGGCGCACTTGTCGATGAATCTCTTGCTGGATTGGGCCTGGTCTTAAATTCAAGGTGAACTGATCTAACAGGTACTCACCCTCTTCTTCTTGGGTTGGCCCACGTCCCTGCCAGTCGAAGTAGAGTTCCCGTAATTTCAATATAAAGGATTCTACTCCCTCATCCTGACCTTGCCGGCAGCTGAAGAACCTGGACCGTCGCTGGGCTCGACTTCCTCCATCACCATACTTCTTCTGTAGGGTGTCCAGTAGTGCTTTAGTGTCGGCCGTCTCCTCTGCCTTAAATAACCGTGCCTGGCGCCTTGCCTCCCCATCTAGTGCTGCCAAAAGAAAATCCACCCCTTGTTGTGTTGTTAACCCCTGGGCCCTCAGCATAGCTTCTACCTGAGATCTCCATGAGTTAAATGTTCCCCTCTCCCCACTAAAACGGGGTATCCATGGCCCCCCCATAAACCATGGTACCAATAAATGGGCTGTTCCCTGACTACTTCCACTAGCCACATTCTCTTATGCCTCTCGGTTAGCTACGCTACCAGGAGGGTCAGACATGGCTGTTGTGTTTCGCTGCTGGGACCCTGCCGAACTACGCCAGAAAAAGACTGTCACCTAGTGACCAACGTTGAATAAAATAAATCAGGTCCCAGCCAGAGAAACAAAACAGACAGTCAATGTGTGGGTACAACAAATAGTCTTTATTGGGACAGCAAGCACTACTAGAAACCGTGTTACTTAAAGGAAAAAAAGTCAACTACAATGATGTCTCTGAAGCTGTTTGAGAAGAGGTTAAAGTTCGGTGACTTTGCAGCAGGTCGCTCCAACGATCCTCCCTCCAACAGAAGTCAAGCAGACACGTCCAGAAGATCACGGCAGTCGTCCGACCCACAGGAGAAAGTTATGGCACTCAGCAACAAACCGCAAATGCTGTGGGAGATCCTGGTGTCACCGAGACAGTCTTCACAGCAACACTGGGCCCAGGAGCCCAAGATGGATAATCCAGAGGCTAGAAGAGAGCACCAAGAATGACCACTAACGTCACAGATAGCAGGTCACACTTACACTGTAGTACGATAAAATATAATTACGGCCCTTCAGGCAGCATTAGAGAGCGTTGAGGAAGGTTCGAGGGTTAGAGAGCGTTGAGGGAGGATCGAGGATAGCCACAGTCTTCGGGACAATGCCAGCCACTGGAACCATCAGATAGGTATTGCTGAGGCTAAAAACAAGTGATCATCATGAACACCAACACCACAGAAAATGGACCCCCATTCACAATATGTGGTAATAAAATATAATTACGGCCCTTTAGGCAACATTAGAGAGCGTTGAGAAAGGTTTGAGGCTTTAGAGAGCGTTGTGGGAATCCAGCTGCAGTATACCGGTGGTCAACCAAAGATGCCTGGGAACTTGGGCTTCATGTGCAGAGCAGGAAAGTGCACTCAACACAAAATGGCAGCAGATCAGCAGTCACCAGTCCTCCACTCTGTTCCAGAGAACCAGTTTTTATCTCGTTCAAACTAAGCATGGCCGGCTGTTAGACAATTAGTCGCTAATTGCCATTGTCAGCAGCCAATGCAGATGCAACAATAAAGTTACTCAGTCACAGGAAGTGTTATCCAAATATGGGCAGGAAGGTGGAGCATCGTGGCAAGTACTTATGAATTAATTAAGTTGCATTAGCAGGGGAGGAAGCACAGTCCAAATATGGACATAGTAATAAAACAGGAAATAGGTTGCCAGGTTTATCCATGAATAAATGTCTAAAAAGGGCCAAGCAGGGCAAATTAAGAAATAAAACCCACTACAAATTTGATGCACAGTACATAACCACTACAATTCAGAGTGCCAATATATTAATGCACACAGTAAACACCATCACACAACACTGCACACAATAAGGCCCAAATGTCTCTGATTAAAAACAAACAAAAATACTGAGTCAACCTATGACATAAACTGAATTTGGAGACACTACAATCTTTGTTATTGCCTATTTTTGTACCGCTTTTGGGGGTTTGCACTTTGCTGACGGTCCCTTATTCGTCCTCTCGGCTCGTTTTGAGGAAAATTGGGCTGTAGCTCGTTTTCTATGTTCAAGAGGTGTCAAAAGTGTTTTAACAACGTTTAGAACATGAGTTATTGTTTCGGGAAGTTTGAATCCGAATATATTGGCAATTTTACCCAACTCGTTGAAGCACTACTGCATTTCTATCCTAGCTATTAAGTCCAAGTTCAAAATAAAACACTACCGCTCCATTGTTAACATACTGAGCTGTTTGAAACATCTATCTATCTATCTATCTATCTATCTATCTATCTATCTATCTATCTATCTATCTATCTATCTATCTATCTATCTATCTATCTATCTATCTATCTATCTATCTATCTATCTATCTATCTATCTATCTATCTATCTATCTATCTACCACCCACCCAGAGAGCAAAAATCATCTGGCCCGGATTTGGCCCAGACCATTCATCAGTTCTGGGCCAGATCCGCGTATCAGACCTGGGCCGGTCTCTTTTGGCACAACGGGCCAATACCGGCACGGATCCGTTTTTACTCATCCGGACCAGCTCCGGATTCCTTTATTGCGATTTGGCCCAAGTGAGGGCCAAATCTGTTCCAGCTCTGGTCCAGTATCGTAACAGATCTGGGCCAGCTCACTTTGTAGACACACACACACACACACACACACACACACACACACACACACACACACACACACACACACACACACACACAAAAGTAGCATTAATATCTCCTTCATCTTCATTTTATATGCATGATTATCTTATTTTTTTATGCTACTGGCATTTAGACCATAAATGTAAATATAATTGCTGTACTAAACACTTTTATTTAAAGTAAAATACTATTGTTAATCTAATGTTAGCGCATTCAAAATAAATTTGGATTTAAGCATATTCAAACGAATCAATACATAAATGTAACAACAGTCCTACGTGCATCTTTTCTTTAATTTTGATCTGGCACAAGGACTCAAACCAACGTTCTTTAAAGTTTAAACAGTGCTACACAAATATTTAAACCATCTCTGAACTTTTATCAATATATATTTAAAATACATTTGAATGGTTACTCGAATTGAAAAAAAAATAGGTCTTGAGTAGAAGAGGCAGTGAAAAGTAAAAAAAAAAAAAAAAGGTAATGAACCGCAAACAACAAGAATCAAACAAGTTAGGAAATAGCCTACATGGAGCTACACGGCACTTCACACATTTTCACAGTTTAGCGCAGACAGGAAGAAGGAGGAGGACAGATTCAATTCAAATGTAGTATAAACACTTCCTGGTCACGGCATCTATATATATCCATGTGATCTTTGCCTCCTCCTCTTTCAATTCCAACATACATTGTGTTCACAGAGCCAGTCATTTTAAAGAAATTAAAGCTAGTTTTTAACGTGCACCAATGACTGTTCAGAAAATGGCGGGGGGAGGGTTTTCCGGCTGGACTAAGGGAAGAGGGGAGAATACCATGGCTCTTAAAACATGCTTACCTATGGTCGCCCACCAGCAAATTACACACAAAAACATTCTTATGGTCTTATAAAATAATTATGAGTTTAAATTTGCAAATATTTGTACATTTTAAAGGCATATA
This sequence comes from Pseudorasbora parva, assembly GCF_024679245.1. Lineage (NCBI taxonomy): Eukaryota > Metazoa > Chordata > Actinopteri > Cypriniformes > Gobionidae > Pseudorasbora > Pseudorasbora parva. Next base: position 44,275,907 of record NC_090185.1, read on the forward strand.
AACTTTCAATGAGGCACTTTGAGCGACATGAATTTGAGTGGCAGCTGCGCATCAATGCAACCTCATTAAAACACCTCAAGTTAAATTAACGTTCATGTTAGATGCTGTTTTAAAAATCATTTCAACACATCTGCGTAATTTCACGTTATCTGGTTAACGTTAGGACAGCACACACTAATAATAACATGCAATTTCACAACATATCAAGCCATTAAGTTAACATATGTTTAAGTTAACATTACTTATAATTAAGCCATAAAAGTAACGTTAATAACATTAATCATAACGTAATTTCTATAACAATAAGTTATTTGAGGACCAAATAAAAATGAATCTAGACCATTTTATAAAAGGAACTTTTAATAACATAAAAAAATGAACATCAAATAATGCATTCAGGTCTCCCCCTTTCCCTAGTGTGTCCTGGCCTCTCTCCTCGCCTGTTAAAAAGAAAAACATAATGCTTTAAAAACACTTGAAGCCATAATTACAATAACTCACAACAGTATTGTAACATTACAATTTTAACATTAGGCTAAGTTACAGAAAAGCTTAAAAATGCATGTCTTCTTCACCATTTTGGACTGTCATGTGCTTCACAGGAGCAATCGTCAATCAAAACAGTGTATAGACACTTATAAATAATAAATATACAACATATGAAGATTAATATCCTTATTTTACCAACTTATAGTTGTTAAAATGTTTAAGTTTTATATTAGAAACGACTCCTCCTTACCTGTCCGAAACACAGTGAGTTGAAAATTTCAGCCGTCCGGAACACCGTGAGTCCTAACGGTAATCCGGACACTGCGTCTCCTTGCAGTTTTTTCAAGATTTCTCCAAAATAATTCGTCCAAAATGTGTCAATCAAACTTTGAAATGTCTGGAAGGCATGTCCCCAGAGACAGACGAACCCCTTACGCAACAAAAATATATTTCTCAATATATTAGTTGACAATATATTTCTCAATATATTAGTTGACAATATATTTCATGTGTCTCCATATATTGTGAAATTTACATGGTAATATATCATATGATATATTATATAATAATATATTATATATGCAAGTCATATATTGCAATATATGGGACAATACTGCAATTATTGCCGTTTTCATATATTGAATAAATACATATCATTATACTATTCAATATATTGCTATGTATATTGAAATATATCCTACAATATATGAAATTATATATTGGAAGAGTCATTGTATATATATGTAAATATATATGTAAAAATATATGAGATAATATACCTCAATGTACTGGATAATATAATCAGATTTATATGGGAACATATGTCTTAAATATATTGATTTATATTACATAGTATATAATTATCATATATATTGTATACATGGTAAATATGAAATAATCTAATGTACACTGTCTGTCATATATTTTAAAATATAACAGATTAAAATATAATATAGAAATTAGGGCCGCGACTCGATTAAAAAAAATAATCTAATTAATTAGAGGCTTTGTAATTAATTAATCGCATTTTAATTGCATATAAATATTTGACCTGAGAACAATGAGAAGTAATTTTTCACATGTATTTTTAGTATACCATTGAATAATGACTGAATACATAAGCTTAATCAATAAAATATTGTTTATTTATTTCAGTCCAGCAGACCAGTGCATGTTTGCCAGTTTAGCAAAAGCATTTTTGTGATATTTGAGGCTCAATGTGCTGCGGTGATACGCGAATTCCTTGTTGTACAGCTTGCACACAACCATGCTCTTGTCGACGCTTCCATTCTTTCGTTTTTTAAAACAAAATTTCCCATCCACGGGGCCAAGCAAAGCGGTCTCATCAGCTTCTTCGTTCCATAGCTTCGTTCATGTTCACATGGTTCGTTGTTGTCGTGACTCCGGAGCGCTAGTTGGTGTTCCAGTATAATTGGTCCGTCGAAACTCATTCATTGAAAAACGTTCCGCGGTGCAAAAATAAGTGTGGTAAAAAATGTTTTTTTTTTTTTGCGTAATTAATTAACGCGTTAAAGTCACGTAATTAACGCGTTAAAGTCACGTAATTCATTAATCTTAATTAACGCGTTAAAGTCCCGGCCCTAATAGAAATATTTTCTAAATATAGAAAATATATTGAATGTCATGCACCATCATATTTTCTAAATATAGAAAATATATTGAATGTCATGCACCATCTGATTTGGGCTATTGTTAATCAACCTCTGTAAACATATGCAGGAGCTTGCTTAACTCACAAAAAATACTTTGTTTCAATAAACATACATGAAATAATTCAGTTTTGTTTGTATATCAATGTATTTTAATATATGAATCAATATATAGCAATAGGCTGTCCATCCATATATTGCTATATATTTTTAAATATATGAGGAAGTTTCTGATACATTGAAATATATTTTCTAATGTATTGCAATATAAATTCTAGTATATTGCAATATATTTTTGTTTCGTAAGGGACCAATCAGGTTTATTTTACCGCGGATTGATATCTTACGGGACTTTTTACTGTGCAACATGTCCGGAATACAGTGAGTCTACGTTACACACATAAGTTACACGCCGGTGGAACGACGGACTAACGGCAGTTCGCGGTTAAACTAGTCTGCCCGTAACGTTACACTTAACGGCGGTTCGCGGTTAAACTAGTCTGCCCATACGTCTACACACACACAGATAAGAACGGCGTTTGACGGTTAGCTAGCACTAACTCCGGTTCGCGGTTAAACTACGTTAGTCTGCCCATATAAACACATTATTAATTAACACAATACGTATATGGACCAGAGTCAGGCACACTCAACATTTATTTAGGAATTTTCTAGTTATAAAATGGGACTTCAAAAACTTTGCTTACCGTCTGAGCTGTTATGCCCAAATTCAGTCGAATCGGTCCAGGTCAGAACCTGCGAGGCTGACGATGACGACACAGACCCACTTCGCGCACGCGCAAGCAGGTGTTGTGTGGAACCGTCAGAGCCTATTGGCCTTTGTGTGATGGACAGTCACCGTCCTCCAATCAAGCCATACATCTTGTATTTGTGTGTGTGTGTGTGTGTGTGTGTCCGTCCATATGTGTGTCTATATGTATATATATATATATATATATATATATATATATATATATATATATATATATATATATGTGTGTGTGTGTGTGTATGTTTGTGTGTTATTTTTTTAATTTTACGCGGTCTGTTAATTTTTTTCCAGAGCTGTGTAGGATATATATATATATATATATATATATATATATATATATATATATATATATATATATATATATAGCTCTGGAAGAAAAATTAAGAGACCACTTAATATAAAAATTAACTTAATATATACAACTTAATATAAAAAAATTAAAATGCACCAGAATGCAGGAAATCACATCTACAAAATTTAAAATTGTATGGGGGAAATGTATATCCACAGACCCCCACACAAACAGCCCTACATATAATATTTTCACCAGCCGCCACTGCATATATTGTTCTTGTATGGAATGACTAACCAAAATGATCAATCGGACTTGCTGTCAAAGTAAGCCATAAGATGTAGAAAGTGCTCAACAAACGTTTAATTCAGAGTTGATATTTCAACATTGTATCATTATTCATGTATCAACTCTTTTTCAACAGTTAATTGATCAGCATTGTTTAGACGTTGTTCCAACGTTATTTTTCTACTGATATATTTCAACAAAATTTTTAAAAGTCATGGTTGTAAAAATAATGTTGATTTGACGTACAACTCAAAACTTGTTGATATTTCTATGTTGAATTCTTAGTGAGTTAACAACACCAATTCAACTATTTGGTGTTCAACGTTGTTTTGAAGTTGAAACAATGTTTTTTCATAAACTGACATTATTTCAACTACATTTAAACGTTTAATGTCAGTCGAATGCCAGCTGGGCTATGTTTTTTCATTAATACTTGTTTCAATGATCTAGTGACCCATGGCTTATTATTTGCATACACTTTGACATATTTTTTTGGGAATAATAGAATCCACACAAAAAGAAATGTAGCAACATACAGCATCAACAACCTCATTGATATCCGAAGCAGAGTCAATGAGAACAGACCAATCGGTGCAGTCAAAACAACCTTGTAATTTCAGAACAGACTCTTCATCCCAGATCTCAATCTCTCTAGTTTTAACTTCCCCCCTTTTAAGTAAAGGTCTGTACACCGGGATGAGATTTATAGTACAGTGATCAGAAGATCCTATGGGAGCCAGAGGGGAGGCCTTATACGCCTCCTTAATTGAACCATAGCATTTGTCCAAGGTTTTATTTTTTCTAGTTGGACATGTGACATATTGATAAAAATTAAGGGATTTACTCAGTTTGCAATTATTAAAATCCCCCATAAGCAGACATGGGGCATCCGGGGAAAGAGATTGAAGTCTTTGAGTCACTTTACGAATTATATCGGCAGCAGTTTGTGTGTTTGCCTTGGGGTGAATATATATTACAGTCACAAATATCTGGGGAAATTCTCTCGGGAGATAGAACGGACGAACGGAGATGGAAAGCAGTTCGATGTCCGGAGTGCATATCTTTTCCCTAACGGTGATGTTGCTACACCACCGCTGGTTTATATATACACACACTCCACCACCCTGAGATTTCCCCGTAACTTCAGAGTCTCTATCCATCCTAACAGGCGCCCCAAAGCCGCTGATCGATAAGTCCGTGTCGCTGTCTTTAGACGACAGCCACGTCTCTGCTCATATCAAACTGCTCATATCATAACTTTTGTGATACATTTTGTGAATTTATATATGTATAAACATTATACAAGACATTAAAAATAAATATTCTTTCAATTAGTAGAATTTTGGTAGTTTTTGATGCTTTTTGAAATGTCTGTTTTTACAAAAAAACACAGAAATCGCCATATAAGAAATACCTAAAGGACAAGACTTAGAATCAGATTTTAGTTGTATATTATTTATTTTAATGAACCAATTGTGAAAAAAAATTATTAACTTTAGAATTTAGAAGATGTTAATTTAATAATATGAATATAAAAATAAATGAACAGGAGTGAAGAATGAACACAGAATAACAATATAATTTTTTGACAATCAAATTCTGAACACTGAACATAAAAGCAATAACAAGCTACAACAAAAAAAAAATTACACAGTCTAGAATGTTATGAATGAACAAAAATCAGTCCATGCACATCTGGCACAAGTATACGGTATGTGCAGCACAGATGGCTTTTTCACAGTTTGCGCACTGCCTATCCGTTTTTGAGTCCTTGGCGCGTGGACAAACCTGACATCTTTTTCTCTTGGATGATGGGGGTTCAGTGGAAGGGCCTGGAGCATTGGAAGAATCTTGCATTCTCTTCAGGACTGCTGCAGAGGCTGGTGCATGAGGCTGGCTTTTTCGTCGCTCCATGTGAGGGGACACCAGATCTTTCCCCAGCTTTTCTAGAAAGAGCCTCCTTTTGTAATTCTTCCCTCTCTCCCATGATGGATTTACCTCCCTCCAAACCACAAATGCGTTTATGGCAGATACATCCAAGATTGTAGAAAAGACCACCATTGGCCAGCGATTTGGTTTCCGCTTACAACTGTAGCTTGCAACCATCTGCAATATTGCAAAAAAACACACACACACACAAATGAGTATATCTGCTGGCAAAAGAAATGCCACTCTGTCACCAACTTTGAATAAAAATTAGCAAACAAATTTGTAAATACCTTGTCAAGGTTGTCAACTCCACCTTTGCAGCGGTTGTAATCTAGGATGACACCAGGCTTCTTGTCCTGCCTGTCACTTACGTTGGCATCTCTGTGGCATGTGCTCATCAGCAGCACATTTTTACCCCTTTTGGGGCAGTATGACACGAGACTGTGTGTCTCGGTGAAGGCAAAGATAGAGGAAAAACAAACTCGGTCTCTTGTTGTAAGAAGGGCAGGTGGGAGTTCAGGCTTGTTTTTCCTAACAGTGCCGACCATTGTCAACTTTCTTCTCAGGAGCTCCTGGCCAAGAGCATATGACGTGAAGAAATTATCACACGTTACTGTGTGTCCCTGGAGACCAGTGGTCAAATCCAGGACCACACGCATGCCCTGATTTCTTTCTGGCGGCCCATCGCTTGGCTTTCCGGTGTACACTTGCATGTTCCATGCGTAGCTTGTCCTGGCGTCACAAGCTGCCCAGATTTTTATCCCATATTTTGCCGGCTTGCTGGGGATGTACTGCTTGAAGGGGCAGCGACCTCGGAATGGCACCAGGCACTCATCCACTGTAATGTCCAAGCCAGGTTTGCACATTAGTGGGAGACGCTCGACCCATAAATTCCACACATCACGAATGGGTGCCAGTTTGTCAGTTTCGCGCCGAGCAGGTCTAGTGGCCCTGTCATCAAATCGAATGACTTTAGACAATCTTCTGAATCTTCTTAGTGACATGACAGCCCGGAAAATTGCCCGTCCAGTCTCAGCCTCCCACAAACTGGACAGGGCCTTGTTGTTTGAGCGATACACTCCTGCAAGAAGGAGCAGACCGATATATGCCTCCATGTCGGTCCAGTCCACATCCCTCCAGTCATCACCAAGCACACGTTTCCCTTCCAGATTTGTCATTTCCACCAAGATATTTTGGATTGTTGATGGAAAAAATAACAAAAAAGCCGACTTTATGTCATCTACACGAGAAATTGCAAACCTTGTTGGTCCAGGTGTCAGCTTTATCACTTGTGAAGATGAAGCTCTCCCTAGTCCCTGTTCCTCATCCGATTCCTGGTAATCCTCTTCCAAACCTGTATTTTCTTCAGGAGGATTGCAGTCCTCTGGCTCAGAATCATCTGCTTCAGTGTCTTCCAGGCATGATTCAGGTTCACTTAAATCAAGCAGGTAATCCAAAGTCTCAAGGAGCGTGTATTTCTTTGCCATACTGCCACAGAATGAACTGTGCAGGACACCAAAGACCCTCTTTTATAGCTTTAGTGTGGGAACAATTTCTTTGTTTTCAAAACAAAGTTGCAGCTCTTAGATCCCTGAGTAAACTTTCTCAAAGTTGAACAGGTCAGTTGCCTTTCATCTCTCCCTTGCTCTCTCTGCATGTGTGTGTGTGCATGCATTAGGTCTCACTGATTCACTCACACGTGTTCTATATTTGTGGCTGATTACATTTGACAAATTCCATACAGACACTCTGTGACAGTCACACACACCTCTCTCTCTCTCTCTCTCTCTCTCTCTCTCTCTCTCTCTCTCTCTCTCTCTCTCTCTCTCTCTCTCTCTCTCTCTCTCTCTCTCCCTCTCCCTGTGTGTGTGTGTGTGTGTGTGTGTGTGTGTGTGTGTGTGTGTGTGTGTGGTATGTGTGTGTGTGTGTGTGTGTGTGTGTGTGTGTGTGTGTGTGCGTGCCCATATGTGTGTGCATTAGGTCTCACCCCTTTTATCTTTGTTCTGCATTTGTGGCTGATTTTATGTGGCTGTGGCAGTCATACCTGTTTGTTGTGCGTGTGTTTGAGTGAGCATGTCTTTTCTACAATGCATTTTTGCTCTAGTACCAGGCCTTCATGTCTGTGTGGAAATTTTCAGGTTTATGCTGGAGTTATTGATTTTATTTGTCAATTTCTAAAAAAAATGCTTTCAATTGGAGTCACACCTGTGTGTGTGTGTTTGTGTGCACAAGCATGTGTGTGTGCAAGTGATCATGTTCGTTCCACATTACATTTGTGCTCTAGTACCAGGACCTCATTATGGTATGGAAATTTTCAGATTTATTCTGGATTTAAATATTTTTTTGACAAATGAAAAATAAAAAACAAATTTTTTTCAATTTTCCCATTCATTTCAATGTGGGGTCATATTGACCCCAAAGGTCATGAGTGTGACTTTTTTTTTACACACCTTTAGAACAACTGAATCAAGCCCAGTTTTTTTTGTGCATGTATAGATAGATAACTTAGGAAAAGTCACAAGATTTTATTCCACTGAGATAAAGGAACCATTTTTTTTTTAACTAAAGAAAAGTCGATTGGGGTCATATTCACCCCAAAGCACAAATGAGGGTTATTTATAGAAATCGCGGAAAAGTTCAAGTGTCCGGAATACCGTGATGTCCGGAATACAGTGAGTCTACGTTACGCTCCATGAAGCTAACGTTATACATATTAGATCAGTTTGAATGTTTTTGTCTTGTACTACCGTTACCCAATGGGAGAGGCATAAGAATATCTATACATCTTTAGCACGTCACATTCTTCTTTCTTCTTTTTTCCAGAGATTTGGAAAAACGACCTGAAAGTCTCCTTTAACGTTAAGTTGTCCCCAAACCTAACCCAACCATCTATTTGAATCTGAAAGTAACTAACCCTTTACTTTTTTTTTGTTACATTTTTGTAAAATTTAAATACAGGTTTATGTGGAAGACTTTTTATATATAAAATGTATACAATAATTTCTGATCAAATCATTGCATTTATGTTTGAATGATTCGTTTTTGACTTGAAACAGTTGCATATTAAACTTAAATTTAGCTTATCCTTCCTATTTTGTTGGTTTTGGGGGGCGTGTTAGAGTGGGATTCTGTAGGTGGTCCTCAGGAAAAAATTGGAAGATAAAGTCCTTGGGCTGAAAAAGTTTGAGAAACACTGTGTTAAATTGATAGTAAAGGAGATTTATATTATTTGAAAATGTTTTTATTTTGAATAAATGCAGTTCTTTTAAACCTTTTATTCATCAAATATATTAAGCAGCAGAACTGTTTCCAACACTCATAATAAATCAGAATATTAGAATGATTGCTGAAGGATCATGTGACGCTGAAGGAATGATACTGAAAATTCAGCTTTTCACAGAAATAAATTGTAATTTAACATATAATAAATTGAAAACCAAATATTTAAATTGTAATAAGATCACAATATTACTTTTTTTTTTTTTTACTGTATTTTTGATCAAATAAATGCAGGCTTGATGAGCAGAAGAAACTTCTTTCAAAAACATTACACATAGTAATGTGTCCAAACTTTATATATATATATATATATATATATATATATATATATATATATATATATATATATATATATATATATATAAATAAAATACTCCATTCTGGGCTCTAGACTAACTTCTCTACCTGCAGCAAGGGTTACTACCAACTGCCTTTTGTTGCTCGCTCAAGCACATGATTATCAATGACTGCATGTTGATCAATACTAATTGATATACTTTGATCATTGGCAATGCCACAAAAGTTGATATTTGCTAAATATTTTAATTTGAGAGAGTAGTGTTTGCTAATACTGATCTGTTTTTTTTTTTTTTTTTTTTTTTTTTCTCATCAGATGCGGTCTTGAGCTTAAAGCCAATGAAAGTAGACGAATACATGGCCAAAGACTTGAAATATGCACCTGAGAGGACTGGTGGCGGTAGCAGAAAGAAGTAACAAGAAAGAAGACTTAACCAGCTGTGTTTAATGTTGCCCAATGTTTGGGCCGTTTTTTTTTAAGGTTAAAAAAGCTAGTTCACCCAAAAATGAAAATTCTGTCATTTACTCCTCACCCTAATGTCGTTCCAGACCCGTAAGACCTCCATCTTCAGAACACAGTTTAAGGTATTTTATATTTACTCCGAGCTTTCTGTCCCTCCATTGAAAATGTATGTACGGTATACTGTCCATGTCCAGAAGGACCAGAAAGATAATAACATCATCAAAGTAGTCCGTATGTGACATCAGTGGGTTGGTTAGAATTTTTGCAATGAAAGCAATGAAAATACATTTTGGTCCAAAAATAACAACAACATAAAAAGTGACAGTATACCGTACATACATTTTCAATGAAGGGACAGAAAGCTCTTGGACTAAATATGAAATACCTTAAACTGTGTTCCGAAGATGAACGAAGGTTTTACGGGTGTGGAGCGACAAGGCGAGTCATTTAAAGTGTTAGTTCACCCAAAAATGAAATTGATGTCATTAACTCCTCCCCCTAATGTTGTTCCACACCCGTAAGACCTCCGTTCATCTTCACACACAGTTTAAGATATTTTATATTTTAGTCCCAGAGCATAATGCAGTATGCACACTTTACTGTCCATGTCCAGAAAGGGAATAAAAACATCATCACAGTAGTCCATATGAGACATCAGTGGGTTAATTAGAGTCTCTTGAAGCATCCAAAATACATTTGGGTCCAAAAATAACACAAACTACGATTTTATTCAGCATTGGCTTCTCTTCTGCATTTATTTTCAAACCTCAAATAAAGATTCAAACAGCCATGATTCAATGATTCGGATCGCCACAATGCTCTGGGACTAAAATATAAAATATCTTAAACTGTGTTCTGAAGAGGAATGGAGGTCTTACGGGTCTGGAATGACATTGGGGTGAGTCATTAATGACCTCAATTTCACTTTTGGGTGAACTAACCCTTTAATGACAGAATTTTTTGGGTAAAGTAAAAGTTTGACATGTGTACAATTGGTGTTAAAGGTTGGCACAATTGCAGCTATGTAATAAAGCATGTTTCCTACGTCAGTGAAATGTCTTTATTAATCTTCTTCCTGGTCTTCCTTTGACCAATTGGCTTCTTCCAAGCTGACTGTGCGTGTTTGTTTCTTCTGCTTTTAATACTATCCAGCCACACGTTTTAGTCAGTAAATTATTATCAGAATTTAACATTGAGAGTAATCTTGTGTGCTGGATTATGGACTTTTTAACTAACAGAACACAGCGAGTTAAGGTGAATGGTTGTCTCTCTCGAAAGCGTGTCTCTTCCACTGGCTCCCCGCAGGGTTGTGTACTTTCACCTTTGCTATACATCCTCTACACTAACGATTGTAGGAGTCATTATAGTAATAGACACATTCTGAAATATGCGGATGATACAGTTATTGTCAGTTTACTGCAGAAACGTGAATCTCAGCATGGGCCAGTGGTCGATGAGTTTGTAAGTTGGTGCGACAGGTCTTTTCTCCATCTTAACACCTCTAAAACCAAGGATATGCTCATAGATTTTAGGAGAAAACAATCTGGTTGTCCTCCACCCACCTATATAAAAGGAATCAGCATAGAAGTGGTAGAGCAGTACAAATATCTGGGCACTGTGTTAGTCAATAAACTTAAATTTAACATAAATGCAGAGATGATCTGTAAAAAGGGACAACAACGATTGTACTTCCTAAGGAAGCTTAACTCTTTTAATGTTGATAAGGTTATCCTGTCTTTATTTTATAAATCTTTTATTGAATCTGTCCTTACTTTTGCTTTTATTGCCTGGTATGGGGGCATCAGCCTGAGGGAGAAAAATAACCTCAGCTATATTGTAAAAGTGGCTGGTAAGTTTAAATGCAAAAGTAGTCCAAGGCACTCGATGGGTATATTGAGATAGTTAAAAAGCCTTTATTTTTTCATGGCTTAAACATTTAAAAAATTGGTGACAGAGACACCTACGCGTTGCGGCTTTACATGCCTTCGTCAGGGTGTGTATAGTAAGTGTGTGGCTGGTAAGTTAATAGGCTGCCCACAGGTTTCCTTAACAAATATTTATGAGAGGCAGGTTATGAGGAAAGCAGATGCCATATTGGGCTGTGTAAATCACCCCCTTCATTGTTCTTTTGAGGTCCTCCCCTTAGGCCGGAGATTCAGAGTCCCTCGTTTTAAATCCAATAGGACAAAGAACTCTTTTATACCAAGTGCAATTCGGTTATTAAACTTGCATAGTTCTTGAATTAGACGAGTAGTAGTGTATGTAACAGTGTTTTTAACTAAATAGTTTGTATTGTTATTTGTATGTGTATGTGGTGTTTACCTGTTGTGCTACCTGTGTGTTTACCTGGCTGTAAGACAAGTTTCCCTTAGGGGACAATAAACTGAAACTGAACTGAACTGTTGGCCACATCCAGTAAAATGAATGGATCTCTATTGCCCCCTATGGACAAAACTAATTCTTTCTTAAATTGTAATTCCTTCAGGTTTGTCTTTGACCAACAGATGGCAGAATTGTACAGCTAACACCTATATCAATATCCAGAAACAAATTATATTTAATTTAGATCATCATTTAAGTATTTTTTTCATAAAAAACTAATATTTTACACGCAAGCTAATGGTATAGTTGAGGAATAGTGGGGTAAATAGGTACAAAAGTACTTTGTATATCAAAAAAAACAGCATTACTGTATAGATGAGAAGTAAACGAAAAAAATAATATATTATATGTATTATTAAAACTGTATACTTTTTTTACAATCACTCTTTACATTTTGGGGTCGTATAGACCCCAAATGCACTGAGTGTAACTCAGCAACTAAGGACATATGAGAATGATATCTCAGGTCAGTGCATAAACAGCCACATTAAACACAACCTAGGACTTACACTACCGGACAACAGAGAACTGAAAACACAGGACTTTCATACACAGACTAAACGAGATGATTAACCATCCACAGCTGACAGTGATGATGACCTATGAACTATGTACAGGAAAGTGTTAAGAAAGGAGACAGACTTTAGCCCTATTCGGACTGGATTAGTTTAACATGGGGACGTGGGGGTAAAGTAATTATTACCAGAGGTTCTCTGTGATTTTAGTCCCGTCCGAATGTGCCATCTCGGTAATCATTATGGACAATGTCAGTAAAGATTACCGAGACTTTTACCTTCTGTAAAAAGGTCTGGAAAAATGACCTCGGGTAATACTAATCCCGTTCCAATAGACCTGCTGTAAAAATGTATGGTAAAATTCTGTCATTGCCTGTTTAAAAGTTAAAAAAGAGCACATTTTGCGACCTTGAAGGCGCTTGAAGCATTCGGTTGCGTTGTAGGTGGTGGGACAAATCTGTGGAAAATGCCCAGTATTTTCCGCATATTATTTAAAGCAAAAAGAAGATCAAAAGCACTTATTAGAGGCTCAACACATTTTAGCTCTAGGAAAGTGTCTATTACCAACATAATCCAATCAGAATCGCTAGACTGGACCTAACTGTTTATTAAAACACATATATATTGGAGACGGAGTTCAGACTGGCGCTCAGGTTGTGTGTTTGCTCACGTTATAACGGTAACGTCATACGCACATGACGTCAAGGAGGTGCGTAAAGCGAGTTACTCCTCCCACTTCTCCCACTTTAGCTATGTCTGTGATTGGCTGTATCACTCACCGCTATGTCCGTGATTGGCTGTATCACTCACCGCTATGTCTGTGATTGGCTGTATCACTCACCGCTATGTCTGTGATTGGCTGTATCACTCACCGCTATGTCTGTGATTGGCTGTATCACTCACCGCTATGTCTGTGATTGGCTGTATCACTCACCGCTATGTCTGTGATTGGCTGTATCACTCACCGCTATGTCTGTGATTGGCTGTATCACTCACCACTATGTCTGTGATTGGCTGTATCACTCACCGCTATGTCTGTGATTGGCTGTATCACTCACCGCTATGTCTGTGATTGGCTGTATCACTCACCGCTATGTCTGTGATTGGCTGTATCACTCACTGCTATGTCTGTGATTGGCTGTATCACTCACCGCTATGTCTGTGATTGGCTGTATCACTCACCGCTATGTCTGTGATTGGCTGTATCACTCACTGCTATGTCTGTGATTGGCTGTATCACTCACCGCTATGTCTGTGATTGGCTGTATCACTCACTGCTATGTCTGTGATTGGCTGTATCACTCACTGCTATGTCTGTGATTGGCTGTATCACTCACCGCTATGTCTGTGATTGGCTCCACCACTCACAGCTGCAAAAACACGCTGTAAATACATGCATTTGACGCTCTCCAGAGCTAGGACACAAATGTGAAAATCTGCCAAATCTGTCTTGCCAATATTATTACTGTCAAATGAGGGTGCTTTTGCTTGCGTTTGAGGGTGTGCGTTTGATTCCTGACTTGTGCAATTTTGTAGTTTACACATTTGTTTCTTAGTTGTAGTATTAATTCTTACTTACTGACTATATATATATATGCATGCAAAATAATCCGTTCCCAGAGTCCACAAATAAAAAGTAGACAGTTTATAGTATAAAATTATGTCTTGAACTTATTTGTGTGGCTAAAAATTACGGAGTTTTGCACCACTGTCTTAAAGGAAGAAAAGAAAAACCGCCGGCGCCTACTTACTAATCAGCAAATGTCTTGTCAGCATTTCTTTGAAACACTTCTTCCCATTGACTCCTTTCCAGTTAATTGTTTTAGCTACTGAATCTGAGAAGAGCCTGTGGAGAATGTTCCATGAAATTTGCTTTGTGTTTGGACCTCCAACAGCACCCAGAGCAGATATCTGAAAACACACAAATACATATTATAAAATGATGATGATATTACCGGATGTTTTGATTAATTATCCCAAAATATAGATGAGAGCAGTGTGTACTATATAGGCACACAGTAAATGCAGCAATCATGAAGTAACTTCAGGTCATGAAAGAAAAAACAAACCTACCATGTTTTGTTTAGCCCGTGCGTTTCTTGAATCTTTAAGCCACTCCTCCAGTTCCTCAACTTCAGGCATAGTGGCCAATGGGACACTGATATTGTGAGGCATTTCAGCCACAGGAGTTTCTGTCCCCAGTCGTGCAGTGAGATGTTTGACAGCAGCAGCAAGTTGCATTTGCTGTTCCTTCACATTTCCTACCAATGTTAGAATGTGCAGCTGAGCAGCTACAAAAAGAGTTAAGGAAGCATTTACAAAATATAAAGTTTTCTTGATCTATATCATTTTTTTTTTAAATGGTACAGTCACAGAATGTTTTAAATTGAAAGGATGTTACCAGAGCAAGGAATAGGTGCAGTGCCCGTCTTTCCCAGTCTAAACGTGGGCCTAAACGAATGCTCATTTGACCGAGGTGTAACAGAGATGTGGCCCATAGAGCTTGATGGTATGGTAGACGTAGAACCTAGAGTCAATGAAACCAGGGAGAGGCTGTTTTTGCCCATAAGTGATCACTTTGATGAACACAGATTTTCTAAGATATATATATATATATAGTATTGTACCTGTGCAGTAGCCATCTTCAGGCATACGAGGCATACGATCTGGGACAACAGAGCGGTGGCGTAGAGGACTAGAAGACATTCCAGAAAAGGAGACAGGTGGTGCTTCTGTCAAACATCAAAAAGACAATAATTATATTATTTTAAAGTGAATAATACATTATATAATCATTGTGAATAATAAATCCTTCAAATATGTCCAGCTGAATCCTGTCTCTGAGCACATGAAGTTACATTAACTGCATGAGTCTCATATAAGTAACTTGACTGAATATGTTAATAGTGGCCAATGGGACACTGATATTGTGCGTTAATGTTATAACTAAACAGCTGGATATTAACAACATTGCTTACAAAATGATTAAATGGAAATACAGGGATATACCAGTGAAAGAAAAAGAAGATTCTGTCTGCCTCGGGTCTAGCAGAGGTCTCTGACAAGTTTCATGTGATATGTCAGGAGCAGGTGGAGAAATAGGCGGAGGTGGACAGGTGGAGAAATAGGCGGAGGTGGACAGGTGGAGAAAGAGGCGGAGGTGGACAGGTGGAGGAATAGGCGGAGGTGGACAGGTGGAGAAATAGGCGGAGGTGGACAGGTGGAGGAATAGGCGGAGGTGGACAGGTGGAGAAATAGGCGGAGGTGGACAGGTGGAGAAATAGGCGGAGGTGGACAGGTGGAGAAATAGGCGGAGGTGGACAGGTGGAGAAATAGGCGGAGGTGGACAGGTGGAGAAATAGGCGGAGGTGGACAGGTGGAGAAATAGGCGGAGGTGGACAGGTGGAGAAATAGGCGGAGGTGGACAGGTGGAGAAATAGGCGGAGGTGGACAGGTGGAGAAATAGGCGGAGGTGGACAGGTGGAGAAATAGGCGGAGGTGGACAGGTGGAGAAAGAGGCGGAGGTGGACAGGTGGAGAAATAGGAAGAGGTGGACAGGTGGAGAAATAGGCGGAGGTGGACAGGTGGAGAAATAGGCGGAGGTGGACAGGTGGAGAAATAGGCGGAGGTGGACAGGTGGAGAAAGAGGCGGAGGTGGACAGGTGGAGAAATAGGAAGAGGTGGACAAGTGGAGAAATAGGCGGAGGTGGACAGGTGGAGAAAGAGGCGGAGGTGGACAGGTGGAGAAATAGGCGGAGGTGGACAGGTGGAGAAAGAGGCGGAGGTGGACAGGTGGAGAAATAGGCGGAGGTGGACAGGTGGAGAAATAGGCGGAGGTGGACAGGTGGAGAAATAGGCGGAGGTGGACAGGTGGAGAAATAGGCGGAGGTGGACAGGTGGAGAAAGAGGCGGAGGTGGACAGGTGGAGAAATAGGCGGAGGTGGACAAGTGGAGAAATAGGCGGAGGTGGACAGGTGGAGAAATAGGCGGAGTTGGACAGGTGGAGAAATAGGCGGAGTTGGACAGGTGGAGAAATAGGCGGAGGTGGACAGGTGGAGAAATAGGCGGAGGTGGACAGGTGGAGAAATAGGCGGAGGTGGACAGGTGGAGAAATAGGCGGAGTTGGACAGGTGGAGAAATAGGCGGAGTTGGACAGGTGGAGAAATAGGCGGAGGTGGACAGGTGGAGAAATAGGCGGAGGTGGACAGGTGGAGAAATAGGCGGAGGTGGACAGGTGGAGAAATAGGCGGAGGTGGACAGGTGGAGAAATAGGCGGAGGTGGACAGGTGGAGAAATAGGCGGAGGTGGACAGGTGGAGAAAGAGGCGGAGGTGGACAGGTGGAGAAATAGGCGGAGGTGGACAGGTGGAGAAATAGGCGGAGGTGGACAGGTGGAGAAATAGGCGGAGGTGGACAGGTGGAGAAATAGGCGGAGGTGGACAGGTGGAGAAATAGGCGGAGGTGGACAGGTGGAGAAAGAGGCGGAGGTGGACAGGTGGAGAAATAGGCGGAGGTGGACAGGTGGAGAAATAGGCGGAGGTGGACAGGTGGAGAAAGAGGCGGAGGTGGACAGGTGGAGAAATAGGCGGAGGTGGACAGGTGGAGAAATAGGCGGAGGTGGACAGGTGGAGAAAGAGGCGGAGGTGGACAGGTGGAGAAAGAGGCGGAGGTGGACAGGTGGAGAAATAGGCGGAGGTGGACAGGTGGAGAAATAGGCGGAGGTGGACAGGTGGAGAAATAGGCGGAGGTGGACAGGTGGAGAAATAGGCGGAGGTGGACAGGTGGAGAAATAGGCGGAGGTGGATAGGTGGAGAAATAGGCGGAGGTGGACAGGTGGAGAGATTGTGGTATCTCCTCTTTTTACCCCCCTCTGGCTCACTATCAGAATCTGTATCACCACTGTTGTTTTTTGGTCATCAAATTGCTTTAAGTGTAAGAACTGCTTGTACTCAACTAACACTATACATTTAGCCGACACTACTAAGCCTGTACTAGGAATCGTTTCACTTGACCTCTGTTACTTGACCACAATATTCACCCTACAAATAATCCATTGCTTTCTTTGATAATTAGAGCAAATCACGCCATAACCAAAAAGATGTTTGCACTACCTAACATGTGCTCTATAGTAAGTGTTGTTAAAGATACAGACTTCGGTACCAAGTTGGTACTGAAAATTAAAAAATGTGACGATACCAACATTTCCATTTTTATAATTTCAGTACAGACGTGGTACTTTTCACAACACTACTCTAAAGATAACAAATATATTTCTAAATGTATGTTTCTAATTATGCATATGTGTCAGTCTCAGAATTTGAAACCTTGGCTTAATTTTTCGCTTCCTAATCACTTCTTCCTCGCCATCTGTTTGCAAATCTGAGGTATTACAGGTCAGAGACGCCCTCATTTTCTGCCTTGCTTTGAGGTAATCACCTGATCAGAATTCACAAAAAACATAATAATTACTCACATGCAAGAAATGATGACTGTCAAAAATGCATCACTTTACACAAAGTACACCATCAAATCCACTGAGTATAAAGTCAACTTGAGTAATTACTGTACTAGTATAGCATTGTAATAGTCTGTCATAAAGGGGATTTGCTGCACTACTATCACAACAACTATTGTTCCAAACCTACAATAAAGTACTGACTGTTAAAATAATGTAAATTACTGTATATATTTAAATGACACAGAAAAATGGATAATTATTAGAAACCTTAAATATGTTAAGTTTGTTTCCAGAAAGCAGATCCTTACCAGCTCTTGAGAGGACTCGAACATCAGATTTGATCCAGTCTGCTCCTGGCTCTTCACATTTTTTGATGGCTCTGTTTACACGTTCGTCACTTTTATAATTTGGCCACCAAGTGACACCATCCTCAAACCATGACTCTGATATAACATTTACAGTCTTTGTTGACATAATCAACAAACATATTCAACAAGTAAAAACATCTGAAAAATAAATTGTTGCATAAATTTACATATTTAAAAGATGATCCATAAGGCACACAAAATTTGAAACACTCCTTTTGACATTTTCATTGATTTAACTAATATATTTATATTCTTTGATAAATTCTGTTATCGCTTTTCCTGCAAACGATTCAAAATTGTACATGAAGAAGGAACCCCACAGCATATGTAATCCAGTGTTACTGTTAATAATTTAGGATAATTGGTTACAAAAGTACAAAAGAAAAAGAGCCATCATTCTCTCCCATCCAGGCTTCCATACAGTACTAAATATACTTTTGATTCAATGACGTGTGAAGTGCAGATAATCAACATTTACATAGACTGCAGCAGCAGCAATATTTGACTGATTAATGTAAAATGTTGTCTCAAATGGGCTGCAGAAACTAGTTTTGTCAGAAATTGTATTATTATTTAGTGTGGATACTTACATTGTCAAAATTCACAAGTTTCCAGAAACCTTTGTGGAGTACAGCAGCTATTGGTCAGTTATTGTAATGTTAAGTCAGTCAGCATAAATTGTTGTGTGTACCAACAGTCTGTTACTAAACCCTGACCTTCTACAACCCCACCCATATCCCAGAACAGGGGTCTCCAAACTCTGTCCTGGAGGGTCACTGTCCATCAGGGTCACTGTCCATCAGGGTCACTGTCCATCAGAGTCACTGTCCATCAGGGTCACTGTCCATCAGAGTCACTGTTCATCAGAGTCACTGTCCATCAGGGTCACTGTTCATCAGAGTCACTGTCCATCAGGGTCACTGTCCATCAGGGTCACTGTTCATCAGAGTCACTGTCCATCAGAGTCACTGTCCATCAGAGTCACTGTCCATCAGAGTCACTGTCCATCAGAGTCACTGTCCATCAGAGTCACTGTCCATCAGAGTCACTGTCCATCAGGGTCACTGTCCATCAGAGTCACTGTCCATCAGAGTCACTGTCCATCAGAGTCACTGTCCATCAGAGTCACTGTCCATCAGGGTCACTGTCCATCAGGGTCACTGTCCATCAGGGTCACTGTCCATCAGAGTCACTGTCCATCAGAGTCACTGTCCATCAGGGTCACTGTCCATCAGAGTTTAGCTCCAACCCAAACTAAACCACGCAGTCAATCTTTGTTTAGGATGAACTGGTTCAGGTGTGTTTAGTATCAACATACACACTTATTATCAAATTTTTCTTTAGTGATCTTGCCTTCAAAATAATACAAAAAGCTTAAATCGGTGGTCATATAAATAAATTATCATTTTTTTTTTTTTTTGACATGTAACATCCTTTACCAGTCACCGTTTGAAATTAGCTTTCCACTTCAAATAACGATTGGATCGATTATATTGTTAAGCCACCAGATGGCGACAAATTACTTTTAAAAAACATTTGTCATTGAATCGTTCATTCAGGAGATTCGTTTAAAGATGGTGATTAATCTATGAAACAGTTGAATTTGATTGAGGAATTGAATCATTCATTCAAATATTTTTTTTAATAATTCAGATTATTTTTTTATATTTTTTATAGACTTCAGCAATTAACATACATTATGTTATTTTGTTAAGTTGTTTGTTCAGAATCGTGATCTCTATTTTTACTCTCAGTTTATCCAGAATTGTGTTGCTCTAATACATAGCTTGTGTATCATTTTGTTCTATCTAAAGTAATGTATAGAAGCTAGGGCCCGGAAGTGACTCAAGCCCAGGGGCCCCCACCACCCTAAGTCCTGCCCTGATTATTATTAATTATTTTAATTAGGGATGCATCAAATATTCGGCCAAAAATGGACCATGTGCATTCTCGGTGCATTCTTGGCCAAAAGACTTTCATCACCGAAACAATACGTCTGAAATGTGATGACGCAAACCGTGACCTGCGTGTTGGTCTAAAGATGTGTCGTTGCCATAACGCGTCGCTATGGGCGGTGTGTGTTTCGCTTGACTGCTCATTCTGAACACTGCGTCCTCTCTATATTTTTATTTTTGTTGTGATTATTATGCTCATTGTAAAAGTAAAATACATTAAGTTTGTATCTGTAATGGTGAACCAGATGGGTCATTCAGTGAACGCCTGTGGCTCGACGGCAGGAAAAACAATCCAAACAGTCACGATTTTTAAACCTTTTTCATCATTAATCAGAGATATTATTATAAATGTAGGCTGTCAATAAGGAGGAAAGAGGGGCAGTGTCTCTTCAAAAAACCAGAAAGAGACAATACATAATATTACAAAAATAAATCAACGTAAATATATATAAAACATTATTAAAACACATGTTTTTTATACTTCTTAGAGATTTAGTTCACCCAAAAATGAAACTGATGTCATTAATGACTCCTAATCATCGGACCACAGTTTAAGATATTTTAGATTTTAGTCCCAGAGCATAATGCAGTCGATGCCCACTTCACTGACCCAAATGTATTTCTGATGCTTCAAGAGACTCTAATTAACCCACTGATGTCTCATATGGACTACTGTGATGATGTTTTTATTCCCTTTCTGGACATGGACAGTATAGTGTGCATACACTTGCATACGCTCTCGGACTAAATATAAAATATCTTAAACTGTGTGTGAAGATGAGCGGAGGTCTGACGGGTGTGGAACGACATTAGGGGGAGGAGTTAATGACAGACATTTCATTTTTGGCTGAACTAACCCTTTAATGTAAAGTAACCCTGTCCAACAGCGACACCCGCAGGTGAAGTTACACACTGTAAAAAATTTCTAGTGCTTTCAACGAATTATTATTTAGTAACTAGTTCCACAGAAATTTTACGTCACTCAATTTCGTTCTAGAGATTGTTACCTGAATCAATATTTTTTAATTGGCTCAAACTTGACTTCAACATTAAAATGTACGTTTGCTCAATTCTTTTTAAAGTTAATTGAATTAATAATTTTTAGTTGGCTCAAACTTGACTTCAACTTTAAACTGTACGTTTACTCAACCTGTTTTTATAATTAATTCAACTAAATCATATTAATTAGGGGTTTCATTTTTAAATGGTTTTAATGGTTACTAGAAATTGCAGTGGTGGAACTAGTTACAACATGTTATAGTGAGGATAAAAACAAATTAAAGCACATTGTATCATCTGCATTTATAACATTTGGCATACAAACAATACATTTTCATAAGAATTAATTTCAAATTTCTTTAAATAATAAAATAATGACCAAAGCCCTTGTCACTTTTCTATAATGTCTTTAATGCACCTTTAGTTTTGAAAATACACACACAGTCAAAGTCGATCCAGTGGAGCATTCTTGCTTCTTGTCAGTGTTTTAGCTGGAAAAGGGATAGTTCACCAAAGATGAACATTCTGTCCTCATTTATTCACCCCATGTTGTTCAAATACTGTATAATTTGCTTTGTTCTGCTGAACACAAAATAAGATATTTGGAAGAATGTTTGTAACCAAGCAGATGGAGCAACCATTCACTACCATAGTATTTCCCCCCCTAGTGAATGGTTGCTCCATCTGCTTTGTTACAAACATTCTTCCAAATATCTTATTTTGTGTTCAGCAGAACAAAGAAACTCATACAGGTTTGGAACAACATGAGGGTAAATGACAGAATTTTTCATTTTTGGGTTAAATATCCCTTTAAGAAGAACTGACTGGCCTGGATGAGAAACTTTGCAACGAGTCACCATCAATGGATATCTTGGTCACACCCTGTTGGAGAAAGAAAGAGAAAAATTAATAATAATGAAAAAAAAAATTATATTCTTTATACATTTTATCAATATTAAGAATTTACTTGCATGTGTGACTAAACTAAAGTTCAGAATTCGTCCCACTTGTGAGGACGATGAAATGAGCGCCATATTATCATATTCATGGTTATGTTGTTCCCTTAATTTACGGGACAATTTCAAAAGTTGGAACGCGAAAAAAATCACGTTCAACACAAGCACGTAACCCTAAATAGCGTACATTATTTGGCCTACATTAAGTTACACGTTTGACATGTTTCAGTAAATTTGCACGTATAAAAATCACCATGGCACCTTGGCCTAACGTTATAGCTAATGAGAGAAAGTTTGTCTGACACAAAAATAGCACACAACACGCTGAGATTAAATCTAAAATACATTATATAGTATTATAGTTTAAAACATAATTATGTATTATTACTTAAACATGGTTAAAGACCACATTAACGTAACGTAAATCATTTATTCGATGAGGAGTGAACTTGACGTAGACATCACTTAGGCCTAAATAATCCCTATTTCCCTTGGATATATTTACTTCTAATTTACTTCTTACTTCACGTCTAACGTTAAATATCCACACAAGCCTAATATGTTCGAGATATTTGTCTGCAGTTTAATCATTAACACTCACCTGACGCGTGAACTGCATCCTCAAAAGAGCTGCTGCTGCCTCTCTGGTGAACCTCGCGAAGCCCTTTGATCTGTATCCTTCCGCGGATCAAAGTACTCCAGAGATGCTTCCGCGAAATCAAACAAGCAATACAGATCCCTCCGCGTAGTCAAACAAGCTCTTGGACGTATTCATTAAAATTGGGCAGATTAAATGCCACAATTAACTACATATGTTCATGAATTATATATGTATATTAAATATGTAATATGTAAGTGTTGTAGGATCCATCTTCTCATTATAATGCAGATAGGGCCTACCATAATAAACAAAACATCGAAAATACTATATAATATCTAATTTCACAAATATTGTTCTGATATAGGCTATTTTGTCAAATGTTTCTAACAGCCCATTTCAACAGCACAAACAAAAATCTATTTACCATAGTAAAATATTGTGTTGGCCATATCCTTCTTTTATAAAATGTTGACTGGATTCGCGTTTTTTAGTCCAGTCAACATTTGCAATTCTAAATGTTGACTGGATTTGAAAATATCAATTCATTTAATGTTTTTCAAATATATTTCTGCAGACTTAATATAATTAGTCTTCTTAACTAAGCACAAGTAAGAAAATTAGTTCAACATATATTTTTTTGCTCTTCCAACATTTTATTAATTGGAGTTTTTAGAGTGCAGCGGGTTTCCTGAGCTCATAAAACTAACAGACCTGCCAAAGTCACGCTATGATTGGATGTTGGAGAACATAGCGTGGCATGGAGACGTAATGACGTGCCATAATCGATCTGTGTTCTGTCACATGTAAAACGGGAACATGAACGGAGTCCTCTAAAAGCCACTCATGTAAACACCTTAATCAGAATATTGTCTAATTCAGAATAAGGTCAAGAATTAGATTACTGCTGTCCATGTAAACGTAGTCACTGTGATATTTTCCCCCATCTAGTGGTGAAGATGGTAAAAAATGCTCGACGAAGAGGAACCGACCGCTGTTCCTTTTTGGGACTATTTCGGCAACAAAAAGGAGGATGTTGAACAAAAAGAGGTACTTTGCATGAGTGTCTTGTGGCCACAAAACAAGAAAACACCACCAATTTGTCTGACAAAGCTCTTTACGATGAATACAAAGTATCCATAAACAACTAATTAACATTCACTTTAAGTCACTTACATTTTAGATGCAATATTTAGTGTTTTTGTTCTATTTCAGCAGTGAAAATCGTTCATAGCAGACAGAGCCGGCCAAGCCACTAACCGATCTTTGCAATTGCAAAGGGCCCCGTGGCCAGCAGAGGGCCCCCTAGAGTCACTGCTAGCTTGGGTGAAAAAAATCATACATCAAAAGTAACATAAAATAAATAAATAAAAAGAAATGGGCCTACAGCGCTCTTTAACAGGCATCATGATAATAAGCACAGTTGTTATTTATTTAGTTTTTTATTATGGCGAGTTCCCCGCCCATCTTGAACCTGACTGACTATGATGTCACTTGTCACCTGGTCAGTCTGTCAGACTGTCAGTCAGTGACTCCGAAGTCCACGATGTCTGACAATAAACGAAAATATCTTTCTGGCCATGAAAAACGGCAAAAGAAGAGGCTGGAAGAAGAAAAGAAGCAAGAAGATAAAGGTACGTAAACCTGTAGGCTTAATTTTCCGATAACTGTATGGATAATCTGCAGTATAAAAGTCTTATAATAACATTAGCTTAAATCGTGCTTGTATTGCCTTTTATTATGCTACAGTTGTTTACGTAAGTGTCAGGATAATATATACCGAGACGGTTGTTATAGCTAATCAATCAATCAACTTTATTTATATAGCGCTTTTACAATAATGATTGTTTCAAGCAGCTTCACAGTGAATAACAGCCACCTCGCAGATTAGCCCGTTTATTAACGTACATGGATTGAGGGGGGAGCTTAGGGTGCTCGAGCCCCTGCCCTTTTTCAAAATAAATCAAAAGTGCCCCTTTCAGACAAATATTAATGATAATATTTGTGGTCAATGAAACAAAATAAATGTTGACTTATAATAACATGACAATGTGTACAATAGCGGCTCAAAAGTCTGAAAATATTTGTTTATTTTTCATATCAGTCGGTCTGAGGCGTTGCCATGACGCGTTGCTATGGGTTGCGTGCGTTTTACCGGCTGATTTTCCACAGTTCGGAAACGGCTCTCGAGCCATATGTGGTTCTTTCAGATTGTGTCTGTGGCTTTACGGGGAAAAAAATAAACCAAACTTTTTTTCATCAATAACCAAAGCTAATGTGTCGATTTAATTAAAAATCTCTATTATGCTAAAAAGGCATAACTACCTGTAGAGATAGCAGTAAACATTTTCCTTTTTTTTGCCAAATAAATGAAAAGCATGTCATCAGTGTTTTCTCTCACTGTTTCAAAATCTCACCTAGCTGTCCTCAGAGATGGTCAAGTCAAGCTCAGTGTGTGCATCATTACATGATATAACAATTATGTTAATAACGTATCCTAAATTGTGGATAATTAAGCTATATCTCATACGCTGAAGTACATTTCTGGAGTGTTAACGATTAAAAGAAAACAACAAACAACAAGAGCAGTATAGAATCGAATACCGTGATACAAGCCGAACCATGCCGGCCCTAATATGCACCTAAAACACAATCATCCGTTGCAGTTTTCATCCATTTTATTTATTATTTTTGGTATTCAAGTGCATTTTTTGTTAACAGACTGAGAGTCCATTGCTTTTATTGTTTTTGGTCGTTTTGTTCATTTATTGTGGATATTTAAAATGTTTTCAGTTTTTAGTGTTAAATAGTCTTTAGAAATAAAAGTTTATTGATCTTTGAAAAGGTGTACCTGCATTATTATGACATTATCATTATTTTAGATGAAAATAGACGACAATATTATCGTTTATCGCAATAATTTCTTGGCCAATTTATCGTCCAGCAAAATTTGTTATCGTGACAGGCCTATGTATTGCTTCCGCTAAAGAAAATGGTCCGTTCCGCGTCCATAGCAACGCTCTGTTTTTCATGGCAACGGTGTGTTATAGCCTACTTCGCAGTGGTCCATTATCAAGACATAACAGATCGCATTCTACATTGGAATTCAACCAAAGCCATGTAATAAATGCTTATAACATGCTGCATAAAATTGGTTCAGTTTTATACCATTTGATGTTGATTTAACAGAACAATATAAACCCAGTTTGGCTTCTACACTAAAGGGCTAACATTATTTTACTCCTTATTTCCCCTTTCCAGGGGCACTATTAAAGTATATGCTGCCAGTAAGCAAAGTTCCAGCTGTTGGTGAGTATTAAGGGCCCATAAAATGATAACCTTCTGTATTTCAAAAATTAAATCTAACTTTATGTATAATTATTTTCTTTATTTCATTGCAGATCCATCAACCACTTATTTTCCTGGTTCACAACACAGTCATGTCACCCAAGAAGCTGACAATGCTGGTAAGTTCTGTGTTTTAGTTTAAACTATAGAGATAGATACACGTCCCACTTGTTGTAGTGTCCTGTCCATTGCTCATAAATTAAATCTGTCATGAGGGGAGCGTGTAGTAGCTGTTTTAAAGGATTGATTATTGAGCAACATTATGGAGTGTCCTCCAAAGCTGCTAATGTTGAAAAGACATTTTATCTAAAGTAACTTTTTTTTAAAAGATGGCATCAAAATCTTGCAGATTGTTTTGCATTTTAAGATTATCTAGGTTTGATGTTAAGAACACAGGTAATTTCAATTCAGTCAATTTATTTCATTACTTCCTTTTATTTTATTTTTTTCATTAGCAGGCCCATCAACCTCTACCTCCAGCTCTAGTGTCACCCAAGAAGCTGACAATTCTGGTAAGTTTACTCCTACATCGACAATAAATTAACAATTATAAAACTAACATCCAACATATGTCAACTTACTAAAATTAAGATTTTTTTTTTGTTTAACTTCTCCATAGGTCTTTCTCCTGTTGAAGTGGACAGCAGTACTTCCAGCACACCTGGCTCTCTTTCTACTCCTCCATTGGACCCAGCTGACTGGCCAACAGTCATTAATGACAAAGTACGCATTGATCTGTTTAGCAGAGGACCAGCACATGTTGACCACCACTTCACATTTCCAAAAAGACAATCAGACAATAGGAGATTTCACTATCATTTCATGTTTCGATCTCTCACAAATGGTGAAAAGGTAAAGAGAAGCTGGTTAACATATTCACAGAAAAGTAATGCTGTCTACTGTTTTTGTTGTAAATTGTTTTCAAAAAAATCAACAACAAAGCTCAGTACAGATGGTCAACAAGACTGGATCAATATTGGCACATATATAAGTCGCACTGGACTATAAGTCGCATTAATTAGAAATTTATTTTCAAAAAATCAAAGACAAAGAACAAACATTTAATCTGAAAAGGCAATTTATTTAGCTACACAACAGCAGCTGTGTATATATACACACAGAACAATAGGCTGAATAGGTGTCCGTTATGTTAACGTAACACATTAATCGTTATTAAGCTACACAATAGCATAAAGAACATACCTACGAGGCTGAATAGGCTAAATTAACATAACAAGCCAGCCAGCGAGTCCAACAAGCAAATTCACCAAGCTCCCGATTGTACTGATACTGACTATTGTAACAGTAACCACCAGAGTGCGCCATTTGGCAGTGTTCCCATTATATTGCTTGTAAACGAATGAAGAACAATAAAGCACTCTGAGGAATGGCAGTCTGTGTGAATAGTGCAGTCAATACATGGTACCAGGAGTAAACTCGTAAAACATGAGTGTGATGAATAATATACGCCCACCGGACGAGTTGAAGTTGACGGGAAATGTCCACGCTAACTGGAAAGCCTTTAGGCAAAGTTTTGAGCTTTATTTGTTAGCTGTAGGACTCGACGAAAGAAACGATCGACGAAAGATAGCTCTGTTGCTAACTGTAGCTGGACGGGCTGCGCTGGATGTATACAACACGTTCGTCTTTTCGGAAGAGGAAAGAGACACGCTGCCCGCGGTACTGACCAAGTTTGAGGATTACTGCACGCCGAGAAAGAATGAAACATATGAAAGGTATGTCTTCAGGAACAGAATGCAAAATGAGACGGAATCAATAGAACAGTATGTGACAGATTTGCGCCTCAAGAGTCAATCCTGCAATTTCGGCACACTGTGCAACTCCATGATCAGGGATCAGATTGTAATAGGAGTGCAGGACAAGAGAGTAAGGATGCTGTTGTTAAAAGAAACAGAACTTACCATTGAGAAAGCAATTGACATTTGTCAGGCTGCAGAAAGTACGAAGATACAATTAAAGTCGTTTGAAAACGAAAGTGAAACTGCCGCTGTGGATGCGGTGCAAAAACACAAAAAGAGATTTGATAAACGACAGCCACAGAAATCCAAATGGAAACCACAGGGCAGAGACTGTGATAGATGTGGAAGTAAACATGCTCCAAAAGAATGTCCAGCTTATGGCAAAGAATGTAGGAAGTGTGGAGGAAAAAATCATTTTGCCAGGTCCTGTCTCACAAAGAAAAGGGTACATGTTGTCGGACAGAAACAAGAAGAAAGTGACAGTGAGGATGGAGAACCACTGTATGTCGAAGCAGCAATTCTGACAAATACGGATGGTAATAATGATGAATGGATAGCACCTTTGATAGTGGATGGTGTGACAGTGCCAATGAAAATCGACACAGGTGCACAAGTTAATGTCCTGCCGAGAAAATACTACAATAAGATGAACAGAAAGCCAAAAGTGAGACCCAAGAAATTGGACTTAAGGGCATTTAATGATCAGCCGATTCCATATATGGGTGTTTTCAGGGCGAGTCTTTCAGGAAAAGGACGCACCATAAACGCACTGTTTGTTCTAGTTGAAGAGGATAGACAGCCGATTTTAGGACTGAAAGCAAGTGAAGGACTTGGGCTTATAAAGAGAGTTCATGTCATTGATAGCACTCTAGTGACCACTAGGGGTGCAGCACATAGCAAGCAGATGGACATATGTGCAGATTCTACCACTGAGATAGTGAGAGAGTACAAGGATGTATTCCAGGGAATCGGTTGCCTACCTAATCAGTACAAAATACGGCTGAAAGAAAATGCAGAACCAGTTATCCATGCAGCAAGAAAAGTGCCATTAGCCCTGAAAGAAAGACTGAGAAAAGAATTGAAATCCTTGATAGAAAAAGGGATAGTGAAAAAAGTAGAAGAACCTACAGACTGGGTGAATTCTCTTGTCATTGTGGAAAAAAAGAATGGTGATCTGAGACTGTGCATTGATCCAAGAGATCTGAATAAATGGATAAAAAGAGAGCACTATAAGTTGCCAACTAAATCAGACATCACAAGCGCAATGACTGGAGCACAATTCTTTTCCAAGCTTGATGCATCATCAGGGTTCTACCAAGTCAAATTGGATGAGGAAAGTGCAGCATTGTGCACATTTAACACTCCCTTTGGTAGACATTGCTTCCTACGAATGCCTTTTGGAATAGCCTCAGCTCCAGAGGTTTTCCACAGGACTATACAACAAATGTTCGATGGCATGGAAGGTGTGGGAGTCTTCCTGGATGATGTAGTCATATGGGGTGCGACAAGGGCAGAACATGATGAGCGACTGAGAAAGGTGATGGCACGAGCACGACAAACAGGACTGAAACTGAATAAACAGAAGTGTCAGTTTGGGGTGAGAGACATTACTTACCTGGGAGACAGACTGTCCGCTGAAGGAATACAGCCAGATCCTGAAAAAATAAGAGCTATAAAAGAAATGCCACAACCCAAAGAAAAGACTGAGCTGCAACGTGCATTAGGCTTAGTCAACTATGTAGGAAGATTTATTCCAAATCTGTCGGCTAACACAAAGGCATTGCGCAGTTTGCTGGAAAGTGGAACTGAGTGGAGATGGGAGCATGAACATGTGACTGAGTGGGACATGCTCAAGAACAGCCTAGTTAAAGAACCAGTGCTGAAATTCTTTGATCCTGAGCTTCCAGTGAAAGTATCTACAGATGCTTCAAAGGATGGACTGGGAGCAGTTCTGCTTCAAAAATATGACTTGGCATGGTTTCCAGTGGCATATGCATCACGAACGATGACAGAGGCAGAAAGAAACTATGCCCAGATAGAGAAGGAGACGTTAGGAGCAGTTTTTGGATGTGAAAAGTTCCATGAATATATTTATGGAAGAGAAGTGGTACTGGAAACGGATCATAAACCACTGATTGCGATCTCAACAAAGGCACTAGGAGATACTCCTCCTCGTATCCAACGGTTGATGCTCCGTCTCCAGAAATACAGCTTGAAATTTGAGTTCACTCCAGGGAAGCACCTGGTGATGGCAGATGCACTCAGCCGAGCATCTTTGAGCCATACAGGATCAAGTAACACAGAACATGATGTACAGGTTCATGTGGACAGCATACAAAAACACCTACCAGTGTCTGAGGATAAATGGAGAGAGTTGGCTGAAGCAACGGCAGACGACCGTGAACTACAAGCAGTAATAGACAAAATCCACCTGCCAGGAGATCAGAGGTTGACAAATCCGTATCAGAGCTTTAAAGACGAGCTGTCAGTTGTGCATGGTGTGCTCCTGAGAGGGGAACGGATTGTCATACCTACCTCCATGCGCTCACAAATGGCAAAACTCACGCATGAAGGACACTTAGGCATAGAAAAATGCAAGAGACGTGCAAGAGTTTTGATGTATTGGCCACACATGAATAGGGACATTGAAGCACTGGTGCAGCGCTGCGAGACATGTCAGCGGCACAGGTACCAGCAACCTAAGGAACCCCTAATGCCCCACAGTAAACCTGAGGAACCATGGAGAAAA
Organism: Pseudorasbora parva; assembly: GCF_024679245.1. Lineage (NCBI taxonomy): Eukaryota > Metazoa > Chordata > Actinopteri > Cypriniformes > Gobionidae > Pseudorasbora > Pseudorasbora parva. The sequence goes on from NC_090185.1 coordinate 44,306,473, forward strand.
GTAGGAACAGACTTATTTCATCTGGCAGGGAGGGACTACCTAGTCATCATGGACTACAAGTCAAACTACCCAGAGCTGGCGATGCTGACTAATACAACAGCACAGCAGGTGATAAAACACACTAAAGCCATCTTTGCTAGACATGGAATTCCGGTGACTGTGGTGAGTGACAATGGACCACAGTTCAGCAGCCAGGACTACAGAGACTTTGCGGACACTTATGGGTTTAAACATGTAACATCAAGTCCACTATACCCCCAGTCAAACGGCTTGGCTGAAAAAGGAGTGCAGATAGTGAAGCGGCTGCTGAAGAAAGCTGCAGAGACTGGAGAGGATCCTTATTTAGCACTGCTAAACTACAGAGCATCCCCTCTTGAATGTGGACGGTCTCCAGGTGAAATTCTCATGAACAGGAAGCTGAGAACACGGCTACCCTCAGCAGAACACCTGCTTCAAAAGAGACATGGAGATTATTCAAAGAAAAATAGCCAAAGCAGAACTTATGACAGAAATGCCAAGCATTTATGTCCACTGGAACAAAAGGATACGGTACGTGTCAGATGTGAAGGAAAATGGGGACCTGTAGCAAAGGTCATCAAAGAGACAACACCAAGATCCTACGAGGTACTTACTGAGTACGGTAACACGCTGCGAAGAAATCGCCGTCATCTTCTGAAAGTGCCAGACACCTGTATTGAGAGTACAGATGTAGTTATCTATGATGGACTAACTGAGCAAACACGGGTAGAAAAAAACTCATCAAGCTCTACAGCTGTCACTGAAAGTATCACAGAAAACTCATCTTCCACTGAGATGGGTCAGGGAAGACCACATCGTCACGCAAGGAAACCTAGAAGACTGATAGAAGAGTGCTAAGTTGGTTTGAAATAAATGTTTACTTAGTATTTAGTGAGTATTTGCATAGTTATATGCAACAACGTTTTGTGCAGCTAATGCTAGAAATACGCTGCAAGATTGTGTTGAACCTAGTTGTTTTTGTGTTATTATGAGTAAGTGCTATTAAGGTTGACAGACCTAGTTTAAGTTATAGTTTAAAAAAAAAAAAGGGAGATGTACTGATACTGACTATTGTAACAGTAACCACCAGAGTGCGCCATTTGGCAGTGTTCCCATTATATTGCTTGTAAACGAATGAAGAACAATAAAGCACTCTGAGGAATGGCAGTCTGTGTGAATAGTGCAGTCAATACACCGATCTTATTCCACATCACTGAATCCATTGAATTCTTCATCCTCGGTGTCGCTTCTGAACAACTCTGCCAATTCCGGAGGAAGATGAAGCGCCGTTTCCTCTTCTAATGGGCTGTCGTCAGACTCGGCATCAGTTCCAGTTATTCCGGCCTTTCTGAATCCCGACAGGATGGTTTCGGTTGTCACTGAAGTCCATGCAGTGTCGATCCATCCAAGGACTTGCTGGAAAGTTGCATGGCGCATCCTCCCGGTTGCTGTGAAGCTGTGCTCTCCATCCACCATCCACTCTTCCCACAGGCGACGCAAAACTGCCTTAAAGCTCCGGTTCACTGAGATGTCGAGTGGCTGGAGTACTTTGGTTAAGCCTCCAGGGATGATGACAGGTATTGAGTTGCAAGCTTTTATTTTATCTTTGAACTGTGGCGTTATGTGCGCTCGCATACTGTCCATCACAAGCAGGGCTTTGCGTGTTTTAAAGAAGCCATCAGGACGCTTAGTGTAGCACTTTGTAAGCCAATTGTTCATCATTTCTTGATTCATCCACCCTTTCTCATTCACGGCCACGACTACTGTGGGGGGAGATGCATCTTTGGGCATGGTTTTCCGTTTGAAAATGACCATCGGTGGCAATTTCGATCCATCTCCACAACATGCAAGCACCACTGTGAAGTGTGATTTCTCATGACCACCCATACGGAAATGTAATATATGTACATATTAGGGCCGGGACTCGATTAAAAAAATTAATCTAATTAATCAGAGGCTTTGTAATTAATTAATCGAAATTAATCGCATTTTAATCGCATATAAATATTTTACCTGAGAACAATGAGAAGTAATTTTTCACATGTATTTTTAGTATACCATTGAATAATGACTGAATACATAAGCTTAATCAACAAAATATTGTTTATTTATTTCAGTCCAGCAGACCAGTGCAATGTTTGCCATTAAGTGTAGCAAAAGCATATTTGTGATATTTGAGGCTCGATGTGCTGCGGTGATACGCTAATTCCTTGTTGTATAGCAGGGGTGTCCAATCCTGCTCCTGGAGGGCCACTGTTCTGCTGAGTTTAGCTCTAACCCCAATTAAACACACCTGTACCAGCTCATTAAGGTCTTATTAGGCATACTAGAAACTTTAGCAGTGTATTGAGGCAAGTTGGAGCTAAACTCTGCAGGACGTCAGTGGCCCTCCAGGACCGACTTTGGATACCCCTGTTGTATAGCTTGCACACAACCATGCTCTTGTCGACGCTTCCATCATTTCGTTTTTTAAAACTAAATTTCCCATCCACGGGGCCAAGCAAAGCGGTCTCATCAGCTTCTTCGTTCATGTTCACTATGGTTTGTTGTTGTCGTGAGTCGTGACTCCGGAGCGCTAGTTGGTGTTCCAGTATAATCGGTCCGTCAAAACTCATTCATTGAAAAACGTTCCGCGGGGCAAAAATAAGTGCGATTAAATTTTTTTTTTTTTTTGCGTAATTAATTAACGCGTTAAAGTCCCGTAGTTAATTAATCTTAATTAACGCGTTAAAGTCCCGGCCCTAGTACATATATGTCCCTATATCCGAGTAGTGATGTCATATATGTTTCATATAAGGCAATACATTATTAGCGCATATATACATTCTCATGATATATGAAGATATAGGTTTATACCATGTATGAAATACCCATAGAATAATTATTATATATACATATATTAAAATTATTTATATGATGATTTTTTATATGGTACTGTATGTTAATGCCATATATGTAAACAATATATGTCGAATTTATATATGTAACTTTATTTAAACATAATATATGCAAACATTCAGTATGCTGGTATAGGATTTTATATGGATTTATATAGTGGTGTTTGAATCCTGGCATTTCATAATTTGGTTTTGGTTCAGGCTTCGGAAATTAAAAGCTCCATGTGTGTTTTCCTCCTCGTTGTGAGTGTACAGTTTGAGCATTCGCTTGGTCTCGTGTGAGCATCTAGTTTTGCTTGGGCAGTATACACTCTTTTTTCCATGTGTTTAGGGTTGTTTGTTTAACATGCGGCTTGTGCTCATGGCGTGTACTTTCATGTTTTGTTCTGTGTAGCATGTAACGGTTACTCTGGTACATGGGTGACATTTTTCATCCTGTCCTCTAGAGGGCAACAGAGGGAGGACGTGGTTTTAAGGTTACGAGTAGCATAGAGGAGAGGCATGGGCAGTGGAGCATGGGTGAAAATGCCTGGAATCACATTGTGTTTGAGAGTTAAGTGAATTGTACATTCTAATGCTTTACAATCGTGTTCAAATGCACATTTGTATGTACCCATAAAAATGTTAATTCATAGTGTTTGGAAGTTTGCAGAGAAGCTCGCAGAGGACTCTGTTATGGGGCTTGAGTGCACTGATACCTACTGTGTTGGATTGTGCCAGTGCCTAATCTAGGATTTAGGATTGTATCTCTTCATTGCCTGCTTGGACTGGGACTTCTACAACACTCATATAAGAGACTTGCATTGCAGACTGTATATCCTTTTCCCTCTATGGCATTTTGAATTGTTTGGTACTGTTTTTTGTTTGTGTATCACTAGTATTTTGGGTTTGGAATTGATTTACTGTGTATTTGTTTACTTATGGTGATGAGCTTTGATATTCACAATGCTGTCTTGGATTTCTGTCCATGTGCTAATTGTTACTATGTTATCTCATTCAGTGGTTAAAGAGATACAATTTATTTTCACTCCCTCATTGAGAATCTTACAGTTAGTTTGAACACAAACTATTGGCAAAAGTGAATTCCCGTTTTTTTAGGCTTTCTTATTGTATAAAAAACTAAGGTGAGCCAGTTACAAGCATGAAGGGGTTTGATTGTTTCGATTGTTTATTTTTGAAGTCTAATAAAAAGCCCATTAACCTCTGCACCCTTGAGTCCTTCATCTCTTGCTTCACCTGACAATAAGTAACATTATAAATATTTTATATTTTAAATGTCATTTGTTTTATACATAGTATAGATTTTAAGACTCTACGACATTTGACAGTGATAATGATTTGTCACATATATAATTTAAACATATATAATATGTGGACTAAAGATATATGTCAATATATGGAATTTCTGATGCTGTGCATATATGTGCATTTATGTTTTTACTCTATATGAGCATATTAGGATATTTCATATATGAGACCTATGTGTCAATATATGTATTATACATACATTAACATATATAATATATGGGATACATTTATATGTCAATATATGGAATTGTTCCAATTTCTAATATGATTCATATATGTTTTTACTTTATATATCACATATATCGCATATATTGATATTTCATATATAGACATATATTACATTTCCGTATGGGCAGTTGTCACTATATTCACACTTTTCTGCCCTTTCTCTGCAACACTTCGGCCCATGGGAATGTCAAACGTGAGGGGGACCTCGTCCATGTTGATAATATGATCTGGTGACACGTTGTGTTCAGTTACCTGCTTTTCAACAAACTCACGGAAACTGTCGACCTTGGCTTGGAAGTCTGCTGGCAGTTTCTGACACAACGTTGTCCGTGCTCTGATAGAGAGGCGGTTGCGTTGCATGAAGCGGTAACACCAAGAAGGCCCGCCTGCAAAGTCATTTATATTCATCTCCTTGGCAACTGCCAGGGCGTGGAGACGTAACTGCACCGTTGACAAGCCTCTCCCGGCAGAGCGTTGTTCAAGCATCTGTGGACTCGTTCCTCCAGCTCTGGCCATCTTGCTTTCAGACCGCGATTAGCTTTTTTTGTTTTCCTCATTAAAGTTAAAGTTACCTCAGCTTTTCGCCAGTCCCTCACAAGTTTCTCACTCACTCCAAACTTTCTTTCTGCTGCTCGATTACCGTTTTCGGCTGCATATCTTACTACCTGCAGTTTGTAATCTGCAGAATAGGATTTTCTTTTTGGGGGCATTTTGTTTGCGTTCAGTCTCAGAAGTGTTTAAGTTAATTTCAGTTAACAGTTTTTCAGTTGTTTTCAGTTAATTTTTCAAGGGGTAGGCTACAGGAGCAGCATAGAGCGCCCTCTCGCGGCTGTAGACGTAAATGTTTTCTCTTGTATTAATTAATTTTGATATATAAGTCGCACCTGACTATAAGTCGCAGGACCAGCCAAACTATAAAAAAAAGTGCGACTTATAGTCCGGAAAATACGGTACTTAAGCAACATGAAAACAGCCCAGATCATGCTAAACATTTGCTGTCTTGGAAGGAGCTAGAAGTCCGTCTACGAAAAGGGGAGACAATAGATCAGACTGAATTGTCACTCTTAGAGGCAGAGAGAAACAGGTGGAGAGAGGTCCTCATTAGGCTTGTGTCAATCATACAATCTCTAGCAGAGAGGAACATGGGTCTTAGAGGATCTGTTTATGTGTTACATGTCAACAATAATGGAAACTTCTTAAAAGAAGTGGAATTACTAGCGAAGTTTGATCCTGTTTTAAAAGAGCATGTACGACGCATTGACAGTGGAGTAAATCACACAACATACTTAGGGAAAACAATACAAAATGAGCTTATCGCTTGCATCAGTGACACCATTCTCCGTACAATTGTGGTTCAAATCAAGGAATCATAGTATTTTTCCCTAATTTTGGACTGCACTCCAGATGTCAGCCACCAGAAGCAGATGTCTGTTGTGATCCGTACCGTCAACCTAAAAAACACACCAGAAATCAGAGAGCACTTCCTGGGGTTCGTATTAGCCCACGAATCAGCTGGACTCGGCTTATCCACACTGATTCTAAGAAGGTTAGAGGAGCTGAACATTCCCTTTGAGGACTGCAGAGGACAATCTTATGACAATGGTGCCAACATGAAAGGCCGAAATAAAGGGACACAGGCCAGGCTCTTGAAGAAGAATCCTCGAGCTCTTTATGTACCTTGTGCAGCCCACACATTAAATCTGATGGTGGCAGATTCAGCCAAGGGGTCAGTGGATGCCACTCATTTCTTCGGAGTGGTGCAGAAATTGTACACCTTATTTGCAGCTGCATCCCAGAGGTGGGCCATCTTAAAAGATCATGTGGACCTCACTGTCAAGGCCTGGAGTGAAACAAGGTGGGAAAGCCGAATTAACAGCATTGAGCCTTTACGCTACCGCACCCTCAAAGTCAGGGAAGCTTTGCTTGAGGTGAGGGAAAAGACAAATGACCCTATGATTAGAATTGAGGCCCAGTCCCTGGCTGAAGAAATTGGATCATTTAGGTTCCAGATCTGCACAGTTGTCTGGTATGACATTTTATCAAAAATTAACACAGTTAGCAAACTCCTTCAGTCGGTCAACATGTAGCTAGACATAGCAGTAAATCTCATAAATAAAACCAAAGCATCTCTAAAAACCTACAGGGCAACTGGGTTTGTAGATGCTCAGACCACTGCAAAAGAGCTCTGTGAAAACATGAATGTTGAGGCAGTGCTGAAAGAGAAGAGGCTGCGAAGTACAAAGAAGCACTTTACCTATGAGGCAGCTGACGAGGTAGTGATCACCGCAATGAAGAGACTGGAAACAGGATTTTTCAATGTTGTGGTGGACTGTAGCATTCAGTCTTTGGAGGACCGATTCAAGTCAATGGGCGAAGTAAAAGATACATTCGGAGTGCTCCTGAACTTCCACAAACTGGATGAAGTGTTACTTAAAGAGCAATGTGCCCAGCTCGGAAAAACACTCACCTGCGGAGAAGAGGCAGATATTGATTGGAGAGAGTTAGCCATGGAGATGCAGAGCCTTCCAGAGCTTCCCAAAGAAGTCACGACAGCGTTGGAGCTTCTTATTTATATACACGAAAGGGGGCTGTGTGAGTTATACCCAAATCTTTGGGTAGCGCTGAGGATAGCCTGCACTCTTCCAGTGTCAGTGGCAACTGCAGAGAGAAGCTTCTCTAAGCTTAAACTCATAAAAACCTTCCTGAGGTCCTCCATGTGTCAGGAACGCCTGAGCGGAATGGCAATGATTAGCATCAATCACCAGATGGGCAGCCAGATCTCATATGATGAGGTTATAAATTACTTTGCATCCAGGAAGGCAAGAAGAGAACAATTCTGAGGAATGAATAAATGGATGCATAGCATCACAGATTTGAAGAAAGTCAAATATCGGCACCTTATTTTACTCTATTAATTAATTTCTTTGTTTTTTAGCAAATTACTTTTTTCCAAGGAGACCATGCATGCATGTGCGTGCAGCGGTCACACAAATACACAAGTTTGGATTTTAATAGTTGAAATGTTTCCTAATTCTTATTATTGTTACTATTAATCTTGTTTGTGGTGTTTTAGATATTGTTGATTTTGTTTATTTGAAAATTCAAACATTAAAATGTTCTATTTATTATTTTATATAATATTTTATTTAAATGTTATTCTATTTACTCTATTTCGTTTAAATTATATATAGGCTGTTGTTTGTGCCTCTTAAACTCTGATGTCAATTAAATATGTTTCTTTGATAGTCAGTGAAAATCACTTTCAGTCTTTTTATTCAGCAAGTTCATCAGTGTGTGCTCGTTGCACTGCACTGCCATTCAGCTCAGTGGTATCATAATTTTCCTGTTAGACATCAAACATGGAACTCAATTCAAGAACTCAAGGTATTTTATTGTCATTCTGTACATGTGTCCACATAAGAACAAAATACGTACTCAGGAACAGCAGTGTAAAAAAGCTAATTAAAACATAATTTAATAGACTAAAAATTTAAAAAATAACAGTAGATATAATATTAACAGTATAGTTATAAGGTAGTCATTGCTTTTTTTAGGCCTTACTTAAAACGGTCAAAGGGGCCTCCAACCAAATTTTGCTTAGGGCCCCCAAAGGTCTAGGGCCGGCTCTGATAGCAGACCCGTAACACGTCTCACTCACAGCAACAAGCGTGAACGATTCAGCGGTTGAATGAATCGTTTGAATGAACGACTCAGTGACTCACTCATTCAGACGGTCACCTGCTGCCACCTACTGGAGGTTTAGTTTCACGTTTGCACATACTTTACAACATTTGTTTTTGTCACCTGTAATGAAGCTTGTTTATTACTGAAATTATTAATATCGTGGAATGGTAATTATTGACTTTAGCCTGGATTGATGGATCTCAATATCGCAATATATATATCATTGGGGGGAAAATATCGCAATGTATTATTTTCCAATATCGTGCAGGCCTAATTTTGAGAAGAGAGTCTGAACATCGCTATTTTGAGACCAAATATTTGACAGAAGTTATCACTAAACAAGGATTTGGTCAATCTGCGATAAACATGTATATATAATGCATTTACAGTTACTGAAAACCTAGAGCAACTATTTACAGAATTTACAAAGTGTACCTTTTTTTATTATAATCATATTTTTTATTAGTTCGCATTAAATCACAATTTTAGCCAGACAAATTGCAATTAGATATTTTCCCCAAATCGTGCAGCCCTGTTCATAACACAAATAAGTTAGCTCGTTTGATCTTTTCCTATTAGACATTAATGCCTTGTTTTTCCTCCTGATAGACTGGGACAGTGATATCGCTTCTATGCTGCTGCTTCTCCATCTCTTGCCACCCACAGCTGGACGGAAGAGGACCACAATAAGTCCAAATGTGGCCCTTTTATAAGGTGCATTACATGCCTGATTTGTTAGCATCAACAGCCCGACCTTGTTATCATCAGTTCATTATATATTATCCACCATCGATCGCCACTTACACTAAATTAATGCACAAGCATTGCATTTTGGTGATTCGCTAGTTATTTTTTGTTTTAACCAGGCTCTTGTCTGTCTGGCAAGTAACATTTTCTTTTTTACTTCTCCCTTCAAAAAACCCACTTCCCCCGGACAAGCATTAATGTTGAGCCCTGGTAATAGTAATATTGTGTTGGAGCAAATTGAAAGTGCTTGCTCTGCCAGTGGTCTCACACTGTTATAAATGGTTAAAATCATTTTATTTTCACATTCAAAATTAGCACCAATTCGGGGATGACAATTGCTTCAAAGTTGGGTTAGTTAAGTATAAAGACATGTGCTTAAATAGGCACTTTAATGTTTCGCTTTGAAACTAAATCTTCCACCATGGTCTTGTCATACTGTGAGGTGAAATCGGACTCTTGCTGCTGATCTGTGTTGCGTCTCTCGTTAGGCTTACACTGCATGGAGCAGACAAGTTCATATTTAAAGGGTTAGTTCACCCAAAATTTTACATTTATGTCGTTCCACAGCCGTAAGACCTCCGTTCATCTTCACACACAGTTTAAGATATTTTATATTTAGTCCGAGAGCGTATGCAAGTCTATGCCCACTATACTGTCCATGTCCAGAAAGGGAATAAAAACATCATCACAGTAGTCCATATGAGACATCAGTGGGTTAATTAGAGTCTCTTGAAGCATCAGAAATACATTTGGGTCCAAAAATAACAAAAACTACGACTTTATTCAGCATTGGCTTCTCTTCCGCGTTCCTCCAAAAAGATTCAAACGGTGTGAATCGGTCAGTGATTCGGGTCGCCAATGTCACGTGATTTCAGCAGTTTGTCAGTTTGACACGATCTGAACTGCTGAAATCACGTGACATTTTATTCCCTTTCTGGACATGGACAGTATAGTGTGCATACACTTGCATACACTCTGGGACTAAAATCTAAAATATCTTAAACTGTGTGTGAAGATGAACTGAGGTCTTACGGGTGTGGAACGACATAAATTGCATTTTTGGGTGAACTAGTGATGTGTCGTTCATGAACGATTCGTTCATTTTGAACGAATCTTTATTATGACTCGGGACTACCGAGTTGTCTCAGATAGTGATCCGTTGATTTTGTGTTGACCGCTCATGCGCATTACGCAACATATGGCCTCTGAATCAGCTCTGAATCTCCGAATGATTAGTTCTTTTGAGTCTCGGGTTTGAGTCTTTCGTTCTTCCTGTTAGTCCCGTAGAGTCTATGCTGTCAGTAACGGAAACAGAAAAGATTAGTTCTTTTGATCGAGTCTCGGGTTTGAGTCTTTCGTTCTTCCTGTTAGTCCCATAGAGTCTATGCTGTCAGTAACGGAAACAGAAAAGATTAGTTCTTTTGAGTCTCGGGTTTGAGTCTTTCGTTCTTGCTGTCAGTCACATGCTATGTGTGTGTGTGTGTGTGTGTGTGTGTGTATATATATATATATACACAGTTGATTCAAAATTAGTCTAATTGAATTTGTGATGTTACTCTTGAATAGTCAATATATTTCCCATATTTGTATATGTCTGATATTAACTGAGAATAGTATAAAATAAAATAAAATAATAACTACGTGCTTTTTACTAAAAAGGTTGTGAACTTGTGTTCTATACAGCGAACTAATCTTTTCTGTTTCCGTTACTGACAGCATTGACTCTATGGGACTAACAGGAAGAACGAAAGACTCAAACCCGAAAGACTCGTAAGAACTAATCTTTTCTGTTTCCGGACCTGTGTCACGCACGGTCCGGGCGGCCCAGCCCCAGATCTGATCAGAGTCAGACACAGACGAGTCGACAGCGAACGTCTCGAGGAGCTCGAAGACACGAGAGGCGGAGAACAGACGTGATAAATATGAAGTTGCAAGAGAAAGAATGTCTCGGATCAGGAGGTGAGGTGAACTAACAGAGACTGCAATAGCCTGACCCAACAACTAATCAATTCATTAAACATTTCAGTTTCTTATAATTTGGCTTTGGTTGCAGTACGCTATAGTTTATTTGTATGTAGTTTTAAAATGTAATCAACATTTTCATAAGTACTAGATGTATTGGGCCGTTTAACATGTCATTTTGGTGAAATGAACGAAATGACTCGAAAAAAGATTCGTTCATTTTGCTGAACGAGACTCAAAGATCCGAGTCAGTAAAATGATCCGAACTTCCCACTACTAGGGTGAACTAACCCTTTAATTGTAGTGTAAGTTTTAACTGAGCTAAAGGATTTTTATTACTATACATAATCAAAATGACGTGGGAGCGGTGCGGCTAAACACAGACTATCGCACCAAGCCCAGTTCTTTCCAAATGAATGGGTATTACTGGCCAGTATGTCCCAATTATTTGGTAGGAATATTATTCTAGTGAAGTAAATTATCTCAAATCACAGGGGAAGTTTACAAAGTATATAATATTAACCAGCTAGTACTATATTCACTTGAAGGTGTACACATTTATAATTGTTCTTATTTTAGTTATGCTGCAGCATGAATGAATATATGCAGGAAAGTGCAGGTTAACAACCATACATTCTTGCAGTTGGTCGAACCCAGAAGACAGTTGATACCTTCTACATCACCATTGACAGACAGGTCATCCTCTGCCGAGCCGCCAGCTCATTGGGCACTTTTGATCAAATGTTTAAATGAGTCCCTGGTCCATTTCTACTCTTTTCTGCAGACATCTGTCTCCAACATCGATGTTACCACAACAGATGAGTCTCCAAGAGTTTGTGAGTTATGGGCAAAACGTTTGAATGACACGATTGTTTAAATGTTTAATTTGTCTGCATGATGTTTGAAAGTGATGAAAAAGAGGTGCTTTCAAATGTCTAAGCCTTTTGACTTACGAAGTGGTTATGGTGAAGAGAATAGCCTTTATATTGTGCTGTTATTCTCTCTGTAAACGTGCAGAGTTCAGTTGTATGGTCCTTTCATATTTGTCTTTATTAAAAGAAGTTGAATTCCTTGTATGTTTTTTTTTTCCTGTAGTAAAAGCATTTTTAGAGCGTTTTTAAGTGTCAGGAATACACTTTAAAGTGTCATAAACAACAGATTTAAGAAAATGACACTGATTTAAATGAACACGTTTAGTGTAAAACATATTCTTAAATGTAATAAGACACAACACGTGTCCAATTTAACACTATTGTGAAGTTGAAATAAACACTATCCAAAGTGTTAATTTAACTTTGAACTTGTTATTTAAACTCTGGGAAATGTTAAATTTAACACTGGGAGTTGAAATAGACCTTTTTGCTGTGGAAACTGATTTCTGATGTAAAGTAATGATGCTGAAAATTCACCTTCAATCACAGGAATAAATTACATTTTAAAATAGAAAACTTAATTTGAAATAATTCTCAATCTTACTTTTTATAACTATTTTTGATCAAATAAACGCAGCCTTGGTGAGCAGTAGAGATCTTTTGACAGCTAATACACACGCATTCATAAAATCTTTTAAAAGTATACGGGGACGTTAGAATTGCGTTTGTAACTAAAGATGTTGAATATTGATATTGAATATTCATGCAGCTATCATCACTCACATTACCATGCAGTCATTTTTTTATAGTCAAAATGAATAATCATTAATAGTTGGCAGTATGGCAAGCCGTTTTGACTTTTATTTATTCGCAGGATATGTATTCTTGATATCAGTAATTGTATTTTCACTAGTTAAAATGTTAATTCTTGATATCAGAAATTTCATTTCCACTAGTAACAACGTTAATTCTTGATATCAGTAATTGTATTTTCACTATGGGAGGCCGTTTCAGCATAAAAACGTTCCAGCGTTACTCGTCGTAATTATATTTTTACTAGTAACAATTCAATTAAAGAGCTCTATAATTCAATTTTTACTAGTAACAATTATGATTGTAGAGCTCTTTAATTATAATTGTTACTAGTAAAAACTGAATTAGAGAGCTCTTTAATTCAATTCTTACTAGTAAAAATGTAATTACAGAGCTCTATAATTGTATTATTACTAGTAGAAACTCCTATTCATGAGATGCAAAACAGATTGCAGATTTTCCGCCTACAAAAGTGCGTTTCAAAATAAAAGCCCTGTCGCGTGGTTCTAAAGTATCCCGAAATATTTTACAGACTTAGGTAACAGATTAATCATGTTCACATTAAAGCAAAATTAAGATGATGCCTGAGATGAAAGCCTATATTTAGTCGTTATATTAATTCACCTTTGTATATTGGTAAAGCTAAGAGCCAAGAACACTCCACATCACTGGACATAATATAGGGTGAAATGCCCTAAATGTGCCTAATGTGGGACACCTAAGGGTTAGTGTTTGTAGGTCCCGCATAAATATACTAATGTCAGTGAAACTATGGATTATCTGAAGCTGTGGGGCCATGTCATTAAAATCACATAACCTCTCAAATGTCCAGTCATATGAGACAGTAGCAATCTTCACCCAAAGTGTTTTGACAAACTTGATATTAAGGAGTATAAATTAATTTTAAATATTACAGTGTATTGTTATGCAGTAATAGAATGATTGTGTTTGTTGTTTAGTAAAACAGAAAACATTAGGCCAAATAGTCTGAAACTTTTTTATAAATTGTGACTCGAGGTTAAATCTAGCCTAAAGTTTAATTATTATTATTTATTTTTTTATTTTTTCCTATATTTTGCCTTCAAATAAGCTTATGCCTGCTGTGGTTGCATGCGTTTGTTAAGTAAAATGAACACGAGAACAGTGAGGAATCCTGACTGTGCACTTAACTCTTTTATATAAAATATTTATTATATATAATAACCTAGCCTATGAAAATAGTTGGCTAATGTCTTTGTAATAAATGCATAAAAGCTATCATATTGTATTATTTGTCTGATGATGTTCAATTATCAATCAATCGATCCATAACCAAGAGAATTACTAGACGATTTTCATTATCATTATTCCTATCATCATTATCATAGATTTTTGCCTTTTCAGACCTTTTTATTATTATGATTATTATTATTATCAATATAATTACTATTCCTATCATGATTATCATAGATTTTGGACTTTTATCATAGACTTTTCAGTGTCCCACATAATGAAACACCAGATTTTTTTAGACAACGTTCACTAAGAGCACTAATATAATTTATTTTATGAATGTGTTCTCTGCATTTTCTCTTTTTATTTTATTAGACATACATGGTATTGTGTTTGAATTTAATGTTTTGGCTTCAAATCGCAATGTCACAGAAGTCTTAAATGCAAAAAATGTCCCACAATAGGGCATTTTACCTTACCATAATAAAATGAAACGTACATTACCAAATTCCTGTAGGCCTACTTTTTAGCCACTAGTTTTTTTATTGTTTAAACACTTGTTTTTTTTTTGTTTTTTTTTTACAAATCACAGATTTTTTTTAACGTGTTTTTAAAATGTAGGAAACGTTATTATTTATTAATCGATGTCGGAACTCGTTTTTGTGAAGGGAGTAAGATTGTCTACTTAATAATGGATGCGTTGGCTGTAATGAATGCAGTCCGAAGAAAGGTTTTATCCATTAACCCTCTTTGGTACGGTGTTGCCTCCAGGCAACATAGTCTATTTTAGATTATTCTTAAAGGGGGGGTGAAACAGTCAGTTTCAGTCAGTGTCATGTCAATCTTGAGTACCTATAGAGTAGCATTGCATCCTGCATATCTCCGAAAAGTCTTTATTTTTTTTATAATTATATAAGAAAGATGCGCTGTTCCGAGTCTTTCCGAAAAAAGCCGAGCGGGTGGGGGCGTGTCGTGTGAGCGGAGCTAAATAATGACGTGTACAGCAGCGCGCTGCAGTGAGGAAAGTGAGTCGCTCTGTGAGGAAAGTGATTCGCTCTGTGAGGAAAGTGATTCGCCCGCCGCGTGAGGAAAGTGAGTCGCTCTGTGAGGAAAGTGATTCGCTCTGTGAGGAAAGTGATTCGCTCAGTGAGGAAAGTGATTCGCCCGCCGCGTGAGGAAAGTGAGTCGCTCTGTGAGGAAAGTGATTCGCTCTGTGAGGAAAGTGATTCGCTCAGTGAGGAAAGTGATTCGCCCGCCGCGTGAGGAAAGTGAGTCGCTCTGTGAGGAAAGTGATTCGCTCAGTGAGGAAAGTGATTCGCCTGCCGCGTGAGGAAAGTGAGTCGCTCTGTGAGGAAAGTGATTCGCCCGTCGCGTGAGGAAAGTGAGTCGCTCTGTGAGGAAAGTGATTCGCTCAGTGAGGAAAGTGATTCGCCCGCCGCGTGAGGAAAGTGAGTCGCTCTGTGAGGAAAGTGATTCGCTCAGTGAGGAAAGTGATTCGCCTGCCGTGTGAGGAAAGTGAGTCACTCTGTGAGGAAAGTGATTCGCCCGTCGCGTGAGGAAAGTGCTAATACAGATCGACCGCCGGCCTATCAGTGGGTAAGTCAGTAGCTACTGGTTATATCACCTGTCCAGCATCCTACAAGCCAGCGCTTTGATGGGCGTAGCCTGTTGCTTTCGCTCTCTCCCTCGCTCTCTCTCTCTCTCTCTCTCTCTCTCTCACGCTCTTCCGGTAGAATTGTCCGTAAGGCCCATACAAGGAAATTCCGCCCCCATTAACGTCAAAGGGGACGCATGATCTCAAAAAACTTGCCGAAACTTATGACTAACCGGAAGTAGTATTTTTAACACAGAAATACTCCCATCAAACGTCCACCTTAACTTTTGAAACTTTGTCTATGTTTAGTATGGGATTCCAAGTCTTTAACAGTGTAAAAAGATCAGTATGCATGAAACAGCATTTCACCCCCCCTTTAATCAAATGAAACACCAATGTATTGTTCAAACCTATCCCCGGGAAGAAGAACTCAAATACTAACCAATGAAAGTGTAAACAAATGGGTCACATGACCCACAGGGGTCCATTTTGTGTCCTGTTTCAGTCATGTGCACAGGTCACATGACTCCATATTTTCTCCAATGAAAATGGCATTTTTCACTAATTCCCTGTCCAGATAATCACCCACAAAAATATGAGTCACCTTCACTGGTTAGTAAAGAAGTATTTTCAAGAACTTTACATTATATATCATCAAATGTTTTAAAGTAAATAACAAAAAACTGTGTGTTGCCTCAAGGCAACATTGTACCATAATGGAATCGCGTAAGGCCATAGCAGACACACTAGGTTGGATACAAATACAGCATATTTGTAAGGAAAAGAGTTAGAATTATCTAAATATATCTGCATTTTTGCACAATATTGTAATGCATGTATAAAAATAGTAATACACATACTATAACTGCATTTATTATGATCTGCACATTTTCTATAGCACTCAAAAAAGGTATAAAACACCACTGATGAGGATGAGGATGAGGTGTCGTGATGAGGAAGATCAGGCCATAGTGACAATCCGGCAGGGAGAGAGTGAGGGTGAGATCAAAGATGGAAATGAGGATGAAGATGGTTATGATATGATATAATAACTTGATGTGATAACTTGATGTGATGGCTTGATGTAATGGTTTGGTAATACTTGTGTTCCACGATGGTACAATGTTGCCTGAGAGCAACACCTGAATTTGAAATGTTGCTTTTTATTAAATATGAAATTTGTAATACATTATAAACTGGATAAATGTGTTTGTTCAGGTCTCTGGTTAAAGAAATTGATTTTTTCAATAAATTTATTCATTTTTTTCTACATGAAAACGTAAAAAGTTTAAATTTGTCCGTTGTGGTACAATGTTGCCTTGAGGCAACAAACTTTTAAAAAATAAATAAAAATAAAAATTATGAATTTTTTTATTGCTATTGTTAAAGTGTCCTATTTTAAGCAGGAAAAACACCACAAATAATTTTTTTTCTCATTTAAATCATATTGCGTACCATAGAGGGTTAAAAGAAATTATCTTCGAGGGAACTGCAATGCTAATGATTCACGAGTCATTGACTCACTGCTTAATAATGTCCAAAGAATCAGCCACAATGAACCTGATCAATACAGGGAAGTTCTTGAGAGTCTAGTGGCATTACAGGCCGCCATTACGTCCAGACATCAACCAGCTGTCTCGATCTCAGCACCAGTCATACGAACAGGTAAGTCAAACTGTCAGTATAGGGACCTCTGTGAATTTCTGTGCTTGAGTTGTTTAATTTTAAAGGAATAGTTCACCCAATAATAAGAATGCTGTCATAGTTTTCTCCTGTTGTTTGTATGGTTGTTGTATGCTGTATGATTTTTTTCCTGATAAACACAAAAAGATATTTTAATGAATGAAGCCATTGATTGTCATAGTAGGAAAACAAACGCAATAGAGTTCATTTATCACAATACTTGGAAGTAAATTTATGGAAGTAAATGGTTACAATCAGCTGTGTGCTTACAATCATTCATCAAAGTATCTTCTTCATCATCAATACTTCCATAATATTTGTTTATACTAGAGGTTCAAGGGGTAGACCCAGCTTGAGCGTGACACGGGAACAATTGGTGCTGTTGTTAAAGCATGGTTTTAAAGCAAAGGCCATGGCAAGGATGCTCGGATGCTCAACCTCGTACATGTACCACAAACTGCAGGCTCTAGGAATACGAATGAGGGATCAATTTACACAGATTGATGACACTGTTCTAGAGCAACATGTACAAAGGCTTCATCAGCAGTATCCTAAATCAGGCTATAAGGTATGTCTGGATCTCTACATTATGACGTGTCAAATATTGTTATTTATTTTAAAATGCAGAGTAACTTTACGAGATATTCTGTAAAATTGCATCCATGTTTATAATGTATACCTACCTTGGACTCATCATTAGAGTATCAGATTCTAATTCTTCTTGATCAGAATCAGAATGAGTTTTATTTGCCAGGTGTGCACAAGCACACAAGTCATTTGTTGTGGTTTTTAGGAGCTCTTGGTACATACATACATATGAAATAAGAAATGAAGAAAGAACATTTTAGTAAGTAAAACTAAGAAAGTTAGTAATAACAAATAAGTAAATAAATAGTAATACTAATGTGTTATAGATCTGCATGCAACTGAAGACATGCAGATTTGTATTGTATATACAGCAGGATGAATAGATATGTACAGGTCCTTCTCAAAAAATTAGCATATTGTGATAAAGTTCATTACTTTCCATAATGTAATGATAAAACATTATATATATATAATATTAGATTCATTGCACACCAACTGAAATATTTCAGGTCTTTAATTGTTTTAATACTGATGATTTTGGCATATAGCTCATGAAAACCTAATATTCCTATCTTAAAAAATTAGCATATTTCATCCGACCAATAAAAGAAAAGTGTTTTTAATACAAAAAAAGTCAAGCTTCAAATAATTACATTCAGTTATGCACTCAAAACTTGGTCGGCAATCCTTTTGAGAAGGACCTGTATATGTATATACAGGTGCTGGTCATATTCTAAGTATATCGTGAAAAAGTTAATTTTTGGCTGACCCAAACTAAACAATTATAGAAGTGCACAGAGCTCAATAACAGCTGAGTAAAACTGTGTCAGCAGCACCTGTGGCAGGTTGAACTTCTTCAGCTGACGAAGGAAGTACAGTCTCTTCTAAGCCTTTTTCGCAGTGGAGTCAGTGTGATTGTCCCTCTTCAGGTCCTGAGAGATGATGGTGCTCAGGAACCTGAATGACTCCACTGCAGTCACAGTGCTGTTTAATAATCATAATAATAATTTGTTCGATTTATATAGTGCTTTACATTGAAGGGGGGAATCTCCTCAAACCACCACCAGTGTTTATGATGTAAGTTAACATAGCCACCATGTGTAACATCACTATTTATAGTCAACTAACTTTCTGTGTTAAAACAGCTGAAGGTATAAATGTACAGAGACGACGTGTCCGCAGTATGCTCAGTAAAGTGAACCCAGCAGCAGCAGCTGAGCGGTGGAGCTGTGCTGTTTCAGGACGGACGTACTTTGTCCCATTTCCAAACAGTCTTTGGCACATCGATGGGCATATGCGTCTAATAAGGTAATGGCTTAACTGTTGTGCTTACACACTGAAATTAATTATTCTGTTTAAATAGTCTGAACTACACTTAGTGTAGTTCAGACTATTTAAGTCTTACCAGAGTAAGGTCAGACAGTGGCGGTGAAAACACTTTGGTTGCCCTGCTTATGAATTTAATTTATGGAGCTGAACGAAGGAGCCACATCACAGGAAGATCCGTGCTAGTGATGGGAAGTTCGGTTCTTTTCTGCGAACCGGTTCTTTCGGACAGTTCGTTTCAATGATCCGGTTAAAAAAACCGGATCACCGGTTCTTTTACGTTGTTACGTAATGACGTCATTTCTATCATCCCGGCGGATGAAAATACATTCAAACACATCCATTTAAAGTATTTGTAATCAAATTTAAGTATTATAATTATTATTATTGACATCATCATCATCTTGAATACATTTTTTCATTTATGTTTTGCAACAGCACTCAATACAGTTCACCAAATCGAACTGAATCGATTGTTACAACATCTACTTCAAGATATTAGTTTTATTTCTAGTTTGAGAGACTGTCACTGTCACTGTCGTGCACACACTGATGTTTTACACGGATTAAATAAACTTACATTGACATAATAGGCCTACTTACACAAATCCTCAGTGTTCACCCGGGCTCATGTATAATCAGCATCAGCTGTCCCAGTCCGAGAGAAACAGTTCGGTTACGCCGCTCTCACGCATGCTCAGTATCTCAGCTCACCGGTTCTCAGAATCGAACATGTCCGAAAGATCGAACGTGTCCGATAGAAACGGTTCTCGATTCTGTACCGGTGATCCGTTGCAACCCGGTCGATCTGACTCGAGAACCGAGAACCGCTGTATCAGTGTGTGTGTGTGTGTGTGTGTGTGTGTGTGTGTGTGTGTGTGTGTGTGTGTGTGTGTGTGTGTGTGTGTGTGTGTGTGTGTGCTGAGCACAGGGTGCTGAGCTGCGAACTGCTGCAAGCTGAATAGTCTATATCAAACCTACTGTTTTGATTACATTTTAAAATCTGTATCGACTTAGAAATTAAATAAGAAAAAAGCTGTTCCTGAAAATATCATGCATTATTGATAAACAAATAAATGTTTAATTTGACCGTTTTACAATCCATTGTTTCCAAACTTTTAAATAATACAGTGATGAGACAGCTTTATGATGTTTCCAAACATGATTAGTTTTATACACTTAACCTGTATTTCGTATAGGTATTTCGTTCCTCTGAACAAATAACACGCATGCGCAGCTCATCGGCTCACCGGTTCTCAGTATCGAACGTGTCCGACAGAAACGGGTTTTGATTCTGTACTGCTGATCCGAGGATCCGAGAACCGGTACGTTCGGTTACACGCACATGCTCAGTATCAGCTGCTCGTGAGTTCATCAGATCTCTCAGCAAAACATGTCTCACTTCAGCTAACGATTGGAGTTACAGCATCTACTTCAAGATATTCGTTTTATTTCTAGTTTGAGAGACTGTCACTGATGGCAGAAAGTTAATATCTACAGTATTTGTGGGATCAGCCCTGATTTGAGACGCGAACCGTTTAGAACGATTCAGTGATTTTGGTGAACTGGTTCGACCGGTTCACTATAAAGATCCGGTTAAAAAGAACGATTCGTTCGCGAACCGGACATCACTAATCCGTGCACAACCAACGCATTGAAAGACTCTGGCAGGATGTGTTTTTGCAGGTGATTCAGCATTTTTATCATCTGTTCTATTCCTTTGAGGAAGATCAATTGCTGGATCCAAATGATGACATACACAGATGTTTACTACAACAAGTTTACCTCCCAGTCATTCAGGAAAGACTGGACACTTTTAGGTCAGCATGGAACAATCACAATCTGAGAACAGAGAGAAATCGTACCCCTAACCAGCTATGGCTAGAAGGTATGGTTGCCAACCGTCAACAAGACACAACAGCCATCAACAATGTTTTTAGCCAAGACTTGTACAATGAGAACCTGGAGGCTATGCTGGGGCGTTATGGGATCCAGCTTAAAGTCAACCAAGATGACCTTGACAGAGCTGTAATAGTCCAGCCAACACAAGTTAACTTGACTCATGAACAATGGGAAATAATTAAGAACACATTAACAGAAATTACCGACTTAAAGGAGAAGTACTTGACCTGCTGCAGGGAAATTACCAGACTTCGGCAGTAGGTTGAACACTGGTGCTAGAACATTCAACAAGCACTGGACTTACTTTAAAACTGTTCTTTCTTACTAATGGTAACCATAGTCAAATACTAGGTGATCAACATCATAGCTCTGATATATTTTGGATATATCCATTGAACAAGTTTTTATAAATGTACAAGTTATTAACTTTAATGCTGTGGACCAATATGAACCAACTGAATATTTGTAGTGTTTCTTTTCTCCAAAGGCTTCTTCCTGAACATCTACAGGGATTTCCTTTGCCAGTGTCATCTTTGACTTGCTCATTGGAGTTCGTAAACATAGTTATTTGGGAAAAGATGGGAAAATAGCTAGGAGTGTGTTGAACATAGCTGTGAATCAGCACGTATAGACCCTGGTATAAACTGAACTGTTCCTCCAATCACAAAGCTTGTAATATTACACTTGGTATTGTAAGCAGCAGTCAAGCACGGTAAGTTAAACCACACCTATAACTATAATCAGGTGAAATAGCAGTTGGCATGAAAGGAGAGACACCTCAAATGTGGAATAAATATATATTTATATACATTCACACACGTTTCCCCCTATTAGAGGAATCAAATAAGGCTGTTGTGAATGATGGGTTACAGAAAAGTGTTCCCATGCTTGTTAATTTATATAACCTAAACCTAAGGGCCTAAAGTAGCCTTTGCTAATTATTTATAGCATTATTAAAAAGTCCATGTGCACAATGCTCATCCCGAGTGCCTTTCTGATGTATTCTATTATCTTACACAAAACGCAATTTAAGTGAAGGTGCCCTCGTAATCATTAATATAGTAAGACAAATGAAAGCTGTGGACGCAAAATAAAAAAAATATGGGCATGACGTTTTTACACGTATTTGGGGGAAAACGCAATTTCAACAGAATATGGTTTTAATTCAATGCTTGCACGAGTGTAATGTAAATATATTATGTCATGGAGTGTATGCATTGTGATATAAATAGGTATTTCACTTTATATAAATAGGTATTTTCACTATATATATAAATTTTTTCTTTTATTACGAGCTCTGCTTGCTTGCTCTGCTCCACCGGTGACGCGCGCGGTGGATTTCGAATGTTTAAGGTTAGTCGTATAGACGTCATCTAGAGGTAGGGAAGACGACTCATTTAAAAACGAAAAACAGTCGAACTATAGAAATGGGACGCGATCTCAATCAGACGCTACGGCCTTTCACAGACGTCTCCGCGACGTACATGTGCTATCTGGGGCGTTAGGCATGTGAGACGATAGATTAATACAGTTTGTGATTACACAGAACCATGATCCCTTTAGGAAAATTAAACATGGTTGTATGTAGGGATGTCACAAGTACCGGTACTTCGGTACCAAGTACATACTGAAATGTTAAAAATGTGACGATAGTATCTGTATAGCATCGACTAACAAGTAGACTATATTCGGTCCCGCAGCTGCGTTCAGTCGCGTCACGCAGGGCTCCAGACTGTAGCCGAATATATACCAGTGTCTGTGTGTATTAAATACTATTTAAATATTAACGCTACTCTTCCATGTTTTGCGTCTCTGTGTGAATGACGGGGCGCGGTCATATCATGAACACAGAGACTCAAAAGTCACGGCAACCCGTCAAAATAAAAGTTTGATTTAAACGTGAATAAAGTGAGAGAATATATTAGGGTTGTAGTTGTCATTGTTAGAGTGGATAAAAAAAATATCAGAAGGGATCCTGGTCGTAATTTCTGCATTTTACTGCAGACGAAGTTCGAAAGACTCAAGCAATAGCAAGACTGGGACATGTCAAGTCAGCTTTATTTAGCACTTTTACAATACCGATTGATCCAAAGCAGCTTCACTGTGTTAAACAGGACAATACTGCAACAACATTTGATTCGGCTGTAGTCATTCTGGAGAAAACGGTGACGTTATCAGCTTATTTTAATCAGTGGTGGAGGAAGTACTGAATCTCAGTACTAAAGTACAAGTACAAGTAACCAGAAATATATGTACTTTAGTAAAAGTAGAAATAGTACAACGACAACCCTACTTAAGTAAAAAGTACCTGATTTTAAATGTACTTTAAGTATTAAAAGTAAAAGTACTTGCATAAACATGTATTCTCTTAATGTCTAATTCTAATAATTAAAAAGAAGAAAACAGTATGAGCGGTGGCGTTTTAATTGAGTTAGTTTTGGGTTAATGTAATTGTTCTTACCCTCTGTTGCCGAGTTTACATTCTGACTTACAATTCTGCTTATCTGCAAAGTTAAATGCCATTTTTCTGAAGCAACATTCTCATCAGCTTTGATGTATTTAAATCTTCATATTTATGATATTTTTACCTTTTATAAAGGACATTTTCCCCTAATCTTATTAAATATAGGCTTTGCTTCAGCTTTCCCTTTATATTCTTAAATTTGATTAATAAATTAAATTAGAATAAGATACAATAGGGTTGTTACCAATCAAATTAAATAATTAACACTGAAAAATCACAACTGCACTAAATAATGCTATGAGATTGTTTTAACTAAACCCCCAGTAGATGGCGGCAGGTGAATCCTTCTGAGAGAGTCATTGAGTCGATTCGTTCAAACGGCTGATTCGTTTATGAATAGGGCATTGAATCTTTGATTCAGTAACGCGCTGTTGCTGTGCGATACGTTATGGTTCGGAGGTGGAAATCTGATCTGGGAAATATTTTCGCTGCTGAACTAGAACAAAAGCGATAAAGCAATCAATATAATGTAAGTGACTTGATGTTAATTAATTGTTTATGGAACTGTCAAATGAAATCAGTGTCACATTTTCTGTCGTGATGGTATTGAGGAAAACTACACTCGTTGGTCGTGTCATGTGATGTTTTTTAACTGTTATAAAATATAAAAACTAAACATTTTGAATTTTTAATGCAGTATGTTGCTGAGTTTCTTTGTGTGAGCGGGGCTGATTTGTTTCCATTTCTCCTCGAGAGGCTGCGCGAGCCTCAACAGCGCAACCGTCAGTTCATTACGCCGCTTCACACTGCACGCGTAAGCAGGGCGTAAGCAGCGCGTGTTTTTTTCGGCGCTCATGTTAACAGATGAGTGCATTCACACCGGCGGCAGAGGCAACGCAGCGGCGCGTAGCAGGAGCAGAGCAGAAGCGGCAGTGCCGCGATCGTTTCGGCGCTCATGTTAACAGATGAGTGCATTCACACCGGCAGCAGAGGCAGCGCAGCGGCGCGTAGCAGGAGCAGAGCAGAAGCGGCAGTGCCGCGATCGTTTCGGCGCTCATGTTAACAGATGAGAGCATTCACACCGGCAGCAGAGGCAGCGCAGCGGCGCGTAGCAGGAGCAGAGCAGAAGCGGCAGTGCCGCGATCGTTTCGGCGCTCATGTTAACAGATGAGTGCATTCACACCGGCAGCAGAGGCGGCGCAGCGGCGCGTAGCAGGAGCAGAGCAGAAGCGGCAGTGCCGCGATCGTTTCGGCGCTCATGTTAACAGATGAGAGCATTCACACCGGCAGCAGAGGCAGCGCAGCGCAGCGGCGCGTAGCAGGAGCAGAGCAGAAGCGTCAGTGCCGCGATCGTTTCGCCGCTCATGTTAACAGATGAGAGCATTGACACCGGCAGCAGAGGCGGCGCAGCGGCGCGTAGCAGGAGCAGAGCAGAAGCGGCAGTGCCGCGATCGTTTCAGCGCTCATGTTAACAGATGAGTGCATTCACACCGGCAGCAGAGGCAGCGCAGCGGCGCGTAGCAGGAGCAGAGCAGAAGCGGCAGTGCCGCGATCGTTCCGGCGCTCATGTTAACAGATGAGTGCATTCACACCGGCAGCAGAGGCAGCGCAGCGGCGCGTAGCAGGAGCAGAGCAGAAGCGGCAGTGCCGCGATCGTTTCGGCGTTCATGTTAACAGATGAGTGCATTCACACCGGCAGCAGAGGCGGCGCAGCGGCGCGTAGCAGGAGCAGAGCAGAAGCGGCAGTGCCGCGACCGTTTCGCCGCTCATGTTAACAGATGAGAGCATTCACACCGGCAGCAGAGGCGGCGCAGCGGCGCGTAGCAGGAGCAGAGCAGAAGCGGCAGTGCCGCGATCGTTTCAGCGCTCATGTTAACAGATGAGTGCATTCACACCGGCGGCAGAGGCGGCGCAGCGGCGCGTAGCAGGAGCAGAGCAGAAGCGGCAGTGCCGCGATCGTTTCGGCGCTCATGTTAACAGATGAGAGCATTCACACCGGCAGCAGAGGCAGCGCAGCGGCGCGTAGCAGGAGCAGAGCAGAAGCGGCAGTGCCGCGATCGTTTCGGCGTTCATGTTAACAGATGAGTGCATTCACACCGGCGGCAGAGACAGCGCAGCGGCGCGTAGCAAGAGCAGAGCAGAAGCGGCAGTGCCGCGATCGTTTCGGGTGTTCATGTTAACAGATGAGTGCATTCACACCGGCAGCAGAGGCGGCGCAGCGGCGCGTAGCAGGAGCAGAGCAGAAGCGGCAGTGCCGCGATCGTTTCGCCGCTCATGTTAACAGATGAGAGCATTCACACCGGCAGCAGAGGCGGCGCAGCGGCGCGTAGCAGGAGCAGAGCAGAAGCGGCAGTGCCGCGATCGTTTCAGCGCTCATGTTAACAGATGAGTGCATTCACACCGGCGGCAGAGGCGGCGCAGCGGCGCGTAGCAGGAGCAGAGCAGAAGCGGCAGTGCCGCGATCGTTTCGGCGCTCATGTTAACAGATGAGAGCATTCACACCGGCAGCAGAGGCAGCGCAGCGGCGCGTAGCAGGAGCAGAGCAGAAGCGGCAGTGCCGCGATCGTTTCGGCGCTCATGTTAACAGATGAGTGCATTCACACCGGCAGCAGAGGCGGCGCAGCGGCGCGGAGCAGGAGCAGAGCAGAAGCGGCAGTGCCGCGATCGTTTCGGCGCTCATGTTAACAGATGAGTGCATTCACACCGGCAGCAGAGGCGGCGCAGCGGCGCGTAGCAGGAGCAGAGCAGAAGCGGCAGTGCTGCGATCGTTTCGGCGCTCATGTTAACAGATGAGTGCATTCACACCGGCAGCAGAGGCGGCGCGTAGCAGGAGCAGAGCAGAAGCGGCAGTGCTGCGATCGTTTCGGCGCTCATGTTAACAGATGAGTGCATTCACACCGGCAGCAGAGGCAGCGCAGCGGCGCGTAGCAGGAGCAGAGCAGAAGCGTCAGCGCCGCGATCGTTTCGGCGCTCATGTTAACAGATGAGTGCATTCACACCGGCAGCAGAGGCGGCGCAGCGGCGCGTAGCAGGAGCAGAGCAGAAGCGGCAGTGCCGCGATCGTTTCGGCGCTCATGTTAACAGATGAGTGCATTCACACCGGCAGCAGAGGCAGCGCAGCGGCGCGTAGCAGGAGCAGAGCAGAAGCGGCAGCGCCGCGATCGTTTCAGCGCTCATGTTAACAGATGAGTGCATTCACACCGGCAGCAGAGGCAGCGCAGCGGCGCGTAGCAGGAGCAGAGCAGAAGCGGCAGTGCCGCGATCGTTTCAGCGCTCATGTTAACAGATGAGAGCATTCACACCGGCAGCAGAGGCAGCGCAGCGGCGCGTAGCAGGAGCAGAGCAGAAGCGGCAGTGCCGCGATCGTTTCGGCGCTCATGTTAACAGATGAGTGCATTCACACCGGCAGCAGAGGCAGCGCAGCGGCGCGTAGCAGGAGCAGAGCAGAAGCGGCAGTGCCGCGATCGTTTCAGCGCTGATGGTAACAGATGAGAGCATTCACACCGGCAGCAGAGGCAGCGCAGCGGCGCGTAGCAGGAGCAGAGCAGAAGCGGCAGTGCCGCGATCGTTTCGGCGCTCATGTTAACAGATGAGAGCATTCACACCGGCAGCAGAGGCAGCGCAGCGGCGCGTAGCAGGAGCAGAGCAGAAGCGGCAGTGCCGCGATCGTTTCAGCGCTGATGGTAACAGATGAGAGCATTCACACCGGCAGCAGAGGCAGCGCAGCGGCGCGTAGCAGGAGCAGAGCAGAAGCGGCAGTGCCGCGATCGTTTCGGCGCTCATGTTAACAGATGAGTGCATTCACACCGGCAGCAGAGGCGGCGCAGCGGCGCGTAGCAGGAGCAGAGCAGAAGCGGCAGTGCTGCGATCGTTTCGGCGCTCATGTTAACAGATGAGTGCATTCACACCGGCAGCAGAGGCGGCGCAGCGGCGCGTAGCAGGAGCAGAGCAGAAGCGGCAGCGCTGCGATCGTTTCGGCGCTCATGTTAACAGATGAGTGCATTCACACCGGCAGCAGAGGCAGCGCAGCGGCGCGTAGCAGGAGCAGAGCAGAAGCGTCAGCGCCGCGATCGTTTCGGCGCTCATGTTAACAGATGAGTGCATTCACACCGGCAGCAGAGGCGGCGCAGCGGCGCGTAGCAGGAGCAGAGCAGAAGCGGCAGTGCCGCGATCGTTTCGGCGCTCATGTTAACAGATGAGTGCATTCACACCGGCAGCAGAGGCAGCGCAGCGGCGCGTAGCAGGAGCAGAGCAGAAGCGGCAGCGCCGCGATCGTTTCGGCGCTCATGTTAACAGATGAGTGCATTCACACCGGCAGCAGAGGCAGCGCAGCGGCGCGTAGCAGGAGCAGAGCAGAAGCGGCAGTGCCGCGATCGTTTCAGCGCTCATGTTAACAGATGAGAGCATTCACACCGGCAGCAGAGGCAGCGCAGCGGCGCGTAGCAGGAGCAGAGCAGAAGCGGCAGTGCCGCGATCGTTTCGGCGCTCATGTTAACAGATGAGTGCATTCACACCGGCAGCAGAGGCAGCGCAGCGGCGCGTAGCAGGAGCAGAGCAGAAGCGGCAGTGCCGCGATCGTTTCAGCGCTGATGGTAACAGATGAGAGCATTCACACCGGCAGCAGAGGCAGCGCAGCGGCGCGTAGCAGGAGCAGAGCAGAAGCGGCAGTGCCGCGATCGTTTCAGCGCTGATGGTAACAGATGAGTGCATTCACACCGGCAGCAGAGGCAGCGCAGCGGCGCGTAGCAGGAGCAGAGCAGAAGCGGCAGCGCCGCGATCGTTTCGGCGCTCATGTTAACAGATGAGAGCATTCACACCGGCAGCAGAGGCAGCGCAGCGGCGCGTAGCAGGAGCAGAGCAGAAGCGTCAGCGCCGCGATCGTTTCGGCGCTCATGTTAACAGATGAGTGCATTCACACCGGCAGCAGAGGCGGCGCAGCGGCGCGTAGCAGGAGCAGAGCAGAAGCGGCAGTGCCGCGATCGTTTCGGCGCTCATGTTAACAGATGAGTGCATTCACACCGGCAGCAGAGGCAGCGCAGCGGCGCGTAGCAGGAGCAGAGCAGAAGCGGCAGTGCCGCGATCGTTTCGGCGCTCATGTTAACAGATGAGAGCATTCACACCGGCAGCAGAGGCAGCGCAGCGGCGCGTAGCAGGAGCAGAGCAGAAGCGGCAGTGTCGTTTCGGCGCCAGGTCTATTTTTGACGCGCTGCTCACGATGAATTAAAGCCACAGTACATTGTTCTTGTAAGAGCCATATTCAGTTTTTATTATATGTAATTCTGTCATATGCCACTAGGGGGCACTAGGTATGTGCTTTGGCTCAGCTGATCTCAGGTCAGCCCGGGTATGTCATTTAACTTGGAGGAAATTCAGAAACAGGTGTTGCTGATTGGGAAGCAAACAGTTTTTCGACTGTGTCATGTTGTGTCTTACCTTTATGGTGAACAATAGGGTTTGTAGAGTTAAGATATTGCCTCTAAAATATGTATTGGAGGAGAATAAACTTGCTAGATAATAGTAAAAAGACTGAACTCTTGATTTGTATGAGACCACATTGGCACACGTCTGAACTTAATCCGTTATATTAGCAACCAGTATTAGACTTAGTTTAGGACTTAGTCAATACAGTTCTGATCAAAATTAACCTGGTTAACATGAAAAATAACACATTTAACCATGAAATAATTTAGTGAAGTGTTGCGTGTGTTTCTCAGTCACCATATGACATCCGGCGCTGTGGGGAAAAAAAGTTCTACACAAAAACCGAAGTCACTGCCATAAGTTTTTGCCTGAACAACAAAACTAATTTTAAATAATGTATGCCAGAAAAAAAAGAAAAGAAAGAATGTTTGTTTCAGTCCTCCAAGCTTTTGTGTGTGTGGCATTGATGGCATTTGTGTTTGCATCTGAGATTTAAACGTGCAGTATGCAACTTTTGGCCACTAGGGGTCACTCATTCAAAATAATAACAACTGACGTACTTTGATGACGTTGGGAAAGTGCGTGGGCTCATGGCCCAGATAGCACACGCACGTCGCGCAGACATCTGTGTGACGTCGTCATTTTCATCTGGAAGATGTTTATATTAGGGCGTTTGCTCATATGCTTTACGTCGCCGAGACGTCCCTGCCAGCTGTTAGAACGACGTCTAGGGTATGTATTTTAGACGTAAAAAAATTAGAACGTCGGCAAAATGCTCTTTAAAAGATGTTCATCAGATGTTCATACAGCTGCAAGACATCTGATTTATGTAGCCCAGACATCTGTTTAAGGTTTGATTCCACAGTAAACAAAACAGTGTTTCCTAGCAACGACAACCCGCTTTAGAAAGCTAATGAGAAATGAAAACTAAATTTAGGCCCATCCTGTCCTCCTCTGTTGCTCGACTGCTTCTTCTAACAAGTACTTGCAAACACAGCAAGTCATTTTACCTGGCTTTGGCCACTACTCTTCCTGCGTAAGTCTAACGTTACGCACTGTAATGTGCTGCTGGGTGTCCTGACGAGTTGTGAGAAAAATAGTATAAAACAATATATTTGTAATATGTTGATTGGGTCATATATGACAATCACCTGTTAGGTAGCTTGTGAACAATTTTTTTACTGCACGCAAAGTAAACCAAGCTTCTCTGAACATGGTGTCGTTTTCAAAAAACACATTTATTAATATAGCAAAAAACAACACTGTAACACTGTAATTTATTATTTAAAAAAAGTATTAACATACATTCAAACAAAACATTAACATTTAAATCTATAACATATAACCTTAAACATAAAATTTAAATAAGAAACAATTACACCCTCCCTGGGGCCAAGCGTAGGAAGTCTTTGATGAATTTTTCTGCCTCTGCTTCCGTCGGAGACAGCAGGACGGGATTCCTCATGGCTGAAGCTGCATGTAAAAAAAAAAAAAAAATAACTAGGTCAAATCAAAAATACTAGGATACTGAAGTAGCTTTACTGTGCCTTAATCATTTTCTTATTTGCTCTTAGAAAGAAAATATACTCAGACTATCAGCCTCATGATTTCCCCCTAAACAAAATTACTGCTTTGAATCTTGAGAAGAAACAATGGCACTGGCATATTTTAAGATATGTCAGTGCAAACTACTTTGCGTTATAATCTGTGAAACTGGGTTAAAGTGTAATGTAAACTCCTCAACCCTGATATGATGCGCTGGTGATCAACATCATAGCTCTGATATATTTTGGATATATCCATTGAACAAGTTTTTATAAATGTACAAGTTATTAACTTTAATGCTGTGGACCAATATGAACCAACTGAATATTTGTAGTGTTTTTCTCCAAAGGCTTCTTCCTGAACATCTACAGGGATTTCCTTTGCCAGTGTCATCTTTGACTTGCTCATTGGAGTTCGTAAACATAGTTATTTGGAAAAAGATGGGAAAATAGCTAGGAGTGTGTTGAACATAGCTGTGAATCAGCACGTATAGACCCTGGTATAAACTGAACTGTTACTCCAATCACAAAGCTTGTAATATTACACTTGGTATTGTAAGCAGCAGTCAAGCACGGTAAGTTAAACCACACCTATAACTATAATCAGGTGAAATAGCAGTTGGCATGAAAGGAGAGACACCTCAAATGTGGAATAAATATATATTTATATACATTCACACACGTTTCCCCCTATTAGAGGTATCAAATAAGGCTGTTGTGAATGATGGGTTACAGAAAAGTGTTCCCATGCTTGTTAATTTATATAACCTAAACCTAAGGGCCTAAAGTAGCCTTTGCTAATTATTTATAGCATTATTAAAAAGTCCATTACACAATGCTCATCCCGAGTGCCTTTCTGATGTATTCTATTATCTTACACAAAACGCAATTTAAGTGAAGGTGCCCTCGTAATCATTAATATAGTAAGACAAATGAAAGCAGTGGACGCAAAATAAAAAAAATATGGGCATGACGTTTTTACACGTATTTGCGGGGAAACGCAATTTCAACAGAATATGGTTTTAATTCAATGCTTGCACGAGTTAAATGTAAATATATTATGTCATGGAGTGTATGCATTGTGATATAAATTGGTATTTTCACTATATATATATATATATATATATATTTTTTTTTTTTTTATTACTGAGCTCTGCTTGCTTGCTCTGCTCCACCGGCGGTGACGCGCGCGGTGGATTTCGAATGTTTAAGGTTAGTCGTATAGACGTCATCTAGAGGTAGGGAAGACGACTCATTTAAAAACGAAAAACAGTCGAACTATAGAAATGGAATGCGATCTTAATCAGACGCTACGGCCTTTCACAGACGTCTCCGCGACGTACATGTGCTATCTGGGGGGAGTTGTTGTCGTTGTCACTGTCAACCAGCGAATCTGTCATCTCCAGCAGAAAACATGTTCACTGACAAGGTAATTGTTATATTACATCTCTATTATTGTTAAGTTTAGTTACGGCTTTTCACTTTATGTAATGTCAATCTAATGAAATAGCAGCGAGCTACCGTTACTTAACAAACTTATCAGTAACGTTAGCTAATGTGCGAGACAGAATGTTGTGCGGGCGGTCGCTATGCCAACATACCTATAAGTTTGTAGGCTATGTTGACATATTAACCGCGCATCATAATTTGAGTTACTCAAATTATAAATATGTTGACATGGCATCCGCGATTGTCGAACATTCTGTATATCAACTGTTCAATAAGGAAATACATTTCAATTTAGTTTATCATTACCAACATAAAACAGTAAATGAGAGAACCAGCACCAGCAATACGTTGTTCATTGGAACACGCGCTGTGTCGCTCCCCACGTTCATCAATCATTCTAATAAACATTTATTTTGGAACTCAGAGATATATGAATAAGTAGATCATTATTAAATCGATATTATATGTAGCTAGTATTAACATATGATAAAAGTGACGGTCACCTTATATTAATTGACCAAGATAGTGGCATATTACCTTATGAAGCTAACGTTACTTTCTCCAGCTACATATAAAACCAATAATAGCTAGTCCATCTGCGTTTTACACATGACATCATCGTGTCACCAAATATACGGATAGAAATATACTTTTGAATCAGTTTTAAAAAGTCTCAGTTTCAGTCTCCAAAAACACAGAATCCGCCTGTTTGAAAAGCCGATACAATACAAAATGTATAACGTTACGTATTCAGCTAAACGCGTCTCAATGTGGTCAAGATCGCTATGCAATATGCAAACATACAGCATGTTATGATTATATGATTATTATGTTAGCTGAATGGTTACTTAAATGACCTGTTTATTAAAACGCAAGCGAGATCAGCATATCTCTGCAGTCCGAGCTTGTCACGAAGATTTCGCCATCTTTCAAAGGCTTCTCCAAGGTTTACACGTCTCTTGCTTCTTCTACTGTCCCAAAATCTTCTCGGGTCATTTTTTTCACCCGTACGTTTGCGCTTTGTTGAGCTGGCAAAACGTACAGGCAAAGAGTAGTCATGATCCATTATCGTACAGACTTTTTTATACAGGGGTTCCCCTTATACTGTCTGTCAGTGTTCCTCTTTGAGTTTGGCGGTTCCGCCGAGTTCCGCAGCAAGCAAGACGCAAACGTGGATATGACGTGAAAGACGGGCGACATAACGGAAATAAAGACACGGTCCGTGTCTTCGAATAAAAATATTAATTTCTCTGGATTTAGAAGTTAATTGGAACTGTCGGGATAATGTAAACACACAACTTTAAAAAATATATAACATAGATATAGTGATCTTTTATATTTTTAATGCTGAAACATTACATATTGTGCCTTTAATGTTATGCCATTTTTGTTCTTTATTAGAAGATCTCAATTACTTCATTCTGACAATTCATTGTATATAAATAAAGTTCATTCTCTAACGAAATCCTGCATTATACATGTTTTTATGTGTTATTGTTGAAATGTCATACCCAGAACATGCCACGTTATGTGCCGACAAAGCATAATTGGAGGTGGCATTATTTTATTATTTCTCAAGTTCTCAAAAAAACGAGCACGTAGAGGGATAGATAAGTTCATACTTTACCGAAATCCTGCTTTACAATATTTTCTGATGTGTAGTTGTTGAAATATCACACCCAGAACGTGCATGTGTGACACCCTAAAGTATGTACACATTTTGGGTATTGTGATTTTGAAAGAAAACGTTTATTTTCCATATACACTATTTTACCTTTTTTCTGCTTATATTTTATATGTAAAATGTCCAGTATAAATCATTGTTCTTTTGCAAAGTGAGATCGGGACTCTTATTTTGAAAGTGAGCGGAGGATTCGCAGAGGAGAATTGTGCGCCGTCGCCTTCACAATTGCTGGAGATTGTGCGCGACACACACGCATTCGCTTCTGTCTCCTCATTTCTCTTCCTGTTTTTACAGGTATTACTTTCTTTACAACAAAACTATATGCCCGTGAGTCATTTAATTATGATGTGTATGCTGATGTTACAAAGGTATTGTGTATAAATGTCCTGATGTGTGAATATAATTAATGTGCGTAGAGCATCCGCCATTTTGTAAAATGCTCGCATGTGCTCGTGATATCTATTTAATTCACAGGCTCCAGTTACCAGGTTTATTCGTTCATTATTTCTTTAACCCTATTATATTTGTGTTTGGTTAGTCAAAGTTCATGTGTGGCACAAATGTCAATGCGCTTCTTCAGTTAAATGTTTAACATTTCTGTGCAAACGAATGTAATACAAATATTTCCTGCTTAATGCAGAAGGGAAAACTAATGTTACAGTAGCATGGTAGCAGATGTGATTATCAAAATCAGTAACTCAGATGTTAAATGTGTATGGTTTATATACAGTTACTTACATTTTCATTCATGTGATGATTGTTTATGCATAAGATGCCTCTTAAATTGTTTGAGTAGATTTAAAGAAGTAAAGTGAAAAGCTCAAAAGTATGTTTGTGAAAAAAGAGGTAAAAAAAAAGTAAATGTGAAATGTGCATTGTTTTAACAGAGGGAAAAATAGTGACAGATGTACATTAAGGAAAAAAAGAAAATATTTTATTGATACAGTTTTATTGGTTTACAATGTAAAAAAAACATTGAATAAACAATTGCTGGAGATTGTGCGCGACACACACGCATTCGCTTCTGTCTCCTCATTTCTCTTCCTGTTTTTACAGGAATTTTCTAATCTGCAAACACGGCCCTCTGCACGGGGCCTGTAACAGATTTGTGGGGGCTCGTCCGGGATCGGCTCCAGATGCCAACGGAAGTCGATCCATAAAAACTGATCCTGAAGACCAACGGAGTGTGGACGCTGATGCAGTGGTCCATTGGGCGAGGACGTCAGTGAGGAGAGGGGTCCATAAAGCTGGTGACTGCGCGAGTGGCTCGAGGGACTGTGGAAAAGGTCGTCATGGCTGATCGAGTTCGCAAAGGCCTGGTCTGGGACATCAGGAAAAGGCTACTCAACCTGTCCGCTGTTGAACTTTTCCAAGTCGCCAAAAGCATCGGTCCAATACCAGAACGGGACTTCTCCGAACTTGACGCTGAAGACCAAGAGGGCTGTCTTGAATACATCAATGCCTTCATGTACAGCACTCACCTGTTAGAATCAGAGGACAGAGGTATGACTGAACTTTTGGTTTTACAAGGGACTGTGGAGGCTGTTGTACAAGAGCATGGTGCTGCAGAGCCTTGTCATCGTCATGGTGAGGTTGAAAGTAATGTTGATGTTGATGTGTGCCCTGTACCTACTTCATATACACGCACCTCTACAGGTCACATGATCACTACAGACACTGTACATGTAGAACCACTTAAAACTACATCTGACTTGGGGAAAGCTAGAGGGTTAGACACACATCCCAGCATCAGTCCTACTGACAGACATTCAGATTTTGAAGAGC
This sequence comes from Pseudorasbora parva, assembly GCF_024679245.1. Classification (NCBI taxonomy): domain Eukaryota; kingdom Metazoa; phylum Chordata; class Actinopteri; order Cypriniformes; family Gobionidae; genus Pseudorasbora; species Pseudorasbora parva. Next base: position 44,341,654 of record NC_090185.1, read on the forward strand.
TGAGTAGAAAACTCATTAAGTACCTTACACCACATACACAGTACTCTACCACTAGCCCACCCATGATACACAACAGTGACACGCCATTGAATAGTAGTAATGTGGAATGTACCTCACAGAGAACCACTGAAAAATTAGTCTCGTTACGAGACCTCTCCTGCCTACAACGTCGTGAATTTAAGATACAAGGGGGGCAAATTGGTGACTATGCATCTGATATCACATACGCCAATGTGTGTCGACAGATTGACGATGGAGTTAAAGAGAATTTCAGTGAAGCTGAACTAGTCAGGGGAATATTACGGGCCATCAAACCAGGTAACTTCAAAGAAATGATTATGAATAAGGAAGATATGACAGTGGAAGAGCTTAAGAGATTCCTTCAGTCACACCTAGGGGACAAAAGCAGCACAGAGTTATTTCAGGAACTTATGTGTGCAAAACAGATGGAGACCGAAACCCCTCAACAGTTTCTGTACAGGGTAATAGGCCTTAAGCAGAAAATACTCTTTGCTATCAAACAGTCTAACACAGATGTGAGGTACAGCCCAGCCACAATCCAAGACGTGTTCCTTCATACTGTATATCAGGGCCTGGGGCACAAGTATAAAGATGTAAGGAGTGAGCTTAAACCTCTGCTGGCTGACCACAGTGTTACAGATGAAGCAATCGTGAGAAATGTGATGAAAATCACTAATGATGAAAATGAGCGAGCGAGAAGGTTGGGTCCAGTAACTCGTCCCAAGCAAAGCAATGCAAGCTCTGCCCAACTTGAAAGTGAACCTGACAGAGGAGTAAAAGAGGTGCCTGGTCAGAAAAATAAAAACGACCCAATAATACAACTCACTGCTCGCATCGACGCACTTACCGGTATGGTAGATTCCATGCGCCAGTCAACACTAAGGCCACAACCTGAACATACGTGTCAATGTTTCGTGAGAGGTCACCCTCCACAGCGAGGAGCAAAACTCCGGGGTTGCCCCAAGTGTGTTGAAGCCGGACATCAGAACTGCACTCATTGTTTTCTCTGTGGCAAAGAGGGGCACCAGGCTCGAGGATGTCTCCGGAGACAAAGACCGCAGGGAAACGGAAAACGGCCACTGTCAAGGGACGACCAGTGACCGAGTTTCTTATGTCCCAAACCTCTGAGGATTCCATTTCGGCGGCCAAATCTGATTCCGTAAAATGTAAATCCCCAAGAGCATCTCCATGCTGTAAAAACCAGACTCTCAGTGACACAGGATTGTATCAGCAATTTGACAGCCCATCGCCGCCCGGAACAAAAAAAGAAACTATTGTTAAATTGATAGGGAAGAAAGCACTGGCCCAGTGTAATCTCAATGGCCTCGCGGTAACCGCTTTACTTGATACCGGGGCTCAAGTAAGCATGATCGATCGGGTCTGGAAAGACAAATACTTACCCACTGTAGAAGTAAGGCCTCTTGTGGAGCTAATGGGAATGACAGGAAAGTTAGAAGTTTATGCCATCAATGGAGATCTAATACCCTTTGATGGGTGGGCTGTCATTACCGTCAACTTGCAAGGAAACGACAACCCCGACCTCTCAATTAATGTTCCTTTTCTGGTAAGCCACATCCCAATCGAGAGGCCGTTGCTCGGCTTTAATGTGGTGGAAGAGCTAATTCAGGGTCAACCAGAGCGTTTAGTTCCTACCTTAGTTTCATTGCTGTCCAGTACAATAGCAGTATCCAGTGAGAAAGCCCAGACCCTAGTTAGTTTTGTGCAGACTCCCGAGCACAGCGGACAGTGGGGACGGTTGAGAGTAAACCGAGACAGCGTTTTGATACCGGCAGGTCAGGTAGCATGGGTAAAGTGCAGGGTACCCCCCAAAATGGATCAGTCTTGCAAAATAGCCCTGTTTGAGCCAGATGAGGACAATGTGCAGTTGGAGCAGTTGGATATAGGTGAAGGACTTTTAGAATTCAAAAGCTCATACATTGCAGTCCCTATCGGCAATCACTCTACATGCGACATTACCCTGCCTCGCAACACAACCCTAGGGTACGTCCATCCTGTTGAGACGGTACTGGAAGTGGACAGTTCTAAGGAAACAACGGCGAGTTGGAAGGTTCATGGTGCATCTGTGGCAACGATGGATGAAAGCCCAACCTTGTGGCACCCACCTGTCAGTCTCAATCATTTGGACGAGGATCAGCAAGCAGTGGTTAGGCAAATGCTGTACGAAGAGTCTGCATCCTTTGCTCGGGATGGAAATGATGTTGGCTGCATCCCGGGTCTCCAAATGTCCATCAATCTTAAAGATGACATTCCAGTACAACGTGCCTATTCCTCCATACCCAAGCCATTGTTCAAGGAGGTCAAAGACTACATCCAAGACCTTCTGGCAAAAGGGTGGATTGTAAAATCTAAATCCCCTTACTCTGCCCCAGTAGTCTGTGTTCGTAAAAAGGATGGCTCACTGCGCTTGTGTGTGGACTATCGTCTCCTCAATCGGAAGACCGTACCAGACAGGCACCCCTTGCCGAGGATTCAAGACCTGATTGACACCCTGGGAGGGTATTCTTGGTTTAGCATCCTCGACCAGGGAAAAGCTTACCACCAGGGCTTCATAGCCGAGGGATCGCGACACATGACCGCCTTTATCACTCCTTGGGGGCTATATGAGTGGGTGAGGATTCCATTCGGCCTGTCCAATGCACCTGCGGCATTCCAGCGCAGCATGGAGGAGATGCTGGACGACCTTCGAGATGAGTGCTGTGCTCCATATCTTGATGATGTGCTGTGTTATGCTCGGACATTCGAGGAACATGTAGGAGTAATCCAAAAAGTTCTTCAGACCCTTAGGCGCTATGGAGTAAAACTTAGGCCTGAGAAGTGTGAACTCTTCCGCCAAGAAGTCCGGTATGTGGGTCGCCTGGTGTCGGCTAAAGGAGTGAGAATAGATCCTCATGATCTTGAAGCAGTGATGGCACTCAAGAGTAACAGACCCCAGACAGTAGGAGAGGTCCGGAGACTCCTTGGATTCCTCGGATACTATCGCCCATTCTTACAAGACTTTTCACGTGTGGCTAAACCAATCTACGAATTACTCCAGACTCAGCCAGGGGCAACAGCAAATCAGTACAGTCAAAGGAAGAGAAAGGGGCCCCAGATGCCCTCTCGAACGCCAGTGGAATGGACAAGTGAGCACCAGAAAACACTCGACCAGCTGATTGACATGCTGGTGAATCCCCCTGTCTTGGCTTACCCAGATTTCAACCTCCCATTCGTGCTACACACTGATGCATCGGAAAAGGGCCTCGGGGCTATCCTTTATCAGCACCAGGATGGAGGTTTACGGGTAATCGCATACGGCTCCAGGACACTTTCTCCAGCTGAAAAGAACTACCGACTCCATAGTGGGAAGCTGGAATTTCTGGCATTAAAGTGGGCGGTATGCGAGAAGTTTAGAGACTATTTGTTCTACGCCCCTCACTTTACCATTTACACTGACAATAACCCGTTGACCTATGTCATGAGCACTGCAAAACTGAATGCGGTAGGCCATCGTTGGGTGGGAGAACTGTCAGATTTTCGCTTTGATTTTAAGCATCGACCTGGCAAAGCGAACATTGATGCAGACACGCTATCACGCCTTCCTCTTGACATGGAGAAATATGTCACAGAGTGCACAGAGGACCTGTCCCCAGAGGTGGTACGAGCAGTCTGGGATGGGACTCATGCCGCCAGGAAGAAGGATGTGGCTTGGGTTGCAGCACTCAGAATGGCCAACGCAGACATAGACCAATCCTCATCTACCCCCTTGTTGCCACCTGTAAGCAAGGTTGAACTCGCGAAAGCTCAAAGGGATGATCCAGTGATCTCTAAGATAATGGAGATGAAAGAGACAAATGAGGTGCCGGATGAAGACACTAGGAGAAGAGTGATTGGTCCAGCCAGGAAACTCTTGCGAGAGTGGAGCAAGCTATCGTTGGAAGATGGATGCCTGTATAGGCATGTGACTGGAAGGAAACAGCTGGTTTTGCCAACAAAGTATAGACAACTTGCTCTGGAGCAACTTCATGATAGGATGGGACATGTAGGCCAAGAAAGAGTAATCCACTTAATGAGAGAGAGGTTCTATTGGCCGCATATGAAGAGAGAAGTAGAGGAGTACATCACCAGAAGGTGCCCTTGCATCAAAGCAAAGAAACCAGTGACCCATGTTCGAGCGCCTATGGGGTGTATAACTTCCAGCTCGCCATTGGAACTTGTCTGCATCGATTATCTGCACCTGGAGCAGAGTCAGGGAGGATATGAGTATATATTAGTTGTCATTGATCATTTCACACGATTCGCTCAAGCTTACCCTACGAGAAATAAGTCCTGACGGACAGCGGCTGAGCGATTGTTCAATGATTACATCCCTCGCTTTGGTTACCCAGGAAAGCTACATCACGACCAGGGCAGAGAGTTTGAGAATGAGCTTTTCCGAAATCTCCGACAATTGGCTGGAGTGCGTCATTCGAGAACATCCCCATACCACCCTCAAGGGAACCCGGCTGAGAGATTTAACCGGACTCTTCTGCAGATGCTCCGAACAATGGCTGAGAAAGAGAAAGCAAAGTGGAAAGATCATCTACCCCAGATTGTACACGCCTACAACTGCACCCGTCACGAGTCAACTGGGTATTCCCCATTCTACCTGCTGTATGGACGTCATCCTCGCCTTCCTATTGACTTGATATTCGGACTAGTTGAGGAAGACGAGGTGCAAACACCCAGAGGATTTGCCGAACAGTGGGCAAGAAGAATGGGCGAGGCATACCAAATAGCAAGTGAGAACAGCAAGCAGGCAAGTGCACGAGGCAAAGCCCAGTACGACCTTAAAGTCAAAGGTGTTGTGTTAAGACCCGGAGACAGGGTATTGGTGAGGAATCTCAGTGAGCGTGGAGGTCCAGGAAAACTCAGACCATACTGGGAGAGAAACATCTATGTGGTTAAAGGGCAAGTGGCTGACAACCCAGTGTACAAGGTGAACCCTGAGAACGGAGGTAAGAAGGGAACACGTACTCTACATCGAAACCTGCTCTTGTTGGTAAATGACTTACCTGTGGAAACTCCATCGGATCCTGGGAAACCTGTGAAACGGAAACAAAACAGACAAAGTGACAGAGAGACACAGATCAAGGAGCTTGCTTACCACGGTGGAGAAGAGGCTGATTCGGATGAGGATGACACTGGAGAGTATTGGCTGAGGATTCCTTCAAGTTGGGCCGAACCTAGAAGGGAGAATACTTACCTGTCAAGTCCAGAACCAAATCAGGAGAATCCTCTGGTAGAAGTGGCACCACCAGCACCTGCAAGTGGAGAGCAAAATCAAAGACGCATGTCATTACAAGGGAGAGATACCCAAAGCAGTAGTCAGTCAGTGTATGAACCTGCTCAGTACCCCATATTCTCACCAATGAATGAAGAAGACTGTGAAATCGAGAGTCTTCGGATGAGTGATGCAAGAGAATATCCTGAGGAAGAGGATCCGGTTATACTAAGACGCTCTGCACGGGAAAGAAAACCCAAGAGAATGTTCACATACGAGTCACTGGGTCAACCCTCAATACAACCCCAAACTGCACTCAACGGTGTAGCAGCTTATACACTACCATACTTACCGGTGTGGACAACACCTTATCCTGCACCACATTCCTTTCAGATTACACCTTACACTGACATAAACACATTTAGACCTTTCACATCTACAATTCCAGTATATTGAAAAGAAAAGGTGAAAGAGTATTGTGAGTTTTTGTAACTGGAGCCTGTTTCATTTTGTCAGGGAGGATGTGACACCCTAAAGTATGTACACATTTTGGGTATTGTGATTTTGAAAGAAAACGTTTATTTTCCATATACACTATTTTACCTTTTTTCTGCTTATATTTTATATGTAAAATGTCCAGTATAAATCATTGTTCTTTTGCAAAGTGAGATCGGGACTCTTATTTTGAAAGTGAGCGGAGGATTCGCAGAGGAGAATTGTGCGCCGTCGCCTTCACAATTGCTGGAGATTGTGCGCGACACACACGCATTCGCTTCTGTCTCCTCATTTCTCTTCCTGTTTTTACAGGTATTACTTTCTTTACAACAAAACTATATGCCCGTGAGTCATTTAATTATGATGTGTATGCTGATGTTACAAAGGTATTGTGTATAAATGTCCTGATGTGTGAATATAATTAATGTGCGTAGAGCATCCGCCATTTTGTAAAATGCTCGCATGTGCTCGTGATATCTATTTAATTCACAGGCTCCAGTTACCAGGTTTATTCGTTCATTATTTCTTTAACCCTATTATATTTGTGTTTGGTTAGTCAAAGTTCATGTGTGGCACAAATGTCAATGCGCTTCTTCAGTTAAATGTTTTAAACAGACATTTCTGTGCAAACGAATGTAATACAAATATTTCCTGCTTAATGCAGAAGGGAAAACTAATGTTACAGTAGCATGGTAGCAGATGTGATTATCAAAATCAGTAACTCAGATGTTAAATGTGTATGGTTTATATACAGTTACTTACATTTTCATTCATGTGATGATTGTTTATGCATAAGATGCCTCTTAAATTGTTTGAGTAGATTTAAAGAAGTAAAGTGAAAAGCTCAAAAGTATGTTTGTGAAAAAAGAGGTAAAAAAAGTAAATGTGAAATGTGCATTGTTTTAACAGAGGGAAAAATAGTGACAGATGTACATTAAGGAAAAAAAGAAAATATTTTATTGATACAGTTTTATTGGTTTACAATGTAAAAAAAACATTGAATAAACAATTGCTGGAGATTGTGCGCGACACACACGCATTCGCTTCTGTCTCCTCATTTCTCTTCCTGTTTTTACAGGAATTTTCTAATCTGCAAACACGGCCCTCTGCACGGGGCCTGTAACACATGCAATAGTACGAGTGTGCAATGTCGTGGAATGTATACGCCAAAACTCATTTTGCGTGCATATGGTGCGCTGTTTTCCGCGTGCATATGACACGCACTTTACGCCGTATGACGCGCTCTTGGGTAGGTTTAGGGTGGTGGGGTGGGGGGTTCGGATGTATAATACACCAAAAAATGCGTATCGCGAAAATGAGTTTTGCGAAAATGAGCACACTCGTACTATTTATACGCATTTTTCGTGAGTTAGCACTGATTATTTTATTATTTCACAAGTTCTCAAAAAAACGAGCCCGTAGAGGGATAGATAAGTTCATACTTTACCGAAATCCTGCTTAACCGAACGGTTTAATATTATATTGAGAATTGTGGCATCCCTAATCAGAGGTGGAAAGAGTAACAAAATATTCTACTCAAGTAAAAGTACTGTTACTTCAATGAAATTTTACTTAAGTACAAGTAAAATTACTGGTCTAAAAATTTACTCAAGTAAAAGTAAAAAGTAGCTCATTTAAAATGTACTCAGAGTAAAAGTTACTTAGTTACTTTTTTAACAGTGGGGGTGGGGGACTCTCCCCTGTAGGGTTGTGATAGAATGAGATTTTCACGATATGACAACTATCTCAGAAAACATCAATTAAACATTTACTGTACCTATTATTAAATGATGGTTATTATCACTTGTTAAAATGATGTTAAATGAATGAAGAAGATTGGTCTTTTTTTTATTTGGTTGAACAAATGCTTTATTATAACAAACTTAAAACCATTTGTTTATTTTGTTTATCAAAATTTCAATAAAACATGTCTAATAAACTAAATTCAATAAATTATTATGAATTAGATTAACAACTTATTTTTATCATTAATTCGTAAAAATGTTTAAGAATAATAGAGTCCATATGTAGTAGACGGAGCAGCTCATTCACAGAGAGAGAACAAGCAGATCATATATTCATACAGCATTCAATGTGTAACGAGTAGAAATATAGTGTGGCCCCTTTAAGAGCTGCGCGCACTCCCTGAAAACGAGTTCTGCATCTTGTGTGTGCGCACTGAGTTTTGAGTTCCCATGTGTGGGGATTATTCTCTGTTTTTCTGTTGCTAACAGTCAGTTATTTTGTTGTATTGAGTAATGCTGTGGACGGAAATGGAGTTTGTGATGAGAGTTCAGCGGGAAATAAAGCGCGATCTGTTTGACGTCAATCGCCTCCGTGTTTGCATCCACTCCAGATATATTAAGTGAGCTATCCGCATTTTTCACCCGGACACAAGCGTTACAAATGTTGTGCTTTAATGTTCACAGACCATGTCGCGATTTGATTTATTTCTAAGGCCTACAGCTCTACATTCGAGTTTTTCGTTCATCCACCAGTTTGCGTGTATTACACCAAATCTACGTTATAATGTAAAGTTAAGGTTCATGACTGGATTCCGGGATTCCCTCTGTGTCACAGAAATCAATCGGCCTAAGTTATAAACACACCTTTATCTGCACAGAGGGATGTGTTCCCGAACATGTTCTATGTGTTTCTTCATTTGCATCCACATTTTGTGCACATTTGATATCCTCCAGGACAACACCACATTATTTTTTTCTATATCCAAAGTATTTCCATACTAGCCAGGAGTTCACGACAGCGTTTTGCTTTCACCTGAGTCTGCGTCACTGACGTCTGTCTTGTTCTTCTTCATCTGATATTTGCGCGGATGTTCTCTCCCGCGCCGCGCCCTCTATTCAATATTAGTCATTTCCGGATCGCGTTCTTTTTCCTCCTCTCTTTGCATTAATGATTTATTTTTACTCAGTAACGGATGTGGTTTAAAATGTAGCGAAGTACAATACTTTAATCAAAATGTACTTCAGTAAAAGTAAAATTACTGATTTTTAAAACTACTTAAAAAAGTAGAAGTACACAGAAAAACTACTCAATTACAGTAACGCGAGTAAATGTAATTCGTTACTTTCCACCTCTGCCGGTGAGTTAACTTAAACTGCTTCAAATGTCTGTGCTGTCGGCTACGGACGCATGAGTAAACATCAGTAAACGACACGATCGCGTGCTTCGTCATTCAAATGCGCTAACGGTTACTCCATTGTTGTTCTGTATAACGTTACAGTATTCTGACGTGCAAAACCGTTTTGCTTGCTACTTCTAAGGTCTAGTCGCATACAATAGTCCATAAACCGAATCATGTCCTCATACACTGCGAGTAAAGACACAGAAATGTGGAGAGGCCATTAAATACAGTAACTTACATACCACAGAGACGGACGTCCTGATGTTGCCGTTTCTCCTGTTCAATTTATTTCAGCCTCAGATTTGATTCTGGATCATTATCTGTATTAGCTGAGATAGATGGGTTTCTCCACGCTTGAGGACGTCACCGCTTTGCGCGCTTGTGATTCTTTAGCTCCGCCCACACGATACGCCTCCAGGCGCTCTGTTTTTTCCGGAAAGACTCGGTACAGCCTATATTTCTTTTATAAATATGATAAAACTAAAGACTTTTCGGAGATATGAAGGATGCAATACTACTCTATAGGTACTCAAGATTGACATGAGATTGACTGAAACTGAGTGTTTCACCCCCCCTTTAACTAGATTAATCACACATTTTTTCTGTGATTAATCGCAATAAAAACAGTTTTTGTACGTTTTTAATATAATAATTTCACAGTTAATCAAATTAATGTAGAAACAACATAAAGACAGTATATTTTAAATACTTGTTTAAATGGCATCTTTTTATGAATGAAGGCCAGTATTACTGATATCAATACAGTTACTGATTTTTTTTTTACATTCATTATTAGGCTTCAAAAATATAACAGTTTTTAATTTAAGTAAACCTAAAAAAAATGCTAACATAAATCCAGAATAAATGTCATGTTTATTCCTGCCCTTCCTGTCTTAACAGTAAGGAAATATACATAAATTTAATACAGTTATCAAAGTTATATGTAATCTGCACTGCATAAACTATAAATTAAATAGTTAATCCTTATTAAAGCTACAAAAGTTATTTAGTCAAGCGCAGCGAGTCATTTTCTCTGTTCCCTTTGTTCTTTAACTTTACTGACAGGAAGCTTTATTGGCTGCGGTCCCTTTAAGAGCAGACAGACACGCAGATCTCACTGTTTATACTGTCTATGTATCGCGCCTCATTCTCTCACAACTCTTTTTGTTCATTTTAGACTTTATATAAATCATTTAAGATTGCTCTAATGAGGATAGTCGTTGAAGATATGCCTTGAAGCAAGTCTAAAATAAAACGTAAGCCAGCCACTTCTGTTGAGCGCGCTGTGCTCTGAGATGATGCCGAACGACCACTGAATATGACGTCAGCATCAAACATACGTTTTTTTACGGTCTATGGTTGAGACGGAGACGAAAGATCTTTGATTATGTGCCCAGATATGCTGAAACCCATATCTAAACGAACTAACGCGAACGCAGATAGAATTTCAATCAGAATAGGACACCTGATAGTCTGAAAAAATAATACCTAATTTGGAAAGAAATAATACCTCTGAGGCCAAATTTAACACTTTTAATGGCCTTAAATTTGACAATTTTGATTTATCACTTTTTAATACTTTTTAAAACCCTGCGGACACCCTGACATCTGACATTGATGGGGCTGATTTAAATCTCTGCACATGTATCCCACAATGATTTCCCAGATAGCAAAATTGCTCTGGCCCAGATCCGGCCCACACTTTACACTTTCATCTGGCCCACTACCCGCGTGGAATGATGGCACTTGGGCGGTCCGCTCCCGTTTGCCAGATTTAGGCCGCAATCAAGCCATAGCAACGCCGCATGTCAGCCATGAACAAAACGCATGAAGCAGAACTGGCCCACATCTGAAATATATTAAAGTTCTACATTTGAGAATTAAAATGATTATTATACTTCATTATGATGAGTTTAATCCCAACATGATCCTGATGTAGGACACTAAAGACCCCCATTCCTGCTAATCCAGCTCATCTGATCTCAGATAGGGCTACTCATCCTCTATTTTAGCTCTAACCAGTCAACATTACTCAACATGTGTGTGTGTGTGTGTGTGTGTGTGTGTGTGTGTGTGTGTGTGTGTGTGTGTGTGTGTGTGTGTGTGTGTGTGTGTGTGTGTTTCTATTAATGCTGCGTCCCCACTGTAGTTTAATTCACAGGACCGGACACCAGTTATTTTGCCAAGAGATTTCCTTTTTATTATTTTATATGTCAGCATAGGAGAGAAAGACAATTTTCTGGGAGATGGTCTTCATTCTAGCTTTCTCTGATCTCTGGTCTGAAGTTTTGGGTTTTTAAATGCTGAAAAACTGCATTACCAGACAAACAAGTAATATCCATTAAAATGGAAAGTATACATGTATAAGTCCACATACACATAACAAACCATAAAGTATACATTAGCATGGAATGTATAACTAAACGCTGAGTACACATATGCATTAAAACTTAGACTACACTCATACATTGGTCTTACAGTCCAACAGTTCTCTTCCTATACTCAGTATTCAAGCATACAATGATTACAAATGATTATGAATACTAATAAAAAGTAATAATACAGATGCACAATATCAACTGATTATGAATATTAATAAAAGTTAATATTGAATACTAATTTTTTTGTCTACAGTGCCCCTTGTATCAAGGTTTTTATATGTTGGTTGTGTTTGTATAGTTTAAAAATAAAATAAAAGCACGCACACACACACACACACACACACACACACACACACACACACACACACACACACACACAAAACTGTGTATATGTATGTATATCTCCAGTAAACTATGCATTTTCACCTAAACCTTTTAAGAAATGTGTATATTTAGTGTGCATTTTATTTTATTTTTTAGCTATTTTAGATAAACCTGTATATAAATATCATTACTAATTTCAGAAAATACATTTTACAAACGCCATATATCCCCTTACAATTGCAAAACTGAGTAAAAACATTAGGCTATTAAAAAAAACGATATATGTTTATAAACAATTGACCTGATTTTTTACTGATTCTGATCACCCAGAACAGCTGCTTACATAAAGTTTAAGATAAACATAACTGGAATTAATGAGCAAACATTCATATTTAGATAATGCATTTAGATAACCTGTTCATCATTTCATCTCTTTACCTCTGTCTTTATCCCCTTATTCCTTTATATTCCTGTATAAGAGGGCTTCGGTATTTTTGACACATTGGCCATCCGTCATAAATAATTCGGCAACTTTCACTGGCGCGAGTGAACAAGCACATTCCTGTGTGTTAGATACGCGAGAGGCGACGCGACAACACATTCCCAACGTTAAACTGATCGCGTGTTCAATATCGGACACACTAAAGCACTCGCTGGGCAGGAGGAGATTGGTGCGGCGGTCTGGGAAGAGTCTGGGGATTGGGTTACGTTTTTTTTATGTTTCAAATTAACATTAATAAAAAGTTGCGGTAATAAAACCGGAAAAATCACTCATTTTGGCGCCCCTATGGACGAGTGGTGTCCCTAGCATTTGCCTATTCCGCCTATACCACGGGCCGGCCCTGGGTACCACGTTTTATTTTGTGTCATCATAATTGATCATTCAACTATTGGTGTAACTGTATTTAAATAGGGCAAACGTGGAGGTGTTTGGTCGCTTCTAACTTGAGCTCTGTTTGGTACCATAGTGAATGAACTGGGCTTAGTGGGCTAAGCTAAATGCTATCAGATCGTCACCGCGCGTCAGAGAGATAAAGAGCACACACTGAGACGAGAGAGGTGTGTGTCAACTCGTCTTAGTTAAGGGAATAACACAGTTTAATATGAAAAAGCGGTGAAGTATCCCTTTAAATCTGAACGTCTGAATCTCTTCCTCCTGCGTAATCATTTTAAATGATAATACACAAGAGCTTGTATGATAAACTGTACATTTGTTAAAGCAATCCTTTCTGAAAAACTGTATATAAGCAAACAGTTTGAGTTGATACCAGCTGTAGGTTTGCAGTGTGTTCATGAAGTGCTGTACAGCAGCATCTCAGCAACATTACCATCACACATATTCATTTATTACAGTATTATATTGAGAAGCTCCTGAGGATCTTTAATCTGATGCTGGCTTTGCTTGTGCTGTTGATTTCACAGGTTCAGCTTTAGATGTAAACCATCTCTGGCTCCAGGTAAGACAGAAGTCTTTCTCTAGGCTGTGAGGAGGAAGTAGAAGAGGAAATAATCAGTGTTCAGGGAAACAAGCTGCACATTAGGATCAATATTTCAGTTACTCTGAGTACAAACTGTAATAGACTGTAACTAACATTAAACTACTGTAATCAGATTAGTTACTGATTTGACATTATTTGGCGTACATATTGTTTCTAAATATTTATGTCTTAAATATAATGCATTTAAACGTAAATTCCCATGTGTGTGTTAGTGTGAGTGGTGTAAAGTGATGTTTCCTCACCTCAGGTCACAGTTTGAGTCTCGAGTCTCGTATCACGTCTCTGAGCTTCTGTGAGTCTCTGATCTTATTGTCTCTCAGATCAAGCTCTTTTAAAAACTGCAGTGCTTTTGAGTTTGTCAAAGACTGAGTTAAAGAAGAAACATCTCTAATGCCACAGTCATTTAGTCTAGAAAGAGACAAACAGACACAAGAGAAAAGAGAAGTGATTGTAACTTTCCCCCAGAGTGTGATATCAAACCAGAGGCCTGACATGTTCATCATCAGAGTCGTCTCAATGTGAATCCATGAGATGAGAGACTTCAGAGAAAAGAGAAATTCCCCCACATGAATTCATCAATGTCGAATCTGACAGGAACATTCACAGACGCTTGATTTGCACTTCATAACAGCATTGCTCAGGAGAATAAAGAGCTTGTGAGCTCCTGCTTTACACCTGCAGAATTTCATATCAACTTAGTGTATTTATATTTGAGTAAATGTGATAATCCTATTCCAGTTACTGTTCTCACCACTAACATCATTTCTTGAGCAAATGTTTGAAGAATAATAATGAGGTAAGCTCTGTCTGGTCTGATGCATGTGTTGGCAGTTTTCCCGAAAGCATCTCATACTTACACATTTTTCATGACTGACGTTACCTGTTATGGCAGTAACGTTACTCTAATCGGACTACTATTTCCAGTAACGAGTAATCTAACGCATTAATATTTCCAACCAGTAATCAGATTAAAGGAAATTATGACTTATATATTCATAAGTCACTGTGAGTTACTATTTTAGTCATTTTTCTTAGTAAAAACTGACAGCTTATCATCATCTCAGTCCGACTGGAGCCCATGTTGTTTTTTTTTGTGTTTTTTTTTTTACATTGTTGCAGCCATTACAATAGTTCAGTTTTGTGTTTAATGTCAAAGTAGTAATATTTTGTTTTGTTTCTTTATTAAGTTAATTTAGAAAAATGTTTAGAAAACATTTAAAACAAATTAACTTAAACTTTTTTGTTTGTTAAATTAAAGTTTTATTTTTTTTATGTGACGACCAGCGAACGACAGTGAGTTAACCGAATGTTTAATCAATTTAGCCTCTCAAATCAACCCTTGACTTGTCTTGCATATAATAAAATTCATAGATATAACACTTCAAGCATCACAATGTTAGTTAATTTAGCCTACTATAATATTACCTCCACAGTAAAAAAGGCATTTCGGTAACACTTTGCGGTAAGGGTACATGAATTATCATGCATTAATATCCCATGAATCATCAGAAACTAACAGGAATTTAAAGTCTTTCCTTCATGACTTCATGGATGAACAACACCTTAATTAAAACATTAACTAAGGTGAGTAAATCATCATTCATTATGGTTTATTACACATTTCTGTTTAAAACATTCTAACATATAAGCATTCTGTTTAAAAATTGGTCTAATTCATGCATGTAAGACTACTTTCGAAACCAAAATTTATGCATGAATGTATTTATGTAATTTGTGTATATTTTACCTACTATGATGTAATGTTCTAGTTGTAGTTGTAATGTGACATTTTAGAATGGAGCACAGGAAGACTAGCTGATTGCAGACTTTGTGTGAAAATTGGATTGAAGCCCGGCCCTGGGGGCATAAAAAAGTCTGACCCATCGGGCTCGGGCATAAATGCAGGGATCTAGTCAGGAGATACATTGTTGACGTTACTGTTAAAAATGCACTTCCGATAAAGTGAGTGTTGGCAAAAACGGTTGTCATTTAACTAAGTTACTTTTTAAAGGAGTAATCAGATTACGTTTTCAAAGTAATTGTGGCAACACTGGAAGTGACAGAAGCTCCTCCTGCCAGCTCATATAAAGCTAACGGATGATGGTCTGTGACACCTTATGGTCTGTGACACTGAGGCCTAAACTGACCTTCGAGCGTTGGGTACTCAACTGTCAACTTCAGACCCGGCTTTCATCAGAAAACTCATCACTAAGAGGAATTATTTCACACAGATATAAACTTCACATTTTCCGGCTCTTCATGAGATATTGATATTGAAATAACTGTTTTGGTTACATTTTCACCCCAAAATGAAAATTAGCCCATGATTTACTCCTCCTCAAGTCATCCTAGGTGTGTATGACATTCTTCTTTCAGTCAAATAAAAGTTGTTATATTAAAAAAGTCCTGGCTAATCCAAGCTTTATAGTGGCAGTTAATAAATGCCTTTAGAAGTGAATTGATGGGTTTGTGTAAGAAAAATATCATATTTAAAGCTTTATAAGGTGACATTTCCGTATTCAGTTTATGGGGAAAGTGTTGAAAGTGCCTCTGCAGTTCAGTTACGCTCGTCAGATGTCGCGAACGCATCTTCAACTCAGAGAAGCACATTCAACACTTTTCCACAGCGGTGATTGGCCGGAACTTTAACCTCTTAATCTGCGCCCCTATTTATGAGAATTTCTGCAGCTCTTAAACACCAGAGGTGGGACAAAGTCATTGTTATTCAAGTCACAAGTAAGTCTCAAGTCTTTGCCCTCGAGTCCCGAGTCAAGTCGAGTGAGAGATGAGTCAAGTCCCGAATCGAGTCAGAAGTCAAAGCCAACAAGTCTCAAGTCGAGTCCAAAGTCCTACCATTTTAGTTTCGAGTCACTTCAAGTCATCTTACCACAGAAATAAAAATTATAAAAATCATATATGTCTGTAAGATTTGTATTTATTTAAACCTCTTTTTATAAAATGACATTAAGCAAATACAGTAAAAAAAACAAAACAGAAAATGTAAATTTTCACAGAAAATGTATTTTTAACAGCAATATTGCACTAGAACAATGCACAGCAGCTTCAGTCCTGTATTGTGTTGACCTCATATTGCAAAAAAGTTCAACTTTCAAATAGATATGGGTCCTTTTAGCCTAAACTTAGGGCCATTATGGGAATATTGTTTAGCTTATTTTTGGTTTAATTTGGTTTACTTTAATAATGTAATTAATTTAATTATTTATTTTTGCTATACTTTTTATGCCAGCTTGCCATGGCCCCCCTAGCATCCCCTCGTGGCACCCAGTGGTCCCACTTTGAAAAGCACTGCTATAAAGCATATGACTTCAGTTTCTTGAGGGAAAGGGCTTTCTTATGACTTTTGAAGCTGTGAAAATATTCTTAATATTGCATACACTGAAACTGAAATATTATCGTCTACCGTAGTGTATAATAGACAATGAATATTGACACAACAACATTGATATGAGTAAAGAGTATTTTCAAATACAACGTGAGGCTATAAGGGATTTTCTGACATCTGTTTCATATTCTTCTCAGGTATGAAGAATACCTAGAGGGGTGGGGTGGGGGGGGGCAATATTATTATATTATTTATTATCATCAGTATAATTTATGATCAAAAATGTATCAATAAATGAGCCTGCAACATATTAAATTGAAATCTCTTGGAGTTTAAAAAGCAAATACAGATGAGATTTTACAAAATTCTTCAAGTTGCAATAAAGAAGAGGTTTGGAGATGGAAAAAGAGAAAGTGACGTGAAGGTTAATTATGGTAACTCCAGTCGGAGTTATTGCACACATATAAGGAGCAGTGGTGAACATGCACACTATAAACCATAAAAAGGATAAGCCCTGCATCTCAATGTGCAATCTGCTCTAAATAGTATTGAAAATTACTAATGTCACATAGCTACTATTTAGGATTAATATGCACTTTTTTTACAGTCTATGATTGGGAATTGGTGCACAGGAAAACACTGAGAGCGCTGCAATATAGAGACATATTTATAATAAAATACATTCAAACCATACCTACTGTTATTATTAGTAGCCTTTACTTTTTTTCTTTTTTTTTATAATAGCCTGTCATAATAAATAGCCTACATTATAAAAAATATTAAAAAAATTAAATTAGGTGGCCTCACTAGGCCTTAGCTGCTGTATAAACGGGCCTCGGCTGAGCACCAAGAAATCAAGGTCTGTCGCTCGTCAAAAACATCAAGGCGTGAGAATCAAGAGATATTAAATTGGTTGTATGGGAAAAACTGGCGTGAAGCACTGGGAAACTGTCATGTTACTGGTATATATTACTGGGAAACGGTTATATAAGAGTTTTTAAAAAAATAAGAAAGCTGGGGATTTTCCACAAATCAATATGATACGTGACAAAGTTTGCGTATAATTGTGGCGAAACTGAAAGGTGGAGCCAAAAAGAAAAATTTCTTGCCAGGCGCTAATTGGATAAAAGATGATAAGAAAAGAGTAAGAAACTAGAGGGATTGAGTTAGAGACACCAAAATTGGTGTATTTAATGTTGGGACTACCCTCTATCAGAATGTCAAATCATTACAACTTTCCCGCAAACGGTTCTATGGGCTGCCATAGACCTCAATGGCGGAAGAAGAAAGTGCGACTACGGTTTCAATAGGTGCCTCCGCACCTTCGGTGCTTGGCCCCTAATTAAGCTTTACCATGAAAGAGTCAGATGAACAGCTGCATCTCACTTTGTTGTCCCAACAATAAAGTTAATTTCTTCTGAGACCTGGAACTTCGACTCTGACAGAATTTCTTTAAAGAACTGAGAGCAATCAAGAACTTAGAATCTGCCACGACATAATTTGGTGAGCCCAATTGCCAGGAGCCGGAAAGGGCTGGGCTGATGCTCATCTGCAGGAGAAGCAGATGTCTTTTATGTGTGTGTGTGTGTGTGTGTGTGTGTGTGTGTGTCTGTAAGGGTGCATTTGTCTGGGAAGTGATCTAAATTTGACCGAGCCAGATGAGAAGCGCCTGGGCTGTCAGGATAGGGAGAGTGTTGTAAAAAGTGAAGTGAGTCCAAGGGAGGAGATAGATAAAAAATGTAAATTGTCTATATATAATCTGTATCTGTCAAATTGTACTTAAATTGCTTTGTACATAAGCTAAGGGTTTTTGTGGGAATACATGATTGGACAAGTTTGTGTGCTGTGGAAAAGAGTTGTCCCAATCACAGCGGAGGTGCAGGGGTTAGGATTTGAGGGGACTGTGTGGAATAAGATATATTTTTTTGCCCCAGTGGGAGCGCGCTGCTGTGTAAGGCTGTTGGGAAGTTGGGAACTTCTGTTTATACAACTGCTAGTATAAATTTATATTTAACTGAAGGACAGACAATTGTATTGGCTTTTAGTGTTCCGTGTTGGAGACCCAGACTGAATAGAAAAACAGGAGAAATTAGCCTAACTCCCACAAAACTGTTGCATGAGCATTGGCAGTATGGCTCTGCATGGTACCCTTTGAATTAAAAGAGGTAAGTGAGTATAAATGAATGATAAGTACGTAAAGCAAAAAGAAATACAATTTGTAAAAATAACTGAAAAAACTAAAAATATCCCTAGAAATTGGCTCTGCTGTCTGTTTGGACATTCTCCAACTTGTGAACGCTGCGATCTAGATAAAGAGACACAGCCACTGTTGGGAAGAAAATAGGAGACAGTGAAATATCTTTTTGCCCTCCCAAAGCCATTAGAATATTATATAAATTAGAAAAAGTGTGCCTGAAAACCCGGGTGTGTGAATGTAAAGTAAGTATGAGCATATAATTGTCTAAACACAGAAGATAAGTGTATCAGAGGAAGTATAGGGTTGTGCTGAGATATAGAGAAATTCTGTCTTTTTCCAGAATGTGTGATGGGATTGGCAGTTACAATAGGGAAAGATATAGGAGAGCTATAGAGCAGAGACAATACCAAAATTACCAGAAAGCACTAACTGAGTCAAAAGGAATTAAAAGGCATTTTTGGTTAGAGCATGAGTATGTGAATGCCGAAGGACTGAGGGAAGCCTTAACAAATGAAAAGAAGGATGAGCTTTTGCAAAGTCTCACAAAGATTACAAACATAAAACAAATTGAAAGTGAATGGCCTCAGATAGATTGGCATGAGGAGATTAAGAAACAAATCAATTTGAAAAATTTGAGATCATTCCTAAACCAGTTCTGCTCCACGAGAGTGCATCTCTTGGAGATATTGCTGACAGAAACAGAGTTGAAGTTGCCTTCAGTGTTTGTCCCATATTTGAAACTGAAAGCAAGGCAACGCTGGCCTAAAGGCCTGGGAGGAGCAACTGTGCTAAAAAATATCTACATCAGAGTGAGTCCCTGGGCAAGGCCAGTAGAGTGGGAGAGTGACATCCTCTGTGAACACAGAGGAGAAGGAGGGGTCAGACCCCTCCCCACTACAAATTGGACACTTGACAAATTGGCAGTGCTGGTAATTTTGAGAGGCAATCCAGAACACATACACCTACTGGTTGTAAATGCATAACACTGAGGGAGGAGCAGAAGCTCAGCCTAAGTCACAAGAGAATGGAGACAAAGAGGGAGAAGAAGAAGAGTAGGAGAGGGAGTAGAGGGAGAAAGATTTTAAAACAACATGAAAGGGAAGCCCTGATTGAAGTGTTTGAGCCATTGGATTTTACAAAATGCATGAAAAGTAAATTGCAAATTACAATAACAGTAGTAGGACGGTTTGATACTAAACTAACCCCATGCCTTACCTATTGATATTAGGCAGGAGGAGTTACGTTGAGAGGTCGGAAGGTTGATGAGAATGAGCTCTGGGACTTTGAACTGATCTGCTTGGGGGAAGATATTCTTTGGAAGCTCAACAACGACAATTGGCTAGAGCTGGAAGGAGTGTCATTGAAGCCATTGACTGAGGTACAGATAAAAGCAGTTTTGAAATACATACGAAATCCCAAAAAGACTAAAAGACTACTATTTTGAGATCAGAAAAATTTGTTGAACAGCAGAGCTGATAAGATTGAATGATTAATTGGTTAATTGATTAATCAATTTCAACATCAAAACAGAATCAAGCTCTTTGAGAAAGAATAACAAAGTAACCTTAAGACAATGGCTTCGACGTCACAAAGAGAAAAAAACCCTGTAGAACAAATAATAACACAATACCCAATATGCAGAGATACGATTAGAAACGTATCCAGAAAGGGGGAAAAAGGACCAAGAAGTTAAACACAAAGTGGCCGGCAGAGGGAACATTTGATCTGCCCATGTGCAGAGAAATGGAGGCTCTAATAAAAATCCCAAAGGCCCATGATAAGACTAAGAAAATGGAGGGAAAAAGAGTAAAATAACAGGAAGTTCTTAAATTATTTAGAGATTGGGTAGTGAAGCTGATTAATGAAAAGAAAGGTGAGATGTAAAAAGGAAAAGAAGAGGTAGTGAGAGAGGAAAGACCACCCCCATATGCACCACTATATCCAGCCGCTACTAAACAACTGCCATTGACAGATGCTCAGCTGCATGTGAAAGGACAAATGACAATTGAAGAAGATTCAGAAGAAGAGGGAATGGCAGGGAACCAGACCAGATTTTACTATAGGGAAGAGAAAGAGCATAATGAGATGGAACCCCCAGGAATGAGAGCGGATTCCCTCACAAGAAGGAGTGAAGTGTCCATGGCCAGTGGCCAGGAAATGGGAGGAAGCTACTTGGACCAGTTCCATGATAAAAAGGAAAGGGAAGCCCCAATGCAATTGAAAAAAGGACCTTCAGAGAAAAAGAACAGAGGAGGGGGAAGCACCACAAGCTGGACAACAGAAGACCCATACAGTCATGCAAACCAAGCACTGAGAGAGCTTACACTAAACACACTGCAGCAACAGAAGTGAATGAAATAGTGCCAGAAGCATTCAAAGATGGACGGGCGGAGGACCTAGAGCTGATGAGAGAGGAAGCTGAAGAGATAATAAAACAAATACTAAAAGAAACTGAAGAAATGAGGGAGAGCCTGAACAAAATAAGCAAGAAAAAGCCATCTAAATCACGATCTCATTCAAGCAGCCCTTCCCGAGAATACAAGCGAGTTTATGGAACACTGTTGCTGGAGATTGCGGAGCCCGAGATGCACTGGAAAAGAGGCGCCACACTAAGAACCAGACCTTCAAGTGCTGCGATGGAAGAAAGGGAAACTCAGGTGGAAGACCTGGAAGAAGGAGCTGTACAGTGTCCAATCCTAATTAAAGGGCAACAAGGACAGTATATTCCATGGGCGGGACAGGATCTTGAAGGCCTGATAGCCCGACTGCCAGACATACATGAGGGAGCAGGAAGATGGATCAGACAGGTGGAAGAGGAAACAATGGGAAAGATTTTGGCCATAGGAGATATCAAGGCACTGCTAGCAAGAAGTGTGGGGGGAGCCAGAACAAATGAAATCCTTATGGAAACAGGACTGTGTGCGGCCGTTGAACAAACAGGACTTGATGCCCTTACGTTGGACAGATGTCGTGCCAGGATGTGGAAAACCTTGAGAGACATGTACCCAGCACAGATGGACCCCAAGCTCCTGAAAGGAGAACCTATGGGGGAGACAGAAAATCCCACTACCTATGTTCAGTGCCAATTAAGAAGATGGAAACAAGACTTGGAAAGAGACCCAGAACAAGATCCAATACTGACAGCACTGTTCAGAAGACGTAGTGGGACTGAATTACAAGACAACGAAAGAATTCTGCGATCATGTGACTCAT
The DNA here is from genome assembly GCF_024679245.1 of Pseudorasbora parva. Classification (NCBI taxonomy): domain Eukaryota; kingdom Metazoa; phylum Chordata; class Actinopteri; order Cypriniformes; family Gobionidae; genus Pseudorasbora; species Pseudorasbora parva. The sequence continues at coordinate 44,363,532 of NC_090185.1, forward strand.
GCTGTGGAACAATACAGAAAAAGTGAACAGAAGCTAAAGAATCAAAAGAGAGAGAGCTTCAAAGAAGACTGGCACAACTCCAACTTGAAGAACTGACAACAAAAAAGAAGCGAGGACAGACAACAATAAGAGACAGTGATGATTCGGCAATAATTGCAGCAGTAAATGCCTCAGGAGTACCCACACAAGCATCAGTGGCACCCCCCCCCCCCAAGCTTATGACACCAGTCCAAAATGCAACAATGACACCAGCACCAGCACCTGTACCACCAGCGGCACCTGGCCAGCTAGTGACACCCCCATCCACGCAGCTGAATACAACATCAAGCAATGTGCAACAGCCAAGTACACCAATTGTCATCTATGTGCCAGAACAAAGAAACAGCGGATATAACCCACAGCAACAGCAACAAAGAGGAAGAGGAAGACAGAACAACAACTATCAACAGCGAATGAATCAGGATTTTGCTGGGGATGTAATCAACCAGGACACACCAAGAAAAACTGTCCCACTAACCCATGGCCAGAAGAAATGCAACTAATGAACCAAGCACAGATAGTACACCCACAAAATCAGCAAATGCAAGTCCAAGGACCAGTCAACCCATGGCGTGGTCCAGAGGTGGGATATTAGGGGTGCCCAGAGAATCCTACGGGGAGGAATCAGCTGCCAATAACATCTAGCAATGCTGATCAAGAACCAATGATGCAGGTGATAGTAGAGGACAAAGTAACACTAATGATGCTTGATACAGGAGCCACCTTCAGTTGTCTGAGCCCAGAATACGCCTCTCACCTCCCCAAGTCTGGAAAATATGTCAAGACAGTAGGATTCTCGGGACAAGCACAGTTAATTCCAATGATGGCTCCAGTCAGCATAAAAGTAAAAGACTCTGAAGTAAGAATTCCAATCCTAATATCAGAACAGACACCAGTCAACCTGCTAGGAAGAGACACAATATGCAAGTTAAATCTGCAAATGAAGGAATATATATTGACAATAGAGCAATAAAACAAATGACTGTCACACAAGAAAACAACCCCATAGGGCCACAAGCAAATATATTCTGGATAGGGGATTTAAAGGAAGGGGTAGAAAAAAACATTACATAAATGGGGGAGATGCTCTTATATAAAAGAGCAGCTGAGGAACCCAGAAGAACCAAAGACTGAGTTTCATTGCACAATGATATATGACCCAACAAGAGACCCTGAATTAGAAAAAGACTGGCTAGAACACACAGACAAGCAACAGATATCCCTAACTTCACACTATTTAGTAGTAGGACCAATGGGAGCAGCACTGCAGATAGAGGAATGTGATTTCAAAAGAAAGTGGTTTAAAATAAGAGAATCAACCCCACATATCACTCTATATGTAAAAAAAGGAGGACAGGCTAGAGAAAAAGGAAAGGAAAGGAAGCTAAGGAAAAGAAGTGGGAGGCCACAGAGAATCCTTACATTCTTCAAACACCAGATGTAACATACTTAAAAATTGTATGCCATACAGTAATGGAAGGTACACCGAAAGTAGTAATGGATGCAGTAGACAGTACTTCAGAAAAGAAACCTATGAAATCAAAATTTGAAGAACTAATACAGGAAATGGAACAGAAAGTCCCATCAGAATTTTGGGCAAAGCATGACACAGATGTAGGGTTAGTGAAATCTGCAAGTGTAATTACAATAAGAACAAAGCCAGGACCAGTGTTACCCAGAAAACAACAATATCCATTAAAAGCAGAAGCAGTAGAAGGCATTAGGAAAAAAATAGAAGGATTTATAAGAGCAGGAGTATTGATTGAGACAGACAGCTATTGTAATACTCCCATTTTGCCAGTAGAAAAAGCAAATAAGACTAAATGGAGATTGGTCCATGATTTAAGAGCAGTTATTGAAGTAGTAGAGGATTGCCAGCTGAAGTTCCAAATCCTCATACACTGTTGACAAATGTTCCACCTGCTGCTAATTGTTTTACTGTCATTGATCTCACATCAGCTTTCCTCAGCATTCCATTGGCGGAAGAGAGCAGAAACCTTTTTTCCTTCACCTATCAAGGTAAAATGCCACAAGGGTTCAGATACTCTCCTCATGTATTTAACCAGGTGTTAAAAAATGGATTTGGAAGATTTGAGGCTGGATAGCACACTGATACAGTATGTAGATGATTTGTTAATATGCTCAACAACTTTAGAGCAATGTCATCAAGATTCCATTAAGGTGCTTACCAAATTGGCATTAGGAGGCCATAAAGCCTCAAAAGAAAAGTTACAATATTGTTTACCACAGGTTGAATACCTGAAAAGGATTATTGCACATGAGATGAATTCAATTTCTCCTAGCCAGTTAGAAGGCATAAGTAAAGCACCAGAACCTCAAACAGTAGGACAAATGATGACATTCTTGGGAATGACAGGATTTAGTGCAGATTGGATAGGAGATTATGCTGTCAAGACAGTTCCCGTAAGGGCCTTGATGAAACAAACATGCCAGCAAAATCTTAGAGAAAAATTAACATGGGATGCTAAGGCCTTGATAGCCTTTGAAACATTAAAAAAGGAGTTGCAAACAGCTCCTGCACTGGCTACACCAAATTATGAAAAGCCTTTTCATTTATATGTGGCAAACAGAAAAGATGGCTTTGCATCCGCTGTCCTGATGCAAGAAACATGCAGTGGAAGAAAAAAGCAACCAATCGCTTACTATAGCACAAAATTGGATAGTGTAGCTCAAGGCTATCCACCTTGTTATCAACAAGGAGTGGCTGCCATATATTTTGGTTATGACAAGGCATCTTCTGTGACAATGGGCTATCCAGTCATAATATACACACATCACAAAGTAGCTGAACTGTTGGAGAGAGGAAGGATTGTACTAACCTAAGCCAGAAGTTTAACATACTCTGCCTTGCTAACATACCCAGATGTCACCATAAAGAGATGCTCATCAGTAAACCCAGCAAATTACCTCCCTTTAGAAGATGAGGGAAAGCCCCATGAGTGTATAACAGATTCATTGGCATTTACACGCCTGAGACCAGATTTAGAGTCAACCCCAATTACAGATGCAGAAGTTGATTATTTTGTTGATGGTTCATGTTTAAGAGATCATCTGGGGAATCATGCTGGTTTTGCTGTAGTTAAAAGGGAGGGTCACTCATTTGTTCCAGTTTTGGTGCAGCATTGTGACCAACCATGCTCGGCACAACTGGCAGAACTGAGAGCCCTAACTGAAGCATGCTTACTAGCAAAAAATCAGACAGCTAACATTTACACTGACTCTGCATAAGCACATGGAGTATGCCATTTATTTGGAGCGGTGTGGAAAGTAAGAGGAAAACGATATATGTTGGTGATAATTGATTGATTGATTTAGCAGATGGGTAGAGGCGGAGCCCTCAGCTGATCAGGGAGCTCAAACAGTCATCAAGTTTCTGACCAGAGAAGTAATCCCGAGATTTGGCATACCATCCCAAATTAGTTAAGACAATGGCTCAGCATTTATTCAAAGGGAAGTCAAGACAGTTTTACAACAATTAAGAATAAAACAAAGGCTGCGTCTATATGCCAACCAGTCAGGGTATCGTTGAACGGGTTAACGGGATTTTAAAGGCCAAAATTAACAAAATTTGCGCAGACACCAAGCTGAATTGGGTTGAGGCTCTACCCCTTGCTTTGATGAGTTACCGTATGCAAACAAGTCAAATAACTAATCTAACTCCACATGAGATGCTAACAGGTAGACCCATGCCAGCTCCTCATCTAAGAGGACCATACGAAGGCACGTCTCTGGAACAGCTCCAAAATGAACTAAGAACATACATAAGACAGTTAACTAATATAAATGAGGCCATTTACACACAGGAGCAGAGCAGGGGAACTAGCGAAGAAGAAGAGGCACCTTGCCCTTTAACTCCGGGTGATCAGGTGTACTTGAGAGTCTTTAGAAGAAGGTGGAATGAGCCAAGACGGGAAGGACCATACACTGTAGTAAGAGCGACCCCAACAGCAGTACAGGTAGAAGGTAGCACCACATGGTACCATCTGAATCACTGCACCAGAGACCAGAGACTAAGACAAAGAAGAAGGGATTAACAGGTGGATGATGCAGAGGGGGACAGGGAAAGCTGCTGAAAGAACTGAAGCAAGAGATGAAGTGCAGGCACAGGATGGGGCACCCCTCCCAGTGGACACGGAACAGGAAGGTGAGAGAGACACTGGCACTGTTCATGCTGCTGATACATTTGCTACAGTGCCTTCCTCAGATCCAGGGCTTCCAGGAGATCATTCCCCAGAGCCAAGACCTTCAACGAGTAGGTTACCACAACATGAAGAATTCTCCACGCTCGACTTACAGGACATTGAGTTCCCAGACATTGACCTCCCAGAAACAGACTTCAGAGACATGGACATACCTGACCTTGACTGGAGTGATTCATCCTAGTGTGACTGAGCAAAAACAAGGTAATGTTGCACCCAAACACATTAAGAAGAGATCTTGGGGATGGGGTAGAGATGCGGAAGATACGTACACTGAGATAGGATATTAAGAAGACATAAAAACTGTTGGACATTGCGCATCATAACGACTGGTACAAGTGGGCGGAGTACACTACCAAACAGGTGAACCAAGAAAGCTATATGCTGTGTGCGCCATCACCATTGCAAAAGTTAACAGTACTCCCAAATCAATATGATAGTAAGCATTGTGCCAAGTTTTACTCAAGGTACTGCAAAAAGGCTAGAAAGGATGTCCCCTATTAGTAGGGAGGTTAACCCTCTAGGCGCCACGGTCGAGTTTACTCGACAAGATGCGTCACTGAATAAAACGGCCGATTTTGTCAAATAGGGTGTCAAATTTCATTCAAACTCCCCTCCACTAGATGGTAGACATGTCGTACTTCATCCCTGACTCATACAAACATCATGATTCTATACAAAATATACGAGCAAGAGCGCATTGAATCAGTGTAAACAAAAGCGGAGCTGACGCGCGAGTGAGCTGTTTTATCAGAGCATTGTCAACGTCAGCGAATATTTGCATTAGATTATTATTACTATTATTATTTTCTAATGGCATCAATAAAGCTTACCCACAATGAAGTGTTGGGTCTTCTATTCGCGGACCCTGATTCTGAAGGTAAATATGAGATGACGGTGATTCTGAAAGTGAAACTAAACCTAACGTTACACTAAGCACAAACGGTGGATCATTTGCCCAATGTAGATGGTCCTTTGCCCAATGTCAGTGGTGGGAACAATGTTTCCCGGGGTCCGAGTGTTCATCGCGAAGTTAGCAGGTGTGTTAGTGTTGAGAACGCGGCGGCCGCGGGAGATTTTTGCCGCGCTCACCATGAAGCGCGCGTCTTCTCACCGCGCGCATCTCCGCGATCGCGGCGACAGTATTGTGGTGCAGTCTTTATCTAACACCACTGGGTATGTTAGAAGAGGTCGAAGTATTCATAAGCAAGTTCGAGGGAAACGTGGAGGCAGGGTGGGGAGTCAAAATTACAATAACAGTGGTCCAGGCTGTGCACACTCGGCGGCCGCGCGAGGCAGATCTGGACGCGAGCAGACGTGCTGTGACACGGGCAGGGGGCTATTATGCATAATATATAATATATATGTGCCCTATATATGGAATCAGAGTGCTTACTGTATGTAGTAAATGGAAAATCTACAGCAAAGGGACAACCGCTACATGCATTCGGTTTGTTTCTACCATTTATTAGTAATGATTTACACAGTTTGTTTACTATTTACTATTTACCTGAACATTCAGTATTGTGCAATATAGCACACAGAAGGTGAGGGACATTTTGGGGGGAAAGAAGTGCTGCATTCATCATTTAAACATTTGGCTTTTCATGAAAATTCTATAATCCAAGATTGCACCCACGTTATGACGTCATAATATGCAAATTAGATGGGAAAATGTAATCTCTACATAAACTTATGGTCCTCCTTAATATTTCTCTAATTTACAGAAAGTTTCTATCTTTTATCACTTTTAAGATATAGCCTTTTGAAATTAAGATGTCAAAATCGAACGTTTTAGGAAAAAACCTCTGGCGCCTAAAGGGTTAAGCCCAAAAAATAGGCCTTTGACTTCAAGTCATGATGCAAAGGTCCCCTTTGGTATGGAAGTACCTTAGGGTCATACAAATAAATTTATCCTAAGACACAAGTGAGATCACACTTTTTATCAGAAATAAACAGGTTTTTTCAAAAATGGCCGCCAATGTGCCGAAAATATTCTAGAGCCCATATCTTTGCTTCCGTTATCGCTATAATGACAAATTTGGTGTCAAAGTGTACATTTTTGGGATCAGGGAATCCAATAAAATTGGTTTCAGGTTTAAAAAAACTAAATATTTCCCCATACTATGACAACTGGGGGTAAATATGCACATTTCACATAAAAATGATGTCATCAGAGTGACTTTTTAATGATACTTTCCTTCAAAAACTTTAATTTTGTATTTAAGCAGTGCAGCTACTTCTGTACATTACATTTGTCCTAAGTAGCATGATATTTCGACCAGTCAGAAGTAGCCTATAGCAAATCAGTTCCTGCAACAACACATCCCATCTGCACCAGGAGCTGTGACAGCTGTTAAAGTTCAGAGGTGACAGGTTAACACTTTGAGGTTCGAATGACTTTCTTATTAAATAGAAACATGTTTTTAATGTTAGATAACTAATAACTAGCTAGCTAGTAACTAGTTAGCTTCATTATAACTAGGTTGCTAGTAACTAGTTAGCGTCATCATAACTGTATTAATTTTTATTGACGCAAGCACATGGCCTACTAGTCCAGGCGTTTTAGGAAAAAGGGGTGAACAAATTGCAACAGAATCAAACTCAACTGATTTTGTATCCTCAAAATGTCCTGAGTACGAAAAAAAAAGCCCAGAAGAATCCCATTAGGGGAAATTTCTGAAAAAGACCCAAATATATCCTATTCATACGCCTATTCATTATTTTTCTCACATGAATAGGGTAAAACGTTTAACCTTTAGATATCGCCATGAAAATTACTGAATTGATTACTTATATCAAGACAAACAAAAAATGTATTACAAGTTTTTTTAATTGTTTGTTAACATGGACAAACAGTGCATAATCTTTTCAGCACATCCTTGAGTTGCTCTGGGGTCAGACAGATCAGACCACAACATCAGAAAGTTACTATGTCTAATTTCGAAGCAATTTCGAAGCAATCTCAATCTCCTCTTCATTGGCAAGATCATTGAAAAAGTTGTTTTCAGTCAGCTGAACAAATTCTTAAACTCAAACGGATACTTTGACTTTTTTCAATCTGGTTTCCGACCGTATCACAGCACAGAGACAGCGCTCATAAAGATTATAAATGATATTCGCTTAAATACTGATACAGGTAAAACATCAATTCTGGTTCTACTCGACCTCAGTGCTGCATACTCACTCATCAGATACTGTTGACCACAACATACTTCTTGACAGGCTGGAAAACTGGGTTGGGCTTTCTGGGATGGTCCTCAAATGGTTCAGGTCATACTTAGAAGGGAGAGGTTATTATGTGAGTATAGGAGACCATAAGTCTGAGTGGACGTCCATGACATGTGGAGTCCCACAAGGGTCAATTCTGGCACCACTCTTATTCAACCTGTGCTGCCACTGAGTCAAATAATGAAAAATAACAATACTGCTTACCACAGCTATGCTGACGACACCCAGCTCTACTTAGCACTGTCACCTAATGACTACAGCCCCATTGACTCCCTGTGCAAATGCATTGATGACGTTAACGACTGGATGTTCCAAAACTATCTTCAGTTAAACAAAGACAAAACCGAAATCACTACATTTGGAAACAAAGATGAAATTCTCAAGGTGAACGCATATCTTGAGGCTAAAGGTCTAACAATCAAAAAAATCAAGTCAGGAATCTGGGAGTGATTTTTGGAGTCAGACCAGAGTTTCAGTAGTCATGTCAAAGCAATAACTAATCAGCAAAATATGTAGATATAATCATACAGAACGCTGCTGCCAGAATTGTGAGCAGAACCAGAAAATATGACCATATCACACCAGTCCTCAGGTCTTTACACTGGCTTCCAGTTAAATTTAGAATTGATTTTAAAGTACTATTACTTGTTTATAAATCACTCAATGACCTAGGACCTCAATACATTGTAAATATGCTGATTAAATACAAACCCAACAGATCACTCAGATCACCAGGATCAAGTCAGTTAGAAATACCAAGAGTTCACTCAAAGCAAGGAGAGTCTGCCTTTAGCTATTATGCCAGCCGCAGTTGGAACCAGCTTCCTGAACAGATCAGATGTGCTCCAACAGTAGCCACATTCAAATCCAGACTCAAAACACATCTGTTTAGCTGTGCATTTACTGAATGAGCTCTGAGCACTGTATGTCCGACTGATC